>NW_018127939.1:1436690-1480833 GCF_001952655.1 Monopterus albus
CAGCAGGAACATTTTCAACCAAGACATGAAACATGCCAGCCCATGCTCCCCGGTTAGTCTTTATTAACCATAATAATTGAACTAACACAGGATCCATTTCTTTCAAAACTTTCACTCAACATTCCAGATTGTCTGTCTCACTTTAATTCAAGCTTTTTAAACACGCTCATTTTTAGATGTCCCAATCCTGCTACAAAATGTCTTCTTTTCATGCCAGATGAGCCTGGTTTAGGGGCCATAAAGAGCTTCCCTTTCCATATTATTATTTTTAATGATCTATCTTATTATTATTATTATAATATGTTCATTCTTTCATTCTGATCTGTCCATGGCAGCTCAGGGGCACTTTGGGGGATCCTTAGAGTGGACAGCTTGGGGAAAGAGGACTGGGTCACTGTTTCTCTCATCTCAGCTACATACAACATCACTCGACTGCTAAGCCCCTAGTAAACAGGTCCTCTCCTCAGGGTCTGGGAGCTGTTTAGGGTCAGCTCTCTCATGATGGAGTCAGAAGGCTCATTCTTGCATCAACACCAGTGGTATGGGCGCCCATATCTTTATTATTTAATCACTTAATTTTCTCTCCCCCACACCTACTCATAGCTCCCTGCCTGCCCCTTTTTGCCCTCTCACTCTCTGCTGATTTACATTATTCTTATTTCCAGAGTGAATAGAGCTGAAAACATAACAAAGCCCACATGAAATCCTCTTGTACATTCATTATACATGCTCGTATCCTTTTGTTCTTTTGTAAATGTCCTGTATCCATTGTTTTGTATTCCACATACAGTATGGTTTCCCTTTCACAATGCCAAAATAAGAGTGAATTTATTTCTTTATCAGTGTCAATCAGACATTTTAACAGTACAAAAAAAGACATGTCTCATTCTGTCCAGCCAAAGGGCTGAAATCCAAATTTCTGGTCAGGAGCAAAAATGAGAAATATGTTATATGTAGGCAGGAACAAGATAGAGGGCCTGAGAACAAAAGCCTAAACAGCTAATCAATGGAAAATACTACAGTATGCCAAGTTTTCAGTGGTTACTGAAACTTGAGTAGATACAATGTAAGGAAAAGGAACAAAACCTCTCACTATATTTTCCAAAAGTTAACCCCATTTGTCCTCATAAAGTTAATCTCGTGCACCAACTCCAGCCAGTTAGTCAAAGTGGGTAAGAAAAATTCTATCCTATTCCATCCTATTTTCAATCTCTGTTGCTTAAAAAAAAAAATGTTTTGCCAGGTCAAAAAGCCACACCAAGGTTTACACATCACAATTCATTAACTGAAAAGCCCAGAAAATGAAACAACTCTGAGTTTATCTTCATTAGTACTCAATACAAATTGAAGTCATATTTGTAAAAGGCAGAACATAATGACAATGGAAAACCAAAGTCGACTCAAACTCTTAACATTTCAGAGGGGATACTTATTTAGTGAAACCACAGTCAGGGTTTGAAAAATAAAGTCCATGTTCCTGATTTCTGGGCTTTAGTCTCCTATATTTAATGGTATTGCAAGGGCCAACAAGACCTGTGTGACCACTATTGCAAATTTGCTCTGACAAAATGCTGATTCAAGCTCTGTGGTGTGGGATGAAATCTGGGTTGGAGGTTAAGTGCTTGTGCTCAGTACATCATGGTCCCTGAAGAGTAACAAAGATACAGAACACAGAAAGAAAAAAAATAAAATGTATGCAGTCAGAGCCTTGTTGCCAGGTGTATCCAAACTAGATTATTCCTGTGCACACATAGATTCCCAGTCATTACAATGCACTTGGTAGGTCAGAGCATTGTACTGCAGGATTTAGTGGAGCACTAAGGTCCTACAGAACTTGCATGAATGAGAGACGCTGAAAATAACTCTGCTGTGTTGTGTTATAGTTGACCACCACATCTCAGTCACAGCATGCCATTTGTTACTGTTTACACTGGCTGGTAATGAGTATGAGAAGTACAAAGCAATCTTACAAAAAAGATGATGTGGTGTGGGATGATAAAAGCAGAAGCAAGCGTCAGCCTTAAGGCAGTCAAGGTCACAATTCAGCCTGAGCTGAATCATCAAATGATAACGTTCCACTTTTTAACAATGGATGAAAGGATGGATGACTCGGTGTGTATATTTCTGTAAAAAGAAAGATGAAAAAAAATAAATGCTTAAATGTGTCACAGAAAAGTGAAAGGCAATCTGAGCTGTGAGAGTATTTGAGACAAACAAGTCTACATCAACAAGGTTGTATTTTTTCATGTGAGCTTGCCTGACATCCACTGGTGCCATTTTAAAAGCAGAATTTTTAGACTGCAGGCAGATTTGTGGATATAATATACAATATTTAGTGGTGTGTAAAGCTAAATGCATGCTAACATGCTCACAATACCAATGCTACCACTAGCAGCTATATTATTTATGTTCACCATATTAGCTTAGTATGTGAGCCTGCTAACACTTGCTAATTAGCATTAAACACTGTCACAGCACTGTTATTTGTGCAAATTCAAATTTTGACCTGTGGTGGTGCTAGATGAACATTGTTACATTTCATCCTGGGGGATGTCTGCACAAACATTTAAAGACAAAAATCTATCCAATAGTTATTAAGTAGTTTTAGTGTGGCTAAAATGGTGGACCAAGAGACCAACACTGTCATCCCTAGACACGCAACTAGCATGGCTAATAAAAAAGAAGAAGAAAAAAGTTTGTTTAATTACAGTATACTAGGGTCATCCTCTCTATCAACTAACTATAAATAATAACTGCATCTATGAATATGTCATTTAGTCAATTTACTTCAGAATAAAACACAAGTGAATATAATAACACCACAGATTTTGAGGTTATACAGCTAACAATAGTTCATTATTGGAAGACAGCACATTGTGTTCATAACAATAAAAGAGAATACTCACATACTGCACAGGCATTGCTGTTCACTTCTGCAAGCACAATTAAACACATGGTGCATTCACAGAACATCCACCAAGAAGAGTTGACTCAGAATACCAAAAGGGCATTTCTCATTTGTAAAGGAATGGAGCCATAGATTAAACTCATAAAATCATTATAGAATCATAAAAGAATTTAATTTGTAAAGGAATGGAGTCATTGGTCAGACTCATAAAATCATTATAGAATCATAAAAGTCACTTAATCACTGCAGAATTACTTTAATTTGTAGTTGTTTCGTAAAGAGGGTAAATCAAATATGGCTACATGGAGAGAACTGTAAAGACTATAAAGAGAGAAAATTATCAAAAAGAGAACAGACAGAAAGAGAAAAGCAGTCTGAAAGACCAAGCAGAAAACTGAGAATCCTTCAGTGCTGTGGGAACATGATGGGCATGCCAGACAGTTTTCTGTAGATCTTTGAATGTCCATGTGTCCATGCAGGCTTGAACCCATACCAGGGCATGATAACTTAATTCCACAGTGGCATGCCCTGAGATTACCAATAGAGCTGGGGAATGAGAAGAGAATTCCCAGAATTTCTGTCAAAGATACCAGGCACCTGTTTATCTTTGTCTGCTGTAACTTCCAATGCTATGACAGGATGTTATGAACATTTCTATATCTAATCAAATGATTCCCTGTGGAGTTGTATGAATAATACACCAACAGTCTAAAGTTATGTTATATTATGTGTGCTGAAGAGATGTTTTGAGTTGAATTAACATGTCAAGGCAAAACCAAGCACTGATCACACAAAGTGAAAGGATATGATTGTGAGTTTCAGTTTTATTGAAACTTTCTTTTAAACTGTAGATCCTATTGTGAAGAAGCATTCTTTCCACAATTTGCCTGTTTACAACCAGTGGACTGCCCGTGTGGCTTTGCTTTGCCACTGAGATAATCATTCCAATGTGTCACAGAAGAGAAATTAGAATTGGGTGTTGTCCAGCGTCCATTTAGTTCACTCAGTTGACTGAACATGTAAGGACAAAAACTGCAACTCAGCAGCTAAAAAGACATAATGGAAAACAATTAGAGAGTACTGTAAGTGGAGAAATGAGGGAAAATAGCTGAAGAGCAGCACTCAGTCTTTCACGGCTGCCTTAGCACAACCAGCAATCTGCAAGTGCTTAATCACAAAGGCTATTGAAATTCAGTACATTGCAAGAAAGCTCCCTGGCTGCTCATTAATCATTTAAATGCTAAAGAGTTATGAAACGTAATATATTCTGAAAGAACAACAGCAGACTTAAAGTGACACTGAGTGAGATGGAGAAATTTTGATAAATGAAAAGGACCAAACAAAAACAAACTAAGTGGAAATGTTTTTCAAGTGGTAAAGGACATGTCTTCTTTCGAGTTCTTTAAAAGTACATTTTTGATTATAAAATACGGTCCAGATTTAGTGGATAAAACAGCCCTCAAAAAGCGCAGTAGACAGTAATGGTGTGAAAGCTTGTGCCAATCAGCTGGCCCCCATCTTCACACAGATCTTCAACAGATCATTGGAGCTGTGTGAAGTCTCCTCCTGCTTCAAACACTCCACCATTATCACGATCCACAAGAAACCCTCCATCAGTGGGCTGAATGACTACAGACCTGTTGCCCTGATATCTGTAGTTATTAAGTCCTTTGAGAGATTGGTGTCAGCCCATCTGAAAGACATCGTAGACCCCTTGTTGGAAGCCCTGCAGTTTGCCAACTGGGCAACCAGGTCAGTGAATGATGCATTTAACATGGCACTGCATTACATCCTGCAACACCTCGCCTGCAACACCTCGCCTCCCCAGGGACCTATGCACAGGTCCTCTTTGTGGAGTTCAGCTCGGTGTTCAACACCTTCATCCCGGACATCCTTCACTCTAAACTGACCCAGCTCACCATGCCTGCCCCCACCTGTCAATGGCTCACCGGCTTTCTGACAGGCAGGAAGCAGCAGGGGAAGTTGGGGAAAACCACATTCAGCACCTGGACTATCAGCGCAGGCGGCCCCCAGGGATGTGTGCTCTCCCCACTGTTGTTCCCCCTCTACACGAATGACTGCACCTCAGGGGACCCCTTCTTAAGTTTGCTGATGACACAATGGTGACAATTCAGCCTACAGACGGGAGGTTGAACAGCTGGTCTTGTGGTGTTCCTAATATTCTGACTGTCTCACGTATGTAGCTGGGGAGGACAAAAACATAGAGACACCTCTGAATATAATGTAGTTCAGTACACCACCTTTAACTATGACCTCAATAATACGCATATCATTGAATTTATATGGTTATGACAATTTCACCAAAAACTCAAACATTTCGAGCTTTAAAAACACAGATGTTAAGGTGGAAGTTTGCACTGATTTACATACAATTGTAGAGGTGTACCTGATAAAGTGGCCGGTGAGCACAGATCTATTTCTAGTCTTTGTATCCTAAAATAGAGCATACACTGACTGATGGTTCATGGGCATGACAGGCCATGTGACAGAAGCACTTCGTACACATGCATCCTTCTGAAAATGTCTGCAGCATTCTTTCTCACTCTGTCTCTGTCCCTTGGCTGCCCCTTCTATTCATGTCTCTCCCTTCCTCTTCAACACAGTTTTTCTCCATCTCTATCACACACACCCTATTTCTCTTCAGTTCTCCTCCATCTGCACTGGGAGTGCCCACTGTGGTGACAGGACCTATGCAGGGAAATTCAGTGGTCCTCTGTAGTTGCATACACAAGGGGAATTTTTGTTGGGTCTCAGAGCTCCAGCAGATACCAACCTATTCAGGTAACAGATTGGCCCACTCTGCCTTCAGCAACATTTTATGAATGTTGCAGGACATGGTGATGATGCAGCAGAGAGAATTTTCAGATAGGCCTCAATTTGTTTCTTTTTTCTTTGTTTGTGTAGATTGGAATTTTGCCCATTCTGCATCAAAATGACTTCATGTTCTTATCCATTTGGACGCAGTTGATAGTTTACTAGATATCAGGCTATGCTTGTTTTTATTTGTATTCCAAACAGCAGTATTGACTGTACCAAGGATAAAAACAACTAACTTCCCATTCTAAATTCCCATCAGTACTGCAAATCTGTCTTGAGGCTTTGATCCATTCCAGTTTTCATATTCCATATCTTTATGAACTTTACAGAACACAAACACTACACTGAAGTGTGATTTTTGACTATGTATACAATTGTGTCCGCAATCGATCGGCATTCTTTCTGTTGAACCTCTCACTTTTCCTTTCAGTTTCATCAAAAAGGACAAAAAAAATTACACAGTATATCTATTTGAAGCCTTGCAAGGGTTTACACTAGTATTTGGAAGTCTCATGTAATGCAGTTCTGGCTGACTGATTTAACATGCCAGTTTATTTGCTGAGACCATAAAAAGGAACAGTAAATAGGACTTATGGTCAGCAGCTGAAACAAAGGCCCACAGTATATCACTCACTTGTGTTAAAGTTCCAAACTCTAGTTTGTAAAATGTTATACTTTAAAATATCAGTGGACCTTAGAATGGGCTGGAACAAAAGGGCATATTGGGTTCAGGACTGTCCACAGAAAGATGTTTAGGGGAAAAACACCGACAGCATATATCAGTAAATTAGAATAAAGGGAATTTCATTACTGCAAGTCATTTATTTTCTGTCAATTCATTTGCTCTTATTTACTTCTGGGTGAATTGACTATCCCTTGTGAAAGCTTAATCAATTAGGGAAAGCAAACAAACCAGTCAATGTGCAGTATCCATGTTTCCATTAAGACAACATGACACATGAACCACAACAATTCTGCAGGGCATTGGTGCTGTGGGACATTCCTTTCCACGACTGACATCTTACATAACATATCAAATCTCAGATACACTGGCTATAAAAAGAACTGGGTAAACAATAATTTTCAGCAAAAAAATGAAGCAATGGACAATATGAAGTATGTAAAGCCTTGTGTAATATTTTGTTTTTAAATCAACATGAGCCTTTGTTTTGGGATTTTCCTTTCACTCTCTCCATTCCCATCCTCTCATGGCAGGTAGGGTCACAGTGGTGGCTCTTGCTGGCACTGTGCCTGTCAGGTCTGCTTATGCCTGATGAACAGTAGGCTGATGTAAACCAAGCTCAAGTCACTTTCCATCACTGTGGCTCGACTTGCCTCATTTTACCCCAGAGCTATGACCTGTTCAATCATCTACGTGTGGAATGTCTCCTCTATTACCCTGCTACATTTATATGCTCTTCTTCAGAAAAAAAAGAGATGAAGAAAACAGTGCCTTGCATACATATTTCCAAACCACATTTCAATCAAATAGTTGGATATTTTGGGAAATATGTTAATTTGCTTTCTTGCTATGAGGTATCTGAGAATATTGATACAACTCTTACTTCTACAGTATCTGTTAAATATGAAGTTAGGGCCAGAAGATGGTTAGCATAGCTTAGCATAAATACACTAATTAACACATCATGAACATTACATTATGATTTTAAGGAGGGATGTGTGTGAAAATTTTGGCTGGGGGCAATAATTTCCACTGGTTTCCTGGCAAGCTTAGAGTGACAACAAGACTCCAAGCTAGCACTTTCCCTGTTACCATTGGTGTGCTAAACTAAGCTAACAGTAGCTTCAAATGTAACATACTGTACATACAATAGAGCAGTATCATTCTTCTCAGCTAAATCTCAGCAAGAAAGTAAATAAAGCATTTCCCAAAATAAGGATAATCACCTTTATTGGCCAAGTATGTTACACACAAGGAATTTGTTTCTGGTACAGAACCGATGGCAGCCATCCGCGGCGCCAACTCAACCAATGGCTATAACCATCGGGGGCAATGGAGAGGTTCAGTGTCTTGCCCAAGGACACTTCGACACATGGACTGGAGGCACTGAGATTCGAACCTTCAAACCTTCTGGATGGGAGACGACTGCTCTACCCACCACACCGTTGTCTCCCCAAAATGGTGAACTATTCCTTTAAGTTGTATAATCAAATCATCTCTGCTACTTAAATGCTATCTTTTTGTTTGTAAATGTGTTTTAATTATGCATGCTTCTGACTGCCCATCTCCCTGTTTTGACCAGAAGAGGCGGTGTGTATCCTCATGTGGGAGGCAGGTGGGTGAGTGCAGAGGGCACTATGAGCTCACCAGACCCAATCCATCACACAGTGACAATGGCCATTAGAGCATGGAGGAGCATCTGTGGAGCCGCAGGTAAGAATGTATGGGCTGGGCTGTGTTTTCTGTTACCTCATCTAATACATAGCAAGAGTATGTATGGATGTCATATTTTGTATGCAGGATCTATAACTCTCACACACCTTGGCATGTAAACATGCACTGCACACACACATATATTCAGAGGGACCTCCCATCTCACAACTGCCCTCCCTACTCTCCTCGCCTCTGACATCCCTGAGGTCAGGCCTCACCAGCTCTCCGAAACCGGAGTTCTCCAGAAATAACATGCACATGCCTTAAGCACTGACTGCGCTAATAACAGAAGTGTGAACAAAAAACTGGAGGTGCGAAAAGATTTAGTGATTAAGCTTGACATTCCTTGAGGACGCCGGACATGGACAAAAAGAAATTGCAGATGAATGACTTAAGTTTTTCTGAAGCTATATTTGAGGTTTTGCTTGCTAAGAAGGTACTGATGGATGTACAGCACTGACATGATATCATTGAGATAATTCTCTATCCAGCTCATGTTTTTAAAGCATCAGATTTCTGTATTGTGTTTGCAAAGAGATGTTCTCATTACTGTTGTGTCAGGAGTGTCAGCCCTCCTGGAGGTTTGGCTTTTATTGTACCTGGATGTTAACAAGCAGTATTGTCTCCAAAGTGTAAAAAGACCTCACTATCACTTTCTCTCTAAAAAGGTTAATAAATAGTGCTCTATTACATGGACATGGTGCTCATAAAAAAGGGCCTTTGTGATGAAAGAAATATTTAAAAGTTGTAGTAAAGCACAGAATTACATGTCCAAATGGGTCTTGTTTTCCTAAGCTAGAGTTTGATTAGGCCTACTTCATTGTCTACAATTGTCCAAACATTATTTTTATTGGCCAACTAATAAAGACAGAACACCTCAGGACAGACAAATTGTATTATACTATAGAAGAAGCATTGTGGGATCACTTTAAAAGTAATTTATTCCTCATCTATATTAAGAGCTCTAATTGTGTTTTAGTATCTCTTGTTGAAAATCAGCCTATTATCTAATGCTGTGTAGGAAACAGTGTCATAAAAAGCATATTTATAAATGCATATTTTTCCACATAAATTGTGGTTACACCATACGCTCATCATCGCCAACTATGTTACATTTGAAAGTTATAAACTCATTGCCTGGGAGTAGCTCAATATGTAAGAACACATGGCTATGAATGCTTATTTTTCTTTATTTGTTTATAATTCAAATCAAATTTTAACTTAACTTATATTTATAACATATTATTTATATAATGTGAGCTAACTAGCTTCCTTGGCTAACATAATTAAGTCAGTATTTGTGAGCTATGTTAGAAATGTCTTTAATTGTAAAATAGGCTATGTTCTGCTATCTCTATTGTTACCATTCACAAAGATTACCCTCCAACAAAGTTATAGCCTACTTCATGCATTCTTTGTGGAGGCTAAACTTTGAATGGCTGTAACTACTGTCCTAAGTTTGTGGTACAGAGAAATATCTAATAAGCTGTTTGATTTGCTTGGTGATGATGCCAGTCACAGAAACCTTAGTCCAAACACTGATTGCTGATTGACAGGTTATTCCTGTTGCCAGCTTACAGTATGTTTCATTTTGAAATAAAATAACTTCTCTGTTATTTTTCAGCACATATAACTCACTGTTGTTTTTAAATTAACTCTGATATGTTGCCTTTCTACATTCATTCGGCTTTCAGTCTTTTTATGGTAGGGAAAACCCTGTACTAATTAGAATCCATATTTCTGTTGTTCCAAGAGGTATGCAAATTTAGATTCATGTTATAAAATGCCTGTCAATCACATAACAAGCTAGCCTTATCACACAACATTAATGCTACAGTGCTGTTTTCCCATGTGTACACTTTAGATTGGGGAGTTAGCTGCCAAGTTTTCAGCACCTGATAGATCTGAAGCCTGAATTTGGGTGGGGGTGGGGGGGGGATGCATTTATTTTCACTATGATCATTTTCGGCTCTCTAGTGAATTTAACATTCATACAGGCCGAACTCTCAACTTGCCCTTAGGAATACCTCCCTTTGCTTATCATCAGTCAAAGTGACTGAGTCCCTCCACTGAGACTGAGCGAGATGAATGCACAAGCAGTTAGGAACAACTCTTTGCCAAGAGGACAACAGATCAGGTCACACAGCACTCATACATATACAGAATGAACCTGTACCTGCAGCGTTCAGTGATATAATTGCAATAAACTAAAAGTCTCATTCAGTGGTTATGTCTTTATGTTTTGCTTATGCTTCCATGTTAACAATTACATTATTTTAATGAAAAAAAAAGAAATTATTAAAATGTATAGTTGTGAAATATTTTGCTGGAGCTGTTAAAGAACACCCACAATACTGCAGAAAGGTCTAAGGGTAGAGACACACCAGTCAACCGTTGGTGAGCGCCTGTCGGGGCTCTTCTTCCCAGTGTGTCCAGCACTGTTAGCGCTAGTCGATCTCCGTCAGAGGCTTTTTGGCTGATTCTACATGTTGAATCGGCATCGGCAGTCGGGTCTTGTCTGTGAAAGAGAGCCCACTCTGACTGGCTGTTGAGCTTAAAAAGCCCATGGCATGCTTTTTCTTGTTTTCTGACTTATCTACAATGCTACAGTGGTGAATTATCACCTTAGACCTGACCTAAAGCAAAAAAAATGAGGTGTATGTATCTTCTAGTACTTCTATGCAGAAGCCACTTGGTTTATACATGTCTTGTAAATTCTTTCTTGCAAGACATTTTTTCTAACAAAAGTATTACATGATAGTTTAAGGATCTCCTTGAATGGTCATAATCTTCGGGCAGTTGCACGTTCATGTGTGGTTGCCTGACATCCACCGGTGCCATTGCAAAAGTGGAATTTTTCGATTGCATGCAGCTCTGGGGATATAATTTACCTCCTCCAGCTGCACTGTTACCAGAGGATGTGGAGAAAAACACAGGGTCTGAGGTTACTGCCTGTCCGAGAATGTTCCTGTACAGGGACTCGCTGTTTTACCTGAGCAGGTCTAACCTAACAACAGCAGGCCTGTGAAGCCCCACGGGGCGGTGACTGATCAGATCATCAATGCTGGATTCCCCTGGAAGACAGTACCTGTTTGTTTTGACTGCTTGAGGCCAGTGTATCTGCAGCATGTGATGTGATGTGGGTTATGGAGTGGATTCTAATGACCCATGATGTTATTGTCAGTGCTACGCTACCTGTTGGAATTAATTTCACTACTTTGGGACTGTATGTGGTCATGTGGGGGAAGATGCAGCGACCATTGGTTGGATTTACCAACCTTGGAGCTACTTGAAAGGGAGCGATGTTTCCACTACTCAGTAGGACTTAATGGTAAGTTTAAAAAAGAACACACGTTGCATGTCTGTTAATGCCCTGTTTGTGTAACGTTAGAGAGAACTGTTGTAAGGCTGGAGAAGTTACTATGTCTGCATTATGCCAGTTAAAATATGAGGTTTCTCAATTATCCACTTTGTTTAGAGTGTTACATATACTGTATATATGTTACAGTACATATACTATATATATATATATACAACTATCCTCTCGTTTTTAGGAAGAAGCTCTCTGGTTTTATCATTCTGAAATAAGTACAGACTATTTGAAGTTATGATGGGTGCCAAGCTAATCTAGAGGTACCCAAGATTAAACATTAAATGACTGGAAATGAGCACGCCATGGGCTCTTTAACGAATCAATGCAACAAGAAGAGAACGGTGTAAATATTTAATTTTTATGAAATTTTATGTAAAGCACTTTGAGCAGCATCTCGGGTGCCGTACAAGTACAGTTTGTTGTTTTATTATTACACAAATAATGATGAGCATCAGAAACAGCGTGGGATTCAGAAATTACACTGGATGTGCTGTGAGCAGACATCTGTCCCGATGACACTTGCAAAGCTTGTTAACCACAATGGAAAACCATGAAAAAGAATCTGTAGGGGCTGCTCCATGCCAGATGTATAACTATGTGCCAGTCTATGTTTTTTTAAGACAGTTTATCAGCAGGGTTTGTGGCTTTTCAATCAAAAGGTTGAAGAGCTGTCAGCTATGAGGCATGACCTCCTTTGGCCCGTTTGGCCATTTCCTCTCTAGTCTAGCCATGCTTGACAAGCCATTAGAAGGCCTGTCCGCCTGTGGCAATGGATGGGCTCTAGTTCAGAGAACACAGGGAGTCAGATAAGGCTTAAATCATTAGAGGGCAGCATGGAGAAGATGGCAGCCCAGGCACCTACTCTTCATTTCTACACTATACTGAGCACAGACAGGGAGAGGCTAAATTTTCTCTTCAATTAAACCATTTCAAGGTTGTCACACTGTCTATAGACAGCAAACAGTGAATACTGGACATGACCTACTTGGTGGTTGGGTGTTTGAAAAGCAACAAAAACAATATGAAATGGCCATCATTATCTCAGCTGTTCCATTTGAAAAATGTCTTCATTCTCTTCTCTTTCTCTCACAATGTGCAGTGTGAATATACAAGCAAACATACGCACACACAAAACACATACACCCAGTACATGCAGTGCACAAAAGGAGGAAAATTCTGGAAACACATGTACAAAATGATTTGTCCTGATGTTCGTGTGTAATCTTACAAACAGCATGCTTTTCATCCTTAGGTTTCATAAATATATTATCTATCACAAAATAAGAACATTTATGAGTCAATCAGCAATTAGCTCCATTCTCACATTGAGTTTGGTTTAACTGTTTCTTATTGACTACGTTGGTCTTTAATTTAGATGTTTGTTACAAGTTCTGAACAAACAGAAGAAAATAATGTATGTGTCTGTAGAAGGTGGAGCCACATGAAAGGAGAGATCTGGAGTTGGATTGCAGTGTATGTCAGGACCAAACTTTGTATCAGAGCAAACTGGTTTTCTGTACCAAAATGTGTAACAAATTAAGCTAGTTAGTCCTGAAGCTGAATTAAGATGATAGGAATTAAAATTTTACCAACAAAAGCACTGCTGCATTTGTATTAGCATAATAATACTCATCAATAAATTACTTAATGAATATATTTAGGTGTGGCTATAAAACATTGTAACTTTTCCATTTTCCTTTCAACACATCAACAGGATCTGAATGGCACAGCTGTGATTTTCAAATTATACTGTGAGAGTGTGTGTGTGTGTGTGTGCAGGGAATCAAGTACATGTGAAAAAGCTGTACCGTGGGCTGAGAACAAGCTGTTTACCTTATAGAGGAGCATGACAACCTGTCGCAGTTTTAGCCTGTGGAAAACACAGACATCATAAAGGGCGGACAAAGCAAGGACGGTCACTCCGAGCTCCTTCCACAGCATGCTACAGGCAGCGCAGCCCAGGCTGCCCAGGAACCAGGCTGCTGGCTGCCAGGGCCTAGCATGGCCCCGCATCTTACAGTGACGTATGTAACACAGCAGGGACAGCAGAAAGAACAGGGCGGCACCTTCATCAGCGCGACCCACCACGCCTGCCACTGCCTCGGTGTGGATGGGGTGTGAAGCAAAGAGCAGGCCAGCCAGCAGGCTCCACAGGCCTCCTCCAAGCAGCAGGCGAGCCAGCAACGTAAACAGGCCTGTCACAGCTCCGTGGAAGGCCACATTAACCAGGTGGTAACCCCAGGGCTCCAGCCCACCCACAGCATGGTTGAGGCGAAAGGAGAGGGTGCAGAGAGGCCGGTAAGACTTATGGCTGCCACTGTGTGTGAGTAAGGTGCCCCAGAAGTCATCATAAAATATATTTGTCCAGGGGGTGTCTGGCAGCAGGTCCTGATTGGTCTTGATTGCACGGCTGTAAAGAAAAATCACAAAGTTTAGAAAATGATGTTCTGTGTACAAAGAAACCCAAATTAAGTATATGACTGACTTACTTGACTGAGAGATCAAATTAACACTTACATTTTTGTTAAATCAATAAAAGTCAGTGTTTTTGGTACAATTCAATGCACTGCAGATTCTCTGAAAAAGATGCAAAACTATATTTTATCAGAGTGGACTAAGCAGAAAATACAGGCTGTTGTGAAATGAAACTTTGCATATCCTTACAGCTTCACCCTGAGCGTGTGGTCATCTGGCATTCACAAACAGAAAATCAGAGGGTGAACATCAAGCTCTGGGGAGCTATATGCCACCACAGCCACATCTCCTACAGCTGTGGTCTAAGGGTTAGGTAAGAGCACCACACCCTGAACCACAGACAAATACAGGCACATAGTAGGGGAATGCTGTGCTGGCAAAATGCAGAAAAGAGAGAAGGGAACCTTGGGTGACAATCGACATGGCAACCAAGTTAGCAAAACACAGCGATATGTCCATGTTCAGGGAGATTTCTGAAGACCACATGTGTACTTTAAGCCTCTCTTGGCAGGCACTGCCACTAAGTAAGAGGCCAGTTTGACTTGCACTCTGTCAGGGATGAACTCACGTGACCTAACATAATGCTGCTCCATCAGCCACAAGCTGCGTGTTAGTGGCTGGAGGTGAGCAGTTAGCAGAGGTCATGGGAGGGGAAGGAAAGGCATGTTTATCCCTACTGGAAACCTTAAATGCTAAATCTCTTTTTCACCTTTTCTGCTACATTACAAGTTGTGGTAATTAAAAGCATGATAGATGGGATGTGCCCAGTGCACCAGGTCATAATATGTCCCTCTAACGGTCACAGTAAGCAAACTGTATTAGTTCAAAGAGAGATGGGTGGAGAAAAGGTGGAGTCTAATTATTCTTTATTCTCTGAATTGAAAAGGTAAACATGAGAAATGGGAATGAACTAAAATAAGATGTTGACTCAAGAGTAATGAACTGCAAAAACACACTGAACTACTGCCACCTCTCAATAACCGAAAGCTCATGGTGAGCTTGGTGTGGTGCAGCATTCATCAAACCACAAAATGAACCAGCTTTCTGAGAAGGGTGAATAGAATTAGCCCCTCTTACAATGGCTCTAAGACAAATAAACAGCCACTGGTCTCAGGAGTTGGAAAGGGCATAGCTGGGGTATAATAGAAATACCTCAGAGGTCAGGGTACAGATGATTGTGTTTCTCTACCTTTAGTCAGGCTGACAGAGGGCCCAGCCCTGCACCAGCAGGCTTAAGATTCAGTAGCCCAGCTCTTCATGTCATGACTCAGATACGCCAGTTTATTTTGTCTGGCCCATTTGTCAAGTGAGATCTTCATTCCACCACAACATGCTCATATAAGAGGCATTATGGTTCAGTTACATCCCAAAGCCGTTTTTGGACACAAGTGCACTCTGTTGTTGTGTCTTGTTGCTTTTCTTCTTTTGTCTCTCCTCTATCTACTCACCCCAACCGGTCGAGGCAGAAGACCGCCCACCAAGAGCCGGGGTGTGTCGGAGGTTTCTTCCGTTAAAGGGAGTTTTTCCTCCCCACTGTCACCAAGTGCTTGCTCAAGGGGGATTTGTTGGGTTTTCCCTATGTAATAATATTGATAACAGTAAGGTCTAGACCTTACTTTGTAAAGTGTCCTGAGATGACTTTTGTTGTGATTTGGCGCTATACAAATAAAATTTGATTTGATTTGATTTGATTTTTCCACTGCACAGTGTAGTAGAGCCAGTGAGCTGAGATACATTATATATTGCCTCAAAACCACACCAGATATTTTTCTGGCAGTAAAGCACAGACAAAACCCTGCTCCAGTCAGTCAGAAGCTCGGTGTGTTTACAGCCTTGGCTTTCTGAGCTGCTCAGATTATCTCCTTTTTATATGTCACAGAGGCAGGCGAGCACCTAACAAACTGCGTCTGACAAGCAGAGAATTGAGAAATGCAGAAAAAGGATGGGTGCGGGTGGGGGGGTGCAACCTCTTAAACCACTCTGCAACAGCTACTCCATTCAGATGAATGGGATGCATCCACAGCTAAATAAACAAATTTGCATTATAGTAACACTGGTCATGGTGAGTCTTCCAAATCTATGGCAAGTCATTAATCCACTGCAGCTCTTCATCATCATCAGACCGTACTACTCTACGAAGTACTAAGGGGCCAACTAGAGAGGAAGATTGAGTTTCTCTGTCTCTCTGTAATGCTGGCAACAGGGAGGACCATGCACTGCAAACCTTTTCCAGCCCTGAGCACATTCCTCCCCTGACCGCCAGCCTGCACACTCACTCCCAAAGGGACGAGAAGATCATGTGGCCACTAACAAGAGAAGCCCCTGAAAAAACTCTTCTACCTCCCATCCTACTTGCTCTATCAGTACTTTGTACTGCCACCCTGCCAGCTATATCTCAATCATGCGTTTCACAATATGGAATGAAACAAGTCAGAAACTAAAGCCTTACCCTGGTTTAAAGTTTTATTTTACATCAAAAAAGTCTTAAATTATTTAACTAAATGCTCATTTACTTATCTAAATACAGTGTGGAATATTTAGCAATAAGGATAATGTGAGGCCTTTGTGCCTACTGTATGCATTATAATATAACACAATAGCACTAATTGGAATAACTGTGGTGAATTCAGACTTTAGAAACTGATCAAGTAACTGTCAAAGTTGGAAGCCATTCCTTGTTTCCAATTAAATTGTTAGTTTTTCTTTCAGACCAAAATGGAGACAAGAGTCTCAGTTTTATTATTCTGTAATGCAATTTATCATTTGCATAAATGAAGCTCTAACAAAGGACAATTGCTTGCACAGAGCAGTAGACCATATAATTATAAACCCAGGGTAAAATCAATTTCCACATACCAGCGTAGCCTAAGCCAAGCCTAAGTTCAAAAGCAGTTCCATGAAAAATGCTCCTCCTATCTCCTTATCTCCTTAGCTGAGGCACAATCATATAACCTCTTCACCCTGGAACGGTTTCACTTATAATGGGAATGCACCAGCAGTGTGAAGAAAATAACTACCTCCAGTAGGATTCCATGTGAAAAGGCTATCTAAAATTGAAGACTGATTGGCTTTACAGTGCAGCGGTCACACACACGCTGCAGATGAGGATGGATATTAGAAAGGAGATGGAAAACCAAGAGCATGTCATCAGGATTTTTCCTTTACAGCTTCTCAATGAATTTGAGATGAAGCTGTGAATGAACAAAGACCTCTTTAAAATCATCCAAAGCCTGAAGGAGAAGGATATAAATAGCCAAACCATCCTCACCAAAGAATGCAAATGCTGGGCATCTGTCTGCAAGTAAAGCATCTTTTTAGATGCTTTGCATTGCTTAAAAATATTGGAGCAGGCTGAGAGGCATTCCAGAAGGAAAAAGTATCAAAACCCACTTTAATAATATAATTAAGGCTTTAGCCACAATTAAAATAAATAAAACTTTAATAAAAACATTAAACTAAATGTCAGTAGTAGCAATATTCTTGGCATGAGTTAGGACCCAGCGTATAAAGATTTCCATTTGTGACAGCATATAAAAAGACAATCAATTTTGGTTGGAGTTTGGGAAAGATGATTGAGCGGAGTACCAGGGCCACCAGAGCTCCCAATGATTGATAGTCTGCCAACAATATGTCATCACCCAGCTTCAATATCTGAAAGAAGCATGGTAGTATTTTTAGGCTGCCCACAGAGACACCGGGGTAGCCCACTCACTGTCGCTCCTTTGTCTAATGTTTCTTCCCATAGGCAGGTCGTTAATGGCATATCTTCACCACACTTATGTTGCCTAATACAGAGAAAATGGTGTTATAGCCAAAAATGTCCTGTACAATGTATTTGTGGTTTTTTCCCACCATAATGTCATATAAGAAAATACATTTAAAATCATGTCTTAGGATTTTTATTGGTTTTTCATGTAATGGGAGAGCATTGACGTTATTAAGTGTACTGGTTAATGTATTCAGTCCACCAGAAAAGCAAACTAACTCTCACAAAGCTCATTTAAATATAAAAATTATTAATTGCAAAAGGTGATGGAGGTAACAGCACAAAGCTGAGGGAAAAAAAAAAAAAAAGCACAAAAAAAAATTAGTTTGACATATTGTTACAAAATCTTCTTAAATCATGAGGATATAGATGGAATTCACTGGGCATTATCAATAAATGCCAAACAATAGAAAATACAATTAAACATTAACATTTTAAAACTAACCAGGAAGAAAAAAAAGCACCTGGATCCAACTGAACACCAAGAAAATGGTCCAAACTAGCTTTGGCTCAGACTTATACAATTTCAGCAATTAGTTTGACATATTGTTACAAAATCTTCTTAAATCATGAGGATATAGATGGAATTCACTGGGCATTATCAATAAATGCCAAACAATAGAAAATACAATTAAACATTAACATTTTAAAACTAACCAGGAAGAAAAAAAAGCACCTGGATCCAACTGAACACCAAGAAAATGGTCCAAACTAGCTTTGGCTCAGACTTATACAATTTCAGCATATTCAGGCTAAAACATAATAACTCCACTGTCTAAGTGTGACAGAGTGTTTTGCTATTTTAGCTTGAACGGGAGGGGATTACAGTGAATGAGAGCCGAGGCTAGAGAGGACAAACAGCGAGAACAGCTGTGGGCTAGCTCACTGCAGCCAGCGCACCACCGCTGAGGCCTCTGTAAGAACCTCTTTTGTCAAGAATGAATGGCGGCCTTCTTCCATTTGACATATGCGAGTAGTAAGCCTTTAATAAAATCTCTTAATAAAAGAAAGGAGCCTCAGGGAGCATTGAGAGAACACTGTAACTTACACAACACAGAGGGTTTAGTAAGTTTTTATTTAGGGTATTTAATGAATTGATCTGAATACCTACAGGTGCACTGAGTGAGAACCACAGTAATTTTAATATTAATAATACCTTCATCACATTTTCAGCTAAATTTACAGTACTGAAAAAAATCTTGAATTTGAATTGTGCACTACTGCAACTTAAAGTAGCCTCTCTTTTCTTTTGACTTTTAAAAATGTAAACCTCCTGGGAGTCAGGATGGATGTGACACTGGTGATGAACAATCAGGATAAAGGTCATTTGGAATGAATCGATCTCCTCCTTCCTCTTAACAAACAAATCTGACCTTCAACATTCTGACATTCAAATTTAGATGGTGTCACTACTGCATTATGTATGATTATGATGTTGACTTTACATTTGGTTTACCCACATTTCTGCTACCTGTTTCCTCTAAATGTGTATTTTTGCCTTCCCTTAAGTAATTTCTTTCTGCATTACTATATTAAGTTGGTGCAAAGTCTAAACAGACACATTTACTCTTTGATTCTGATCCACTGGCACCAAAACCTGACATTTAAGGTTAATACTTTAGATGGTTTCATTTTCTTTCTTGTGCTACAAAAATATCTTGTTGTTACATGACATTTCCTGAAGTTACAACTTATCATAAAAAACACTTCCAAACAATAATATGGATGTAACAGTACAGGACGTGCCGCCTCCAGCTTTGCTGAAAGTGCTGGGCGTATGTTTTTGCTCTGTCAAAAAACAGACACAAGTAAATTTATGTGCAGGCTCACTAAAACAAATCAAAGTGTTTTTCAGAGTGCAACATGCAACACTGTGGTCAGTTCACCCAGTAGCACTCCATAACTAAGTGGAATAAGTCTTCCCCTCAGGTATTATTCCACTGGCACACACACACACACACACACACACACACACACACAGTCCATTTTATAGCACAGTAGACAAGCAAACACTGGGACACTGAGACACTGAGACTGGAGCAGGGCAAGCTCTTCCAGCTCAGCAGAGTGTTTTAGATCAGTGAACACTCATGCCTGCTGCCTAGCATCCCTGATCAGCCCTTTGTGTTGTACGGGACAGGCACAGCAGGGCATGTCCTGAATACTGATCACCAGAGCTAACAAGCCAGCCAGCAAACCAACCAACCACATAGCCACACTTCTATCCAGCCAACCAGGCTGATTGAGCAGGAATCCTGTCACCCTTGGAATAAATCTGATGGTGTGAAGTTGCCAGGACCACTTATGAAACCTGCTCAGTCCTCTGATATCCAGCAGAGGCCTTAAGGCTGCTGCATTGTTTTATAAAGCTGTGGAGAAGTCTCTGTCCAAAGCCTGAGCGTTCTAAATGAATCACCTACAGTAAATGTCCAAGTTACATTTTCAGTGTAAAGTTGTGTGTTGTTTATAGCCAATTCGAGGTGTAACAGTCAGTCGGGAGCTGGCCGTGCAGAGAGCAGGACAGGGTGCTAGAACACACTCTGATTATTGAATCCAATAAATCTGTCAGCATGTGCAGGGCTGTGGCAAGACAGCAAAAAGCTGCTGGGTCACCCTTGTAGACCCCTATCTTACACACACTTCCCTGTCTTTCTCAGGCACTAACTCTTCTCTCTTTGCTCCTGTCTAAACTGTTGCTTTGGATCTGTCCCTCCCTCTATCTGTAGCTGCCTCGTTGGGGTAGTGCAGCGGGCAGTCAGAAGAACTTTCCACAACTTGGGTTCAGGTGGTTTTCATACGTGTTAGTTCACTCCTTGAGGGTGGAACTCAATTAGAACCCACACACTTCTGCATCCTGATAAACAGGCAGGTGTCATGCTAGTGGCAAACATCAATGAAAATATGCTAATGTTTGGCAGGAATAACATTTACCATGTTCGCCATCTTAATTTAGTGAGTTAATATGCTCAATAAAGTAATTTAGATATCATCTAGAAACCATGCTAATCCATCCAGTAACTGTTCAGCCACTACGACGCAGACCAAAGTAGTGGACCACAAGGTCCGCCAACCAAGAGACTGATTTTGCCAGTCACTATTAGCATGGCTAATACAGACTTTTATATAAAGACATAGATAATTTTCAAAAAAAATTAAAAAAAGAAGAAACTGATAAGGCACACAGGAAAACATCAGTATATCACACAGGACTTTCCCCCGACAAGAAAGATAAAATGTATTAGGCCTATTGCTACAGTATTAATTAGGATGTCCAAACTAAATTGCTATAAAACACATCATGTATGATTTCAACACAAAACTATCTCGAATAAACTCAGCTTTGCTTCGTTCTAATGAACTTAACTAAATTATTGATTTTTTTTACAATGGTCACATAATGGTTAAAAAATTAAAAAACGAATTTCTCAGTCAATTTAACACTAAAGTGGAAAATTCAACAAATTGGTTTTATTAAATAAACATCACAGCCCAACAAGAATCAAAAACAAGGTCTTTGTTTTCAAACTAGTCCTACCTCCATGTCTCTCCCCCAGCCTGACCCATGTCTAATGCTGTGCTAGTTCCCCAGACCCTGTTTGGAGGGGGCCACTCCACAGCACTCCTCCTCACAACAGGAGGCCTTTTGTCATGCCCTGACCTTTACGACCATGTGGTAATAAATGCATTTGATTTGTTCCTCCTCTCGTGTTTAGAGTGCTTCTCTTTCACATGGAGGGGGAGACCGGTGCAGGGGAGGCTACTCTTCCTGGACTTGTGGCTGTGTTTCGTGCAAGACGCATCCGGCGTGGCCAACCACTGGGCCTTTTATGCATTCTGATTTGGGATTGGAGAATGTTGACCCATGAAGGGGTTCAGCCAGACCTGCACCAGATGGATGGGACCAGCAGTGTAGGATGGAAAAAACCTGTGCAAGCCCGAGTTCAGATGTCTTTGCAGACTAATAATACATGAGTGAATGGATCATCTGTCCAGGATTTTGTCATCCTTCCTCCCAAACCTTTTTGCATGGAGCGGCTTTATGAGACACAGCAACCCTGAAGGATGAGCCTGAATCATGGTGCATCGCTGCGGAGGCCTCCACTCACTGATGTTTATTGCATGGGGCCTTAAGTGCAGGAAGAGCCTTAGAGAATGCCAGTGGAGCAGAAAAGAGAAGACATCTTTAGTGCCCTGACCATCTTATATCTTCAGCATTTGAAACAGCTGTGTCTTTTCCTCAAGGTTATAAGACTCTGATGTTTAAATATGAAAATGCTGCCCTAGTGCAAAAAGAGTCAGACAGCATCCTACTGCAGGCACTAGGATTAGTGGCTATTGTCAAGAGGCCCTGTACAATCAGTCAGAAACAAATATGAGGGAACCACTCAGCAAAAGGCCTTAACAGCACAAGAAAGAGCAGGCAGATGGAGACCAGGAGAAAAAGCGCTCACTTCATCAGCTTATAGAAACCTCTAAAGCAAACTTTTTGTTTATTCTCCCTGCTTACCACAAGCAGCAACCACAACACAGCATGAAAGCCTATTTGGTAAATTTGGACATCCACAAACATACACACAAAGAATCATTCCGTTAATGAATGGCAGCGTTCAAGGATGCAGTTCTTAGTGATCTCATTAGATACTACAGGCCAGTGTTCTCACACTGCTCTCAACCCAGCCTTTTTTAAACTCTCCCATTTGGGCTCCAGTTCCAAGCACTAATTGAAGGCACATGTAGCCTCCTCACACAGAGATAGAGAACCCCCCATCGACAGCCACGTGAGTGAGCATAGGCTATCTTAATGTGGAGGGATGGGGCTGTGCTGTTCCTTCAGGCCAAAGCGCAGGTCTTTCTGTTACAAACTAGACTAATGTAGGTCCGATAGCTGATAATGACGCCTCATTAACTTCTGCTTGCTCTCAGATAGTCTGTAGCACACAAGAAGGAAATCAGGCTTATGCACAATGATAATCTGGTATCCTTTTATCTAAAATTGGAAAATAAAAACTAGGTTTAAGGGGGTTAATGCTTACATGCTACAGAATGAGATAAAAGCTCAGCTATACTATACGCTACCACTTAGTGAACTGTGCTTAAATGGACAACTGAAAGAGTCAGCTCTGAACGAAGAGAAACAGATGAAACAACAAACAAAGCAAAACCGAAGCTTTTTATCAGGAACATCTCCAGACTATGAAGCCTATTATTGCAAAGGCAACCTAAATATCTCTAGCTTTCTGCCATTACGTAAGACTGAACTACCTTGTAAATCCACAAGCATGTCCAAGAGGAACCCAAAATGCTTTGTTTTCCACATGGTGTCAATCTGCATTGTTGCGAAGGAGCTCATTTACGCAGTTGAGATTTTATGGCCACAAAAACACACAAACCAACCAGAGCCTGTGCTTTTTTTTGTTTTTGTTTTTGTTTTTTTTTTGTACAGATTTTGGTTTTCTTCACTTAGCAATCCATGTAGAAAGTGTAAAATCTCTCAAGTACATAAATCAAAACAAGTAAACACACTGGTCAACAAAGGTTGGTTCCATGTGTTAAAAGAAATGAGGAGCTGTTGAAGTGTTTGCTATTGTCATCCACAGCTAAATCATGCAAACTACTTGACCTGCATTTGAACTATCTGCAATATACTATGATCATTCCGATGAAGTGATGTGTTAATCTCCATTGATAAAACTGTACTTATCAAAAAGGAACTTTATTATACCACCAATCTTACAACTTCATATCAGGACATTTTACTATTACACATTCAGTATAAATGTATCTAATAACAGGTGCATTGAAACGGCCACCAATGGAATTAACACAAGTGTTTCCTCCTGTGTCTTCATGTCTCCTCTGTATTGTATTGTCACTCCTGCTGCTGCACCACTAGAGACTTTCCTAGCTAATTTCTTTCTCTGAGTCAATAATGTTCAAAAGCAGTTTTCTTCCGTTCGGCGCTACTGGATAAAATGCCACATTCCACAATACAAGAAAGAAAATTAGTGATAAAAAAAATCACTAGCCAGCTACACTGTAGATGTTGGCTGCATCATGTCAGTTACTGTGGAATGAACTGAACAGAATCTATTGGATGAAGTGATCAGTAATCAATGTGTCTGGCTGAGTCTACCCCTCTGAGAGCCGTTAACACACAACAGCAATCTACAGTGTGTCCGTCCTGAGAGCAGGCCTAATTGTGAAACAGGCAGCTGCTTGTTCTTTTGTTTCTAACTGGCTACATACATGATCAGCCATGTGACACCATGGGGAGCATTGCTCAATCCCAAAATTGCCCTGAGAGGCTTGTCTTGAAACAGAAAAAAAGCCCTCAGCGATTAACAGCAGTTTATTTAGAATTAGTTTTAGTTGTTTACCAGAATAAACATGATGAAATGCTAGTGTTTCAAATGAAGTCTGTATTATACGCAGTGAACTATGTTTCCTACTACAAATGTAGAAGTAAGCATAGCACATTAGCCCCAGAGGTTTTAATGTATTTTTTGATGAAGGGTCTTAAAAGTTTGGCAGGACCAAACTCTGATGTTACACAGAGTTAAGTGGCAATAAAGTGATGCTGAGTAAAGGAGGGTGGAAATTTTTCAATGATCAAATCACCAAAGTTTTTCAGCCCAGCGATATTCCAAAAAAACAATACCACAGGCAGTTTCATACCTGAAACAAGAAATAGCTTTTTACGCTAAAGCTAGCTGTTTCTCTTTGATGTCGCCCCATACTGCGTTCCTGGTTAGCACCAAAACAACAAAGAACCATATGGTGTGGAGTGGACCAGCATTAAGAACTGTGCTACGCTACATTCTTGCATATCTGTGCAAGCTGCATAGCATCTCTACCAAATTAATGCCATTCAAATGGTAAACCAGAGAAACTGGATTGATTTGTGAGGTGCAAAACATGACATTCCTGTTACAGTTGAACATTGTTACAGTGAAATCCTACTCAAAGTAGGATGGAGATTTCATTAAACTGACTCAATTACAATCCTCTATGCCTCATGTTAATAAAATGTCAGGGTAGTGCCACTGCTACAGCGCTTGACAGAATTTTCTAAATTAGCAAGGCCTCAGATATAATGGAAAAAAAGCAGAAAAAGAAACCTCACTGACATGTGTGTCAGACATCGAAAGGCTCCACTCTACAGATAAAAAGCAAAAATTGAAACTTAATGAGCTTTGAATATAAAAAATTATGATTGCAAGTCAGACATGTTAGTGCACCTAGAGACAGAGGGATAGCCTTTAATTTAAACTTTAGTACAGTATCCAAACTTATTTACTTTCTTACTCTATTTATGTATTTGCCTGATTAATTTTGTCCAATATTATTTGTCTACAGGTTTGCTTTAATAAAAGAGAGAAAGAAAAAGTCCATTCATGGATCCATGTGGTCTGTGATGGAGGTTTCTATACTTTGTTCAGGCCCGTTGATTTTTCTGGAATGCAAGCATATGGTTAATAGGGTTTTAATTCATTAAATTAAATGGATTTAATTTAAAACAAAATTTCAAAACTGCACCACAGTAACAACAAACCCTCACTAAGGAAATATGTTAATGAAACCCCTTAAAGCAAGACTCTTTTTAATTTTTGCTAAAATTAAGACATGCTAGGATTTCTTTTACCCCTTGTATCACAATGAATTTACAGTATCTACATCATTACCTCAGCTCAATAAACTGCCCAAATTGTCAGGAAAACCTTGTAAACATGAAACCAAAAACCCCTTTAGCTCCCTTCTTTACTTAGGCACATTCACACAGATAAAAAGACCTGCATTCACTGCATTTCTGGAATACTTGTTGGTGGCATACTGTAGGTAGAGTGAACGAAGGGGGTGGATCCAGAAGCTCCAGGCCTCCAGATAGGAAGACAAAGGAACCTGGCAGAGATTAGGCCAAAGTAAAAGGGCCCAGACAAAAGGCTGAGAAGAAGAGCACTGTATGGGCCAGCTGGAGGCAGGGCTGGCGCCTGTACCCACGCACTGAGGTCCTGGGTCTTGGTGTGCTGCTAGAGCACGATCATGTGTGGTCCATTATCACAATCAGCAAGCGGTGAGCACCACGCCTCCCTCAGTGGGAAGACGGATGCCCCCTTGCTGATTGCCCAAAAACCTGGTAAGAAAAGCTCAGGGAACAAAGGCACCAGTCCTGTAAGGAGAAGGCCATTGAAGAGGTCACAGGAGCATGCCTGCATGGGTTTACTCTCCTTCTATGGGGGACAATGCAGCTGACAGGTGCTAGAGGAAGACAGACAAGAGGTCAGGCTAGAGAAAGGAGACGGATGGGTTTGAGTGGCAGAGGTGGAAGAAAGGGGAGATACTCCTAAGAAGCAAAGGGCTTCCTGAGAGGAGCGCGGAAAGTATTTATGCCCTACATTTTGAATTGGCTTGTTTACTGATGGAGCAAACAAAAGGGGGTTTTCCATTAAAGGAACCTACTGAAATGTGTCCCACCAAGTTAAGCTTGTCATAGGTTCTGTGTTTGTTTCCACTGTGCTTTATCCGCTTTGGATGTGTATTCTGGGAGCTAAATTTCAGCACCCCTCAGGAGGTAGTACTAAAACCAGGGCCTTGTGGGGAGAGGGGGTGTGTGCGCATAGAGCATTTGCCAGTGATGGGTAAATTTCCGTGTCTTCACACCTTAAGCATTGGCATTACAAGCACCGTGTGTAAACACACAGCTGACTGTGTGTGAGAGAGAGCAGCAGACCCTCTGTCAGGTTTGCTCGGCCGCTCTGGCCTCCCTCACCTTTCCTACTGTCTCTTGCCCATTTACACTAATCACGTTCACCTGTTCCTCACTCCCTTATCACCAGCTGCACTTGATTAGGTTGCTCGCTATATTACCCGGTTTCACTCCTCAGTCACTTTCCAGTTCGTTCTAGTCTCTAGGCCAACCTGACTCTGTGCGTTGTCATTGTTTTTGTATGTATTTATCCCCTAGCCAGCTACTGTTTTGTGTTCCCCCCATGGACTGTTCCTCCGGACCGTGGCTCCACTCTCTCCTCCCAGGCAGGTCAATGCTCAGTCGCCTATCTGTTCCACTATTGCCTTCATCTCTCTGTCTCCACCTTCAGTAGCCACCATCACCACCGACCAGCCCAGGAGTGACCCAGCCTACGCAGCTCGGCCCAGCTCTCCATCTCCTCACCTCCTGCTGTTGGTCAAATACCCTGTTACTACTCATCGACAGGACTACGCACTATTTCCCTCTGTGCATTTTGTTATTTCTCCTCATCACTGTACGTAATAAATCACTGCTTGCATCGAAGTCGGCTACCTGGGTCCGCCTCTTTCTCGTTCGCTCACTGACAGGTGCGAACGGCACATAACACCCTCCCTCCTCTAAACACAAACCGACAGAGAGAAAATACAGTGGATAAACAAAGCAGGACGGTGAGCATTAACCCCAGAGGCTATGTTTAGTGATGGTTAATGGAACATATGGGGTACACCGCTCGTTAGGTTCCGATAGTGGAAACGCAGCAAATAAAACCCCACTGAGTAAACATGGTGATGTCGAATTGGTTAACAGACAGAAATGTTCTCAGGGGAACTGTCTATTGTTTGTGTTTATCTGTTTATAATGATGCCTGACACACAACTACCCTCAAAGACACTTAGCAAACATGTCAATATTTCCAGCCTCATGCACTCAAGCAGAAGCACTTGTCATAACATGAGAATAAAGCTGTGACTCATCCTTCCATTTATTTGTCTTTATCCGTTGTGACTGTGAATGCTGCAGTCCTCACGAGCAGGAAACAGATGGAGCCATGTCCTTCATCAGATCAAAAAAAAAAAAAAAAAACAGGGAGGCAGTTCAGGCCCCTAAGTGGCTCATCTGCAGCCTTCATTTGTGTCAGCTGCTCTCTGTGCTGTTTCCAGGTCAATCACTAAAAGGGGGATGGGAGCAGGCAGTGACTCTTCACAGGAAACCTTTCCTTAAAGAGCGTCATCGGAGCAGAGTAGCTGAACTCCCAAAGGCCTGGGATCAGAGCTCAGGGAAGAATGGAAGGAAAACACATCAGATGCAACAATCCCTGTCCTGAATGTCCGGCACGTCATAGTTCACAGCTGCGATCTATGTATCTATCCAAGCTGAGCATGTATAGCACATAAACATGCACACCTCATATAGCACTTAGCAGCTTGTTGCAGTCTGTGACAGATGCCTTGGAACGGCCCATATGTTCTCGAGAAGCTTAGCAGGAACACTGTTTATATGAAACAAGCTCAGATCAAGTTAAATGAATGTGACAGAGAGAGAGACAGGGCAGTGTGTCCATGTCAAAAAATATGATAGCTACTGTTATGCAGCTTCAATAGCAACATTTTTTTAATCCAGGCCACTCTCTTGGTAGCACTGTGATAAATGCTGTATGTGTTCATACAGTGACAACAAGATCAATAAGTCACCAGTGGGTCATTCATTACTTAGACAGCCGAAAGTGCAAAACGCTCGTAGGCTGACTGTGTCTGAACCTTTCACAGATGTCAGTCATTAACAGCCAATAGATTTGTTTCAGTGTAATATTCATAATGAATAGGTTTATCTGACAAGTGAGAAATGGACAAAATTTCATATAAAGAAAACATATAAACAAGTGCATTTTTGGTTTATTTGCTATCTAAATGGATCTTTTCAATAAATTTGTAATATACTTAGATATAGTGTCTCTACTACAGTTTGTCCACAGTATCACTCGGTCTACAGTGTTAATGATATATGGATAAAATATATTTAGGCAGTTTTATCAAACAAAACTAAAGCGGAAAATTGATAAAATAGCATTATCCCCAACGTAAGACACTATTTTCAGGACATTCTGTTGGAAAGGTTATACTTCATAGACAGCAGATGTTTTCTTTGCTTGTAAACCATCTGACCGCTTCCAAGAGCTTGAGGGTATGTGAGTATGTGACTGATGAAGAATGAAGAGCTAGATGCATGGACAGGCCTACACATAGGGATTTAGGTTCTGCCTTAATGGAGGCATTTCATGTTTCACTTTTACAAGGAAACAGGCTCAGACCAGAGAACTATCTCCTCTCAGTGACACTTTCCCACGTGGACAAGTCTGACTAGATTTGACAAAATATGTGTTTGAAAAGCAAGAATGTCTTATATGTCTAATCAAAACTGCCTCACAGCAGAGTCAGTATGGGAATACAGTATGGATCCCCACTGCATCCATGCTTGTTCCACCCTCTGAAGTGAACAAACCACCTGTCTCACATTGTGAACACACTGTGAAAACAGATGTGGTGAGAGCTGATGCAAACATCATTAGAACATCTGGAGAGGAAATGTCACTGTGACAGTTCAGTGGCTTTTTTATTGAATTGTGTGGTCGCCCAGTTAAATGACTGGGAAACTGTGGCTCAGGAGGTAAAGTGGGTCATCTCCTAACCAGAAGGTTGGTGGTTAGATTCCTGGACTGCTTCATTTTGGAGTGTCATTGAGCAACACACTGAACTCCAAGTTGCTCCTGATATCACTGGTGTGTCTGTGTGCTTCAGAGGGCAAATGGTTGAATGGGCAAATAGTGTTGAAGCCATTTGAGTGTGCTGAAATGCATAGAAAGGTGTTGTATAACTCCTTTACCATTTAAATGCCCCTGCTGTGTAGAGATGAAACCACAGAAACAATATTTGGTTAACAAATGAGAGGCAGTAACCAGGCAATATTGCTATGGGTGTGATCGCCCATGTCCAGCATCTGAGATCTGGTCGGGAAGCGAGTCCAACACTATCCGACTATTCACATGTTCTTCCTGTGGTGCAGAATCAAATGTCTTCCCTCTAATATAAATATCATCTCTATCACACAATCTTTTATCATCAGGCCAAATGTGGAGAGAAACAATCATTTACAGTACATACAAACAACATAAAGGGGAATTTCCAAGAGTCTGGGGATGTCTTGAGGAGGAACAATAGCGTGATTATTGCCAAAAATCTTTAACTGTATCTGTTTCCAGGCTCTTCAGCCTGTTAACCTTTACTGCAGAAAATCCCTTAGCTTATTTGTCTCTGGACTGTTTGAATTAGCCTGGGATACACCGTATCACACCATCGAGACAGGAACATTTAAACAAGTGAAGCTGAGCCAGTTATGGTGAAACACTCTATTCCCAATCTGTCTGTCCAATGACAAGGTGATAAGTTCACCCTTATTCAGTCTCCTTCATTCACCATCACTCCAGACCCACCTCGGTGACAGATACAGACACGGCATCCAGGAATAAACTGTGACAAGGGATCAAAGATGTTTGAGATGAGTGAGCCAGAAATACCATTCTGAGGGGAAAGTTGTGTTCTCCAAGCAGTTGTCCAAGTAACAGACTGTCATTTCTGGTATGTGCTACTGAACAGAATTTGCGGGAAGCCCTTTACAAAAGGTATATTTTTCATCTTTCAGCAACACCTCCAGATAGGTTTCATGCGCAAATCTCAGGCATATGTAAAATATTAATAAATCAAGACAAGAATCATCCAGAGTGCTGCTTTTGGATGCCTCCTGCACACACCAGGGAGTCATTTGTTATTGCAGGTGGCCCCTTACAAGACCACTGTTCCTTCTCAAGTATCCCAAATAAAGAAAACAAAGGCTCTCAGGCTGAAACTGCAGTGTTTTCTTTCTTTGCTCTGAAGTACAACATATAGAAATTGCAGCTTTGGTAATGAAATAAACAATATGTAAAACTGTTGTCATAGCTTGTGTGGCAAACAGTTTGCATAAGGAAAGTCACAGAACTAGATTAGACTTTTTTCCTCATAATCCCTTTGTTGCCTAGAGGAAAGGTTTTGTGGGTCAAGCACAAGGGGGTGGGTGAGTTCACTCTGTGTCCACCTACAGCAGTCTGGAGAAAGAAGCAGTGACACTTCAACCAGACAACGCCTTCATGCCCTGCTCTTGCTCCCCCTCCCCCACCGCCATACACCCAGCCACACGGTCACACACATGCATATACATCCTCCTCCCTCAGACAGACCAGGAACAAACCAGAATGGCACAATGACCTACAAACCACAAGCCCATGGGAATTATTCACAAGCTTTCAAATCAGATTCCATTAAAAGTCAGCTACAGCAGCAGCAGCAGCAGCAGCAGAGGAGAGAGGGGGGCACGTATCCCACCCCACCGTAGCCTCAAGGCCTCGCATTCTAACACACCATCATTTAATGACTGCACTCCAAAAATAAAAATAAAAATAATTTTAAAAAGTGCTCATCATGCCCAACACTCCTGCTTTGTTTCTGCCATACCGTACATTGGTCAAGGATTTAGGAGTAAGTGCACCTGTAAAAATAAACACATAAAAAACTGTAAGCAGCACAAAAAAATTATTTGTGCTGTAAAAGAAAAAAAAAATTTAAATACTGCTAGTGATGATGGTAAAGGTTGAGAAATAATATGAGCAAACCAGATATTGTTCTGCCTGCTTAATTTCCAAAGCTCATATAACATTTTTCGGGCAGATTAATTAGCATACAGATATTATCATGATATAAGCATGATTTAAGTAATTAACCTAACTAAACCCAATTAGTTCTTAGGGTAATGAAATGTAATTTGAGATTAGGACCTGCTGCAATAAAAAAGAAGCTCAGTTCCACATAATGCAGATAAAAGACGAACGTTATTCATCATGACTGATGTTAAGCAAAGCACCTTCTGGTAAAACATGTATGAATGCTCATTTGCACTTATTTGCACTGTGGACTGACTATTTAGCCAATAGGCTGCTGTGTGCATGTAAAGGCCTCAAATAGTTTTTGTGGCTCCAGGCAGATTTATTTATTTATTCCTTTACTGACTCCTGCCTTAGGTAATTAGGCATTTTATATGTACTCTAATTATTATGATTACCATTAACAGCATAGTGAGGGAACCTCAAGGGAACCTAGAGTCTGACTGTAGCCATTACATACTGTATATAAGTGAAAATGCTGTAAATACAGCTCCTCGAATGTGAGTTGTTTGGCATTCAAAGTAAGAAAATAATAAATTAAATGTAGCAATGGTGCACAGTTGACAATAAATGCTTAGCTATAGCAAAGACTCCTTACAATAACACAAATGATTTGATTTGATGAAAGAGCAACTTGAAACAATTAACACCTTTGAGGTGCATTTCATTCCAGTTGTGTACTGTAAATTGTGCCCCTGTTTTACAAGTTCTTCATCCAGTAGTCATAACAGCATGTTAGATGAATATGACATAAATGCAAATAATATTGTTTTTATGTTCAATTTCCTTACTGGATGGAGAGAAAAGTAAAACTAGTGATGTTAAAAAAAAGACATTTACACATTTGACAGCAAATAAGCAACTTACATACAAACAGCCTAATTGTATTGTTCTCAGATGGACCACCTGTTAAACATAATGCTCATTAGGATGGAGACTGTGAGGCTGCCATGGGGCTTTTCTATCAAACAGTCAGACTCATTCTGGAGGAATCTGGCTGTAAAGCATACTCTCACTGAGAAATCACTCAGCCAAGCTCATAAGATGCTCACACAAGTATTTATTCTCGCTCTCGCAGCTCCAAACAAACGCACATTGTTTTAAACCTAGACAACTTTCCAATGTCACCAGTCTTATAGGATTCTAGGCCCATTATCTATGAGGTTGATTTTCTGTTTGAGTGGCTCCAGTGTAACAAGTTGCTGGGGGGATTATCTTGCCAGGGGGTAGGTAAGATACAACTTCCTTCAGCGCACAATAGCCCATTTTTTTATGGAGTTGATGCTATCAACATTTACTGGCTTCCAGCAGTGAAGCTGGTGCAAGACTGCGCATCTTCCCTGAGGAGCTATTCAGCATCCCAGAAAACAACTCTGTGATAACTAGTCAGACACTTTGCTAAAACTTTTTTGGATGGCTGCATGAAAATTGCTGAAATAGCTGGAATAGCATCACTGTGAAAGTCCCTTTGTTTCCTTTAATTACCCATAATTCCTCTCAGTAGAGTGAACAAATGTTGTTAACCTCATCTTGGATATTTATAGGTGTTAAATGAGCACATGCTGTTATGGGACACTTCAAGGGAAGCAGAGTCACCTCCACCAGATTGTCGAGCATGTTAAGTCTCCTGCAAACTATTTCAAGTCTCGGGGATAAAGTTCTACAGTTTTACATGAACACAGGATGTTTTTCCAGGGGTAAAAAGAATCAGTGCCAGCCCAGAAAAGTACAAAGCATACAACTCAGAGGGCCCCAGGGGCAAACGAAGCAGCATTAACTATTAAAGGCTGCTTAAATGGAAAGAAATTCACTGTGTCAACCCAATTTCCTCATGATGTAGGAAATATAATAATCAAAATATATAATATAATCAAAAATAATGTGTCGAAAGAAGGTTAACGTTCATCTTGCAACCGGTGCTGTGGTAATGGTGGAAGCCAGCAAAGTGCAGAGAAATGATGTTTGTGATCGTCTGACTTGCAGGGGCAGGTTAGTAGTGATGGAATATTCTAAACTACAGTGGTAATAAATAAACCTCTATCCCTTCGCCTGATGTATGGCTTCCAGAAAAGTGTCATAATGTACAAGATAAGCCATTTAGTGCTGAAATGATAAATCAGTTGGCAGAAATTTAACAGTCATCTGTTTTCATAATTGTCATTTACAAAGAAATGGCCATTTTTTTGGTCCCAGAATCTCAAATGTGATGATTTGAAGTTTTCCTCAATTTTATATTGTTCTATACTGAATACATTTGAACAGCTGGACAAAACAAACAAATGTAAAAAGTCCATATGAGCTCTGAGAAAATGTGATGGGCATTCTTCAGTCTTCTGACATTTCTGACTAGTAATTGCTCCATTAAATAAAAACCAGCAAAGAAACTAATAAATCAGTAATGAAAATAATTAATTACAGCACTACAGCTCTTTTAAAAGCACCAAGAATCTACAGCTATATAGTAGCTCTGTGAAGCTTTCAGCTAAGTACTAATGGTAGCATGCTAACATGTTTACAACATAGGCTGCATACATTTAAAGATAGACAATGTAATAGCAATCAGAATTGGAGCCACTGCAAGTCAATCACCCCTTGGTGGCTGGTTGCAGTATAGGCCACCTCCATGGGACATACGCCACAGTAAAATTCAAAGTCCAAAAAACATCATTCTGATCTGTGTACAAGGGGTCACTTGATGGTTATACAATGAAAAGGAGTGGATTTTGGATGATTTGGCAGCTTTGATTGGGGTTCTGACACCACAGCCCCACGTCTGGTCACTACTGCAGACAATCTGGTTGCAGAATTTGTCACAAAAGCAAGATGACCACCCCTGTATTTGTGATATTTTGACATCACTTTTGCATAGTAGCAGGAAAAGTCAGGTGATCACCAAATAGTATTCATCCCCTGGGGATAACAAACGTTTGTCAAGAATTTGATGTCAATGCATTCAATAGATGGTGAGATATTTGAGTCTAGGCCAGAGATGGACTGACCAACCACACAGGGGACAGATGGACAGAAGAACACTGTCATCCCCAGAGTCATGCTGTTAGCAGTGCTATAGTATTATCTAGCACTGAAGCTAAATAGAGAACACCATACAGCAGGGATACTCAAATTGTCCAGGGACCACTTTTGCAAAATGACAGGGAGCTAGTGGCCATTTAATAAGCAAGAAATATTTATTAGATAAAATGAATAAATATTAAAAAGCCCATAACCCATCTTTCTTTGAAATTATTTATTTTCAAATTAACTACTTTATTAACTTTTATTACTGCATTTAATAGGATCCAACTGCATTTTAGTTGTAAATGCTATGGTTATATTTGGTTACAAAGTTTATATAACGTCTTCCATCATGCAATTACTGAAATGTTGGAATGATTCATAAGTACAAACCATAAACACAGACTGCTCCTACCATGGACAAAATTAATAATATGTTTGAGCATTTAGTGTGATATTCACATGTATAGGATCATAATTAAATGTTCAAATGGTATGAGTTCATATGCATCATGCTGTGTCATTTCACATGGCTACTGATGTCTTCTGTGTTCTTACCTCCTGCAAACTTCTCCACAATTTGCAAAGAGCACACTTTAACAAGTTCAAGGTCCACAGATGGCTTGCCCTTCTTGGCTAGTACCCAAGTTACACAAAGCGAAACAGCAGTTGTTTTCATTGTTAGGATTATTGATGTGACAGAATAAGATGACTTCAAAGTCAAAATCTTCTGTTTCCTTGCGGTGCTACCAGGCAGGAACACTGTCCTGAAGCTAGCATGTTTTGTCTCATGATCGTGCCTGATACTAGCAACCTTGCATCATACAGCAACTGTCATTTGGAAAATTTAACATAGTAGTTTAGGATTTGCAGGAGGTTGCAAAATAAAGGGGAATTCCTCTGTCCGTTTTTCATTGAATTGCCTGTTTTCATTTTCCTCGCTCATCTTAAAAGAGACACTCATCACATGACACCAGTGTGTGTAGCCCTTACAGAAATGAAGTGGAACCCTTTTGCACACTCGATTTATTTTCACTGTGAATTAGACAGTGGTATGCAGGCCAGCTGGCACCCTATCACGGGCCTGATTTGGCCCGTAGGCCATAGTAGAATGAATATCGCTGCCATACAGCATGATGATGTAAACCTACAGTAATAATTAAACTGTGTGATCAGCAAAACAAAATTAAATCCAATTGAAATAAATAAGGCAGAAGCTAAATGAATTACCACAAACACTAGTAGTTCTAATGCCTTGTTAGATGAATGTGACATGAATTGTTTTAGAACACGTGACTGTGTCATCTCTGCAGGCTATTTCTGGTGCAGTCTCTTAACTACACTAAGCTCTAGGGCTCTGCAAACCTGCCATCAGTCCAGTCAGCCTCAGAAAGCTGTGGGTGTGTGTGTTCTTGTATTTACTACATAGTGAAAGTATTTTTTTTTTCACTAAAGAGTGGGGAGATTTTTAGAAAGTGAGGACAGTCCTCACTTTGTGAAACACCTTTTACGAGGTTAAGACTTGGTTTTAGGGTTCAGGTTAGAATTAGGTTTAGGTTAGGTGTTAGGGGAGGGGCTGTGGCCGAGGGCAGAACACATACACACCCAAGCGAAAGACGCAGAGAGGAATTGTGTAAAACACAGCTGTATGGAGATGTGAACACAGGATTTAATTCTATGAATCGCTAGAATGCCAGGTCCCTGATAACAGCTCAGAGGAGCGCAGGCCTTCTCACAGGAAATATTTACAGGCGTGTTTGACCCAGATTAAGTAAAGAGCAGAAGCAATTATTCATTACAGCCTCTTACAGTACGTAGTGAGCTGTATACAATTCAGAATTATGACTAGGCTAAATATTTTAGGCTCCACATTACATGCCCTAATCCATCTCCCTCTTACTGTTAATCTTGATTTATAGCCCAGATGCGAAGCAAAACATTTGTCTTAGTAATATTGCTATTTTTCATTGGGCAATTTTTTAAAATCCATCTATGTGGTCTTAGGATGTCAGTGTTAGCTGATTAATTGGCACACCAAACTGAAACATAACTATTGGACTAGTTTTTATCAATTTTTGTAGTGACATTCATGGTCCCCAGAGTTTAATGATCCTCTGATTTTTCATCTAGTTCCACAAGAAGTTGACATTTGTTGTTCAGGGTGGCATTTCTTGACAACTATTGGATGTATTGCCGTAACATTTGTTAGAAATACCTCAGGGCTCAAGAAATACATTCTAATGGTGATACTCTGACCTTTCATCTAGCACTATCACTTGGCTAAACTTTGAGTTTCTTCAAAACTTTGGGTTATGATCAAGTACCTGCATATGATAATAATATTCCCATAAGCCTCAGCTGTACTGTTTTGTGCTAATTAGCAATTGTTTGTATGCTAATATACAAAACATATGTAATGTACATAAACATACAGTGTCTACTGTGCTATTAGCATGTTAGCATGCTGACTTTAGTTCAAACCACTGCTATATGCAGCCTTACAGACCTGCTAGCATGGCTAGCAGTACCTATTATATTTAGTACTTGATAAATTACCTTGTTTATTTGGTTAGTAAAATTCCCTGCCAACTGAGCAATTACTTCAATAAAGACAAAATACTTTATAAACAGTGAGACCTAAGCCACTGCCAATGAAGTTATTATTCTTAGCTAATTCAGGTCATTGTATATTTTAGTACAAAGAGCATAACAGGAGTGGACAAATTTTTGTTTTTGTTCACAAAACCTCAGATAATCTATATGACTATCATCTTTAGATGCAGTAACTATTTACTCCAACCACACAGTTCTATTATGCACAAAGCAAAGTGCACATTTGTAAGTTTATCCATGCAGTGTGGCAGGCTACTGTTGTCCAAAAGTATAGCTAGGTGTTAGTGAACCATTACAGACTCATAAAATCACTTACAAAAAATGCAGTGCTCTCTGCCCGTGCCCATTTATTCCACAGCAACAGGGGACATTCCTTGAGCTTAGCAGATTTAAAAAAATTCATGTCATGCAAACTGAGTTAAACGGCACAGAGTGCATGCATTTCAGCTCAGCTGACAAAGGTTCAAGCCAGACCCTCGTAATTGTTGCAGAGAAATACACAATTTAGCAAAGTGGGGTGTTGGCTGTCATCTATGACTATGCAGAGAAGCCAACAGGAAAAGAATGCCACTCACAAAATGAAGAGAAAGAGGTATTCATGTTGTGATGTCCTGTCATTCTTGTATGACACTGAAACTGGATTTAATTCTACTGAGGGACAGCGGACTAAACACACACAGCAGCAGTGTGAAAGTAGGTACCCTCTGTAGTGCCCTGCTCTTCACTTCTATAACCCTCGGGCACCGCTTCGAGGGCTGCACGTGAGGGACCTCCAGTGAGAGACCTTCTGCAGCAGCACTTGAGGTTCACTCAGGTTTTTATGAGGTGTAAAGTGAGTGATTATTCCCTCTAACTATTCAGCTGCCTATCCTTAGAATGAGGAATTCTCTCCAAACCCCAAAGAAAAATACTTGTATAAGGATGTTCATAATTTGAAAAATGTACTTGTAATTGACCACTCCTCTTGTCTTGGCTGAGAAAGGAAGGTACTATTGGTGAATGTGGCACTGCTTGGTAGGATCATATACAGTATACTGGATGTGAAATGGATGACTGCGACACTTCAGCTGGTTTCAAAGTCTGAGCCACAACCCCTGACAAGAACAACAGGTTCCAACGCAACACTGTTAGTGTCCTTGGTTTGTATCTTTCATGTTATGCCAGCAAATGATTCAGGCCTGGCCCCAAGCAAATGTCAACATTTGGTGCAATTAATGGACATCATTGTCCCCAACACATCAGGTATTGTGCACTGCAATCAAGCCTCCATCCCAAAGATACAGTATGAGCTCATTCTTTTCCTTTAGAGCACAATTGTGGTTATTAATCTTTTTAACGACTTCTAACATGAGATTTGAACTGCACACAACACAGCATAAGTGGCTCCAGTTGTCCTGAAAAGGATTCCTATGTTATGGTGCATTAAAGCGTTTTGTTTCGGGTTCACATTGCATTTTATGCCCTTGATATCACTTACAGTGATGGGTAGTTAAAAAGAATTATGTTCTGCCTGTAGTATGAAAAACACATGATTAAACATATGACCAGTAAAAACAAATGACCTGTGCCACTGAGATATGCTTTTTCAAATAACATCACAAGTGTGGTGTGGCAATCTGTTTGGTTGATCGCAAAGCCTTGATGAGAACAAAGAGTTGCAGCACCTTCTCCACGCGCTCCTCATGTAATATTGATCTTCCTGAGGGTCATGGACCCCTTTTCCCTCTCACCCCTCCCTCTACTGAACTACACCTCACCACTGCACTTGGCATCTCATTTCACCAAGTCAGTGTAGGGAGGGGGGCATTAACAAATAAATGACCTGCCTCCTGCTGGTCAGTGCTATGTCAGGCCACCTCCAGCCTTTGATTCTGGGGTAAAAAGAGTGCTGCTCTGTGTTTGATGCCATGAAGTTCCACCTGTGCTAACTGTGAAAGCAAATATACTTTTACAATACTGACAGTGCTCATCAAAGCTAAGATAAATATATTGTCTTTTAAAGAACCATGATTTATGTGGATAAGACTGGCAACATTCTGTATTTTCCTAACTGTCAAAAAACTATAAAAAGCCTGAAATCAATCATGAATTGGTCACATTAACAAGTACTATGTAAGGGGCAGCAAACGATAAATATTGAGAAAGAAGAGCAACCGCAGGTTTATCATTTAACCTGTGTGACAGTTAAGGATTGAAACAATAAATGTGAATCTGAATCAGCTTTATTGGCCAGGTACAGTATGTTAGACACATGAGGAATTTGACTCTAGTACATGAGAATGTACCATGAGAAATGACAATCATGTTTGTGACTATGAAGAATGAAAAAAAAAAAACAGAAATTAACTTGAAATGCTTAGAATGCTTTTGAATATTGCACCAATTTGGCAGATACACTCTGGCTCTGTTTATTGCTAAAGCTTGATATAAAAGAAACCAGATAATCACTGCACTAATAAATGTCAGGCACACTCACATTCAGTGAAAATTAACATGTACATTCTGTTCATTCTGAGCCTGCTGGAATTATTCCATAGTTATCTGTAAGAAAGCAAATGATTTAGCTATTCCAAACACTCTTGAGGTAAACACTGCTGAACACTGGTGTTTTATCCAACTCGTAAATCTCACAATTATCTAGCTGGGCCTACTGTATACTGAAGAAGCTGGTCCCAAATAAACTGCCTTAAATCCTGCTCAAGTAAACACCGTTCCAACAGATATAAACACATCATCAACTGAGCTAACCAGTGCTGCTGAAAATAATGCAACCAACTGTGCTGTCCAGACTTGTAGATGTATATGAGGAAATAGTTTTTGAAGTGCTTATGCTGGACATACAATATGTTAGGATATTTGTCCAGAGGAGTGGGTCCGGTAATTAATTGTTTAGATGGAATTCAGCCTTTGCTGCTGAGAAAAACGAGACAGAATATTTTGTGTTTGTATTATTAGTTTCACTGACCTGTATTATTTTCAGTAAACACTTTACAGTATCAGGTGTGATTTCATGTTTTTCTGCTTTAAAATGATAAAACACACTGTTGTTCTCTTAGTTCTATTAGGACTAGTGTTGTTGACCTCATGAGTATTTGCTCTAAAGGGTACCAGATATCACTCCAATTTGCATACGAAAAAAAGATAAGTGGAAAATAAGGAAAGCAGCTCAACTTATCAAGTGTTTATAATCATGATAAGCTGAAGCAGGGTTTCCAGTAAATCTAATGCTGGCTACTGCACAAGTCTGGCAGGGACACACTCACAGATCAGCCAAACGCTGTATCACACTGTCATACTGCACCCAATGGCTTGATGGATGGTTTATTCAGTGTGCTGACAACTCTGGGTTCATAATGATACACCCTGTATCATATTATATTTATGTAGAAACAAGTTGCCCCTTAGTTGCTGTTTGTCCTCGAATAGGCAACAGCAACACTAGGTTATCAGCAGGCATATGGCAATGGTTTGAACTGATGCAGCCAATGTTTGTGACTATACAGTAGATTTAGAGCTATCAGAAAGTGTAACTGTGTTGAGGTGAAAGCGCTGCACATGCAGACATAGGAGAAGTGGGTTTTATCTTTGCATCTCCAGCTGGGTCTACAGCTGACAAGTTTTGATACACATTGATCTCAAGTTTCAGTTCTTTGATGAATTCACTGATCAAGATCAGAGACCTTTCGTTTTTATACTGCTGCATTATATTGCTGGGTTGTCCGAACGTCTGCCCCATTCTTATGAAAGTGATATGTCAGGAACGCCTCGAGGGAATTTCTTTAGATTTGGCACAAAGATCCTCTTGGACTGAAGGATGAACTGATTAGATTTTGGTGGTCAATGATCTCACTTCTCTACCCATGAATTTGACTGGTTGGTGGGGCCATACAACCACAAAGTGGTAATTCTAGTTTGAACCTTTAAGAGCTCATGCAAGAAATGTACCGACCTACACTAAGAAAAGTATAACGGCTCTCTACTGGAGATTAAAAGGTTTAAACTCTTAATCTGGTTTAGACGTTTGGGTGTGTACTGTTACAGCAGCTGACCCAGCCTTGGAAGTCCACTGACAGTTACACGGAAAGCATCTTACAGTAAGTTGGACAAATCTGCAAATAACTAAAGCTCAGGGGAGAATAGTCTATTTTATTAGTGACTACATCCCAGATCTATTTTAAGATGGCAACTATTTAGATGAATAAAACATGTAGGCTAGTATCATCTACCTGCAATATAGTTTTAAAAAGAAAAGACTAATTTAAGAAGAGTACCTCCAGTACTATTATTACCATATTATTTGTATGGTTTAGATGAATGAACACGCAGAAACATAAAGATCAGTGTTTGACATATGACAAAATATCTCTTTATGCTGACATTATAAAACTATGCAGTGCAGAACTGTCAGTGGGCCTGTGGCTCTCCTCCAGCTCTGTTCAGGTTTCCACTCCCCACATTCTCCCACTGTCCCCATCTTTCATTCCCAGGTCAAGGATTCCCCTCATCTCAGTGATTAAATATATTTGAATGGAGATTAAACTCAGTCATTTACTGAATGTGATGGGACACAGAAGAGCCATCTTCATGAAGAAAACCAGTTGTGTGCCATGACATCATTCAAAATGATGGTTATGTGGTTACGGCACAGCTTTGCATGCATCCATCCTCTTCAAAAGTATACTCACTTACTGTAGGCGGCAGATTGTAAAACTATTAGGCCTTGGCAACATGTAGTATGACTGACCTTGAGAAATGTGCTAAGGGAGTGCTTTACAGCGCACTCATTTAAATGTACTTTAAATATTCGATTTTTGAAAAAGTGCAACACAAGTTAAGCAGGTTGTGGAGACCATACATAGCTTAATCACAGCTCTTAAATTGGAAATGTAATTGCACAGGGTGGAAGCCAAGTTTGTAATTTAGTGTAAAACACAAAGAGCCCACGAAACAAACAGCCAATTACACTAGAAAAAAACAAATGGTTAACCACAGCCAAACTGAGCGTGAGGGCTAATTTTGTTTGTTAAAAAAAGATTAATAAAATAGCCAACTGTAAATTGTCCTTACATAAGCCAACAAAAAAGGATAATTTTACTAACACCACATGCCCAACAGATTTGTTTCATAATGCTGCTGAGCAATTTTGTTTATTGTACTTGTAAAAGTACTTGTACTTTTACACTGATTAAAACTATGTAAACCACCAAACTCAAATGTGTACAATTTTTACCAGGTTTTTATTAAACTGTGGTACATACCTCACATTCTACACTAACCTGGCTTCTCTTACAAGTCTATTGCAGCAGCTGCAATTATGCAGAGTTAAGGCCTTTTCTAAGACATGTTGAGTCCAACAAACACTGATCCTAAATTCATTCAGTTTCTCAAAACTTTTGGAAAAAAACACAGTGCAAAACAAGCCATTTGTCTGCATCTTGAAAACAGATATGTAAAACACTTCTTTCATCCCTCCACAGATGTCTGATTTAGTTATTTCCCAAATCCTCTAATTTGCTGATGTCAAGTCGTTACCGCAAATCAAAAGCTCATTGAGCAGGCAAACATGTCAGCGTGGTTCCTGCCAGCTCCTCTGTTCACTGTGACAGCCAGTATCCATCATTCATCCACAAGATTTACAGCCAAACGGTTCCAATAGTAGTGTGTGTGTGAGACACACCATAATCTCCTACATAAATCTGATCTTTGCTGGCCACATGCAAATTTGTGTGGTTTTACATTCTCATGCTAGAACATCCTGATGTTCAATCTATCCATAAAAATAAACTTTTAAGCCATTTTGAGCCCATAACCACACCCACAGTGAATATATATTATATACAAATGTATGCTGCTGTGACACTGCAGGCAGTAGACGTGCAAGTCATTCATTTTCCATTATGGATTTACACATCACTGAATGAATGGCCTCTGCAACTGTTGCAGGAAGAAATTAATTAAACCCTTAGTCACGTAATAAGGACCAGCCATCTGTGTGCTCACCAGGAAACTGTGGTGGATTATTCCTCTGTCAAAAATCAATAACGTTTCAATGAGCTGCCGGTGGTATATGCGTGCTCTTCAGAAAAATGACAAGAAGAGCTGCAGGATGTGCAGTCCAGGAGGTGACCTAATCGTAGCGCTGACAGAGGCCTATTCTCGCCAAACAACATGGCCGTGTCTCGAGCCCACATGGCAGGGACCCGAGGCCTGCCTGTTAAACCTCAGCTGTCATGTGGGAGAATCATCAGCCACATCAATCAAGTGGAGTGATGGGCAGACATCATTAGCAAATGGTTCAGGGTACTTCCAAATGAGCAGCTGAGGCAGGGAGAGCGCTGCACATCATTTAATCTGGTCTTTAGTGCTGATAATGTATTTTTCTTTACACAAGTAAAGGAAACCTGGCAGAAGGGTAAGATAATTTCACCTCTTCCTGAGCATAAATTGATTCGCCCTGAGAGCTTTCTTAATATGTCATTCTCCTCATAATGCCATTTGTCTTCTTCCTATATAATGGTGCTTGTATCTAGAAAATTCAACATTAAGTCTGAGCATGAGGCTAAAAGACTGGCTAAACTCAACAATCCTTTGGCAGAAAAGGAGCAAGGTTGGCGTTTCTGAATGACAGTTTGGTTGAACAGTCGGGAGCCTCACGTGTCTGAAGGATAGGGTCTCCATCAGGGACTCCAGTCCTAGTTCACACAAATGAAAACGAAGATTGCAAGCCACCGGCGCCGAAGATGAATTTCCCCTAAACTGCTTCTTAATTAAAACAGCTGCTGATGTTTCTGCCTTGTGGTGGTAAGCAGTGAGTCCACTATACAAGCTGGACACATCTGGAGGAACCACATGATCCGGTGTGGTCTGGAGTCATCTTAACATCACATCAGGTAAATGTCCTGAGGCCCTTAGCAGCTGAGTTCACAGTCAGGAAAACATCACTTCAGGCTGAAACCGAGGCCTTCAAATGACATTTAAAAACACTCAGGGATCAGACATTCATTTGATGCAACAATGCTCTATCAGTCATTCTGTCTCTCTTGCCAGCTCTGCTCATTTCGCTTTTGCATAACCTCAGTCTGTCTCAGAATAGAAATGTTTTTTTTCTTGAGAATGCATTTAAGAAGTCTCATTATTCTGTCATAGCCACTGACAGTGCTTCTCAACAGATCCTCAAACCACAGGGGGCTAGTGAGGGAAGAACAGTTGTGCAAACTTTCTCACAAACCAACTTTCCTTCTTGGATCAAAAATAAACTCCAGCC
>NW_018127939.1:1480844-1507496 GCF_001952655.1 Monopterus albus
GAAGAGGAAGAGCTCACTTGGCAAAATAGCCAAAGACACACATGCAAAAGGTCACCGATGAGGAGAATCACCGTGACCAAAGACACTCTGGGTCAGCACTCAGCCAAAATAAACGACTGAAATCACACTTGTAAACCATCATGATTCCATCAATATGTCACTGGTGTGATTTTATTCATGAAGACAGGGAGGGAGAGCGAGCAAGAGAGAAATAGAGCGAACAAGAGAGTTGGATCTGTCTGTGAAATACAATGCAACACAAGCTGTTCTCCAGCTGGAGAGATACTCGTCTGCCTCACCAAGCCATGACAAGTTAGATTAGAAGCAGTCGATTTACACCACATTTAAAGGAATTTGGTATTGCCACATACTGTACATAATGTAGAATATATACCAACACAAAAAAGATGTCCCCAAATCCTAAATTAACTCAAAATTTAAAAAACGAAAATCTCAAACGCTAGAAACTGTACAGATGGTGAGGAAACACACACAGTACCAACCAGCCAGTAGCAACAGCAGATATTTAAACTACATATATAACTGGTTTTATTCTTTCATCCCACAGAACCTTTTAGTGAAAAGCTCCTTAAAGGTTAAGACTGGATTCAACTCCCCATGTAGCTATCTGATGAAAGGCTGCAAGTGTGGTGGGTATTTTACTTACTTAAATGAAACTATACAAGGACCTGGTCCAGACTGGTTGTCTGGTTGTAAATAACCTGTGGTGTCCCAGAGGGTGGCACACTGCAGTTTGCAGAGTACTAAAACCACACACCAGGTTCCCAGGGCTCAGCAGTATCAATTAGAGGCAGCTTTTGAAAAGATGTGCTTCCTCCGTTGCTGTGGTCTGGTCAGAGGTAGGAAGTGAGGGAAGAGAGGGAGAAGGCGACTCCTGCAGCTGGGACTGTTCAAGTCCACAAGAATTCAGGCTTTAATTTGCTTTGTCAGCTTCCTCCCAGATCCTCAAATAAAGAAAACAGTAGAACTGCACACACCTGAGCAGTCCTTCCTCTCTTTCTCTGAAATTACAGTGATGTTCCCTACTGTCCCACACAGTGACTTTAGTGACAGAAAATACACAGCATCAGAATGAAGATTATAATGAGCGCATGTTTGCATGTGTCTCAGTCTTACAGGCCTAAGGGGAGCTACAGGTTACCCACAGTGGCATGGTGGCCAGACCACAGGCTCTTCTGTGCTGCATCTGACTCACTTACCACAATTAGGAAACATCAGATACTGTAATCATATCTGGAAACCACTTTAGCCACAATAATAACACAGGTCAGAGAAATTCCAACACGAGTCCTATAAGGAACGAGCCTGACAGGAAAGGGGAAATTGCCTCAACCATAATAGTAGCAAATTATTCAAAAATTTGCATTATCACCTGTTTTCTCGAGCTGTACAGTGAGATTTAGACTAAATTCAGATATAGATAGGCTGGCTGCTTCCACTGTGTAAAAAGTTGACTGTATTCCTGAATGAGGAAGCTTCTATACAGGTGAATGTGTGCTGCTGTTGCATGGATTTCATTGGTTTCATCAAGTTAAACAATAATCTGTCAATAGCAATAACCACAAAACAGCAAAAAATTAAAGAGACGCATAAACTTCCACAGCCTTTGAAAGGCAATATAAGGCTGATAAACACAACAGGGACAGAGCATGACAGCGGCACACCGCCACGCTTCGGAATATAAAAGTGGCAAATCAGTTTTATTTGGAAAACCACACAACCCTTTAGCCAATTTTCAAAAACAGCAAACCAAGTTAGAGACCAGAGTAAGAGAACCAACAAGCAGATGTGGGTTATGTAAAATATATTTAACTAAAATATGGCATTCTGTCAGCTTTGACAACCAACAGCAGATGGCTTATTTCCAGCCTGGCAACCGGCTCTGAAACCTGTCAAGCCACATTTCCACATGTGTTTTGATTGACATTATGTTTCCAACTAACCGTCGACATCACCCAAAACTAACAGGTCGAGCTGGCATATTCATAACACAATGCATAACGCAATGACCTTCTGTTAGCTCACTAACTGTGAATCCTCTGCCGTTCTTGAAAATGCTAATCACAGCACGTACGACCAGAATGAGTTCACCCAATTGGTTCTGACAGGTCTGATTTGCAAAGCTACAGCAGTTTTCTGCCGTGTTCAAACAATAAAAAACTGAGGGATTGCTTCTTTGTCCTTCATAAACAACAGGCTTAATTTCCGCCTCTATTTGGGGATAAACAACCTCCTACATTGGGTTCAGAGAGAACAGAGGGACCACACAGCCCCTTCCTCTTATAATGGACAAAGGCATTGGCCAGCCATTGGCCAATTTGTGTCATAACCTTATCGAAAAGAGCCAAGAATAAGGCCAATGAGCTGCGGAGGCCCCGCGAAGAGGGGTAGTCGTTTCCTAATCCTTACTGAAAAGGACAAACTAAAGCATCCCTGTTGGGTATGGGGGACAGGGGAGTTCTTGTTTCTAATGGCCTGGGGTTCTCTGCTTACATGTCATGCCCCATCTCATCCACAGTCCTGTTAATCCCATTAACATGAAGAGGGCCCTGAGCCTCAGAGTGGCCACAGCTTAAGAGCCATCAGTGAGCGTTAGTCTTCCAAATCCAAGCCCTTGTCTAGACCCATTACCAACTTAGTCCTGCAGAGTCAAATCATTTGAGACTCATGCTTAATGATGGGTGCATAACCTATGGCCATTGGTTTACCATTTCAAAATAGTTTACAGCAACACACAAAGCTGACATGCCTCATGTTATTTGATTCTAAATGTGATTAACCTGATTTTGTTATGAACATCCCACCCATCAAGTGTATTCCTTGGCAGCTTCAATGCCTTTCTCACATTGAGTACCTTTCTTGAATGTCTGTCACACAAGGCTGATCACGCGAGAGTTAGATGGTTCAGTCCAGTATTAGGCAGTATTCCCATTTAAGGCGATTGCTATTGGGTGTGTGTGTGTGTGTGTGTCTGTCTGCAGTGCGTGTTGCTATAAACACATGAAGTATTAGGACAGATAATCTATTGGCTTTTAATTAAAAAGCCAGGTGAAGAGCACTAAAGATGACTTGGGTTAATGTCTTAAGCAGTGCAGCATAGACAACCTCTAATGCCTCAATCCACCAACAGGCAGCTGACCTGGCATCTGCACGTGGCCCATTTGTCATCCCACTGCATACCAGTTGGGTGATTACAAAGCATCACAGCCTGATTAATGCAGCTTTGAAGCAGCTTGCTCTGGCCTTGCTAGAGCACAGAAATGCTGGGCATGGCGACTGCTCATAAAAAGCTTTCAATCCCGCAGTAAGAAACCAGTCTGCCGCTGTAGCATAACACAAATGGCAATCAGCTGAAGCAGGGGTAATCAGCAGAGTGATCCCTACACCCTGCCACGCATATTCAGTTCCATCCAATGGCAGATAGCAGTTTGCTACAATAATCAAATGGAGATTGGTACCATTAACTGCACATGAAGCTGTCACAGATGTTTAAGACTCATGTACGTATCCTGTTTGTCGAGAGACTAGACACCATCTCTACCTGGATGTTATGGGTGTCCAGTGGCATAACAGGAGTATGTTCCCTTTCTAAAATATCACTGAGGATTACTGTGACTAAGTGGAAAACTACCACGAACACTGCAACATGCTACTCTTCGCACACAAATAAGCTTTGGGCACAATGTTTCAGTTGTACCACACAGAATATACTGTAAGGTGTTCATGAGTGCCAGAGTGGTGAAGTTGTCCTGCTATTTAGCTTGATTCCTGGAGAAACAAAGTGTCAGTCTATTAACCTCACCAATATTTTTTTTTTGCTTAAACACATAACATGAAGTATTTCACATTTCACAGTTAAAAAAAGACAAGCTTAAAAGTCCACAGTCATAGCAGCTATGTGAGGTTTTAGCATATGACACTTTGAGCATTCACATGTTGTAGTTGTAGGTATCATCTAATGTTTACCATGTTTATCATCTTATTCTAACATGCTATGTTTGCTATACTGCATATTCCTTAGTCAGATATTTGGTCATGGCCCTTTTTTAAAATCTGCTCCATATTGGAATGAATCCTGAAGTGAACATTTATGTGTGTACTATGACACAAAACTCTGAAGAGATCATTTAACTGAGTAACCTGCTGACCCTGAATGGAAAGGTTTGGAAAAGGTAGTCCACTGTTAGATAACAGGAATGCAGCCCTCTGCTGCGATGTGTGTGTTTCCACATTTTTTACGTTTAGGAAGTGCACCAATAAAACATTCCCTCAAATTTGACCTCTGCTGCACAATTTCCAGACATTTCATATTTTTTCTTTCTGCCCTCACCATAGATAACGCAGCATGTAGAGCAACAATTTCAAGCAAAATTCAATATAAAGATACTGCAAAATAAAGTCTTATTCTGCACCTAATAAGAAAGGGAGGAAAAAGGAGCATCTATCCAGTTAGCCGTATCCTACTGTCCTAAATAGCAACTTCCATCCAAGACGAGTTATTTTGTTGGGTTTTGTGGGTTAGGGAACCAAACACATCGAAACCCCTCATCAATGGTATTTTTAGAAATGAATTTCGGCTGCGCTAGCTTATCTTGCAGTTGTGGCAAGCGTGAAAATTCTGCCCTCACTGGCTATCTGCTGGAGAGCTTAGGAAAATGGAGATCCATTCTCTCTGTGGTTAAAAACTGAGCTGATCTTTCAGGGCTGATGTAGCTCCAGTAAAGGCTGGTGGCATATTCTAACAGAATCCATTTCTGTGAAATGACCAGATGGCAGGAGATTAGTTATGTTTCAGTGGCAATTAGGCATTTGCAAAAAAACTTGAGTGAAAATTACTATAAACTTTTCACACAAATTTGATGTCAGGAATGCACACAACAGCTACTGTGCCCGTCTCAAGTTGGTACACAGCAATTGTGTATAATCTATGAAAACTGCTCACAAACACCCCCTCCTTTATTAACCTGGGAAGATCTACCAGGCAGAGTGTGGGGCCAACACATTTTGGCAGGATGCCTTTAACATATCTCGTTCCTTTCCTGCCAACAGATTGTACTCCCTATTGGTTTGAGGGAGGAAATGCAAGAGCATCCAAGCTTAATCAACTAGACAACAGATCCATTCATCATCATCATCGTCATCATCATCACCTTTATTTATTCAGGGAAAAGGCCAGTTGAGAGCAAGCTCTCATTCTCAATGACGCCCTGACGAAACATTAAAACATAAACATATAAATCAAATAAAACCATATGAAAACACAGATAGAGAGCAACATTAGAATTCATTTGGAGTTGTGTGTGTTTGGCCACCAAATGTAAGTCAAATATTCACTCTCCTTTTAGCTCTGCTTTGCTCTCCTCCAACTCCCAAAGGAAGAATGTGTGCATTTACCACTGTCTTCAATATAGCTAGCTACTAGCATAGGTTGTTTGCCTGCCGTAGCCAAAAGAGTGGCACAAACCACAGCAGTAAAGTTGCAGTGCAACAACCAAAACAGCTGAAAGATGCTATAAAGTTCTATAGAGCCGGGGTATACTGCATAGTGGGTGATATCACATTACATATAGTCATTTTAGACACTTCATTAGAGCCACTTTAATCATCGGGAACTTTGATTTATCCATCCTGGCAACTACAAGCAAACATAACATCATCCATTTGAATCCATTTCTTCAAACTGCAGAGAGGAGAAAAACCCTAAACTGGTTACCAAACAGGACCATCTGGAGGCAGTCGCAGGATGATAGGAGCTGGAGGCCTAAAAGGGTTTGGGGGTTAGCTGTAGGGAGGGCAGAAAAAGAAAAAGAGACCAAGAGAGAAGGAGAAACGGTGGACCGGCTACCAAACCATGTCGTGAGTCCCCTCTCTGCAGACACGACAGTAATTACAGGGAGCAGGCAGAAAAAAGTCTGACGGAGAAATAAGCGAAGATACTGGGACTGCTAGGTTACCGCCCTTGGGTCCTCAACATAACCACAAGGCTAACCAGCCCATTTTACAGTATAGGCCATGATAGCAGGGTTCCAGATCAGTGCACTGACACACTGTGCCAGCAGTCCATGGCAGGCCAGGTAAGCCAACACAGACTGGGCTCCACCTCACAGGGACCACACAGAGGTTTCAACAAAAGCTCTCTGAAGGTTAGACATAAACTTGCTGGACATGATGAAACCAAGACAAAGTGTGTGGATTTTTATGAAGTACACAGTCTAGCTTTTGTCTGTCTGTCTGTGAAGTCACATACTGTGTTACATAATAAAAACTGGTTAAAATCCATTCAAAATAAATATAGGATGATTTCAGGTTTGTTTTCTTTTTTTTTATTTGATATGATGTAGGGTTGCAATGGTGCAATGTGATGCTGAGGGATGGTGTTCTCGAAGGTGTTCATTTCTGAGATATCCAAAGTAATCCTGCGCTGCTGATTTTAATTTCTTTTTAACTGGATGGAATTTGGTGACGGGCTTTCAGCTTCCTTCTTTCCGCTTCATGTGCGTGTGTAGCACCCGTTGCGGAGTCTGACAGGCATCAGGCAAGAGAGGTGCACACGCACTGCATTTTTTTCTTCTGTACCGGTCATAAGCAAATGGGTATGAAATGATAACTTTTCATACCATGATATACCATGGAACTGGCACACCACTGCAACCCTGGTATGATCATAAAACAACATCAGTCACATCCCAAAGCGCTGTGTGGCTTCTTTGCCATCATCGACTCACATCAAACCGCATCAGTGTGAAGTGTTTTGGTTCGGCCTCAGATCAAGACTTCTTCAATAATAAAGCTTTCAGGACAGGAAACAGAGCGGCGACTCCCCTTTACCAACTGTCTGAGCATTATAAATCATCGCCCATGCCCAGGGAGGCTGCGTCCTTCAACGTGACTCACAACCTTCACACACACTGAAACCTTAAGACATCTCACAAGGGCAGAGAAATGAGGTGGGTGCAGTTCATCACATCTATCAAGCTCCTGACAGGGACCAATAATCCATAAAGTGTGTGTGCATGGGTTGAGCTGAAATATATTCTAAAAACAAAATGTTTTCAACTGCTAAATGGAACAAAATGGCTGAGTTGTTCACTTCACTGCTACTATTTTCACATTGGTTGACCTTTGGCACTAAAACTCTATGAATCCAGAAACTAAGGAGTGTGACACACTTGAAATCAAGCTAAAAATGCACTACGTCCTTCACCAGTGTTTGCTGTTCTACTGCAGCAAGTCCCAGAATATTGCACCAGTATTTCTCCTCTGAACTGTAGATTACAGCCACAGAGATATGAACTACATGACGTATGATTCCCATTTTCCAGTGTAGGTGTCGAAGCTGTGTATGTGCTAATGATGAGTGTGTCCAAGAAAAGGAGGGGAAAAGCTCCCTGGGGTGATTTGGCACCGTGGAGCTGCAGGGAGGGGCTGTGACTGACTGCAGAAAAGTGCCTTGCATGTGATTATAACACATGTAAACTGTTTTTTCCTTTAACTGTGCCCTCCTGGTGGCCTTGATTAATATAATTGAACGCATTAGTTTGCTCTCATTAATGTGTAACCACTGAGCACACTTCTGAGAAGAAGTACGTGATTAAAACACACAGCGCCTTAGATATTTTTTTCATGACCATTCCTTTAACCCTGACAAAAACACACAGGAAGAAACATCATAACGTATTCCACACTCAGCACCTCCAACTGCAAACCCTCAGGTGTCTGTAGCTCTTTAGCCTTTAGCCGTTTTGCACAGCCCCAGGCACAAACCACGATTTTGGATCCTAACTTTTAATCACTAGCAAAGTTAAGTCAGTGCACTGGTTTCCCATCTAGAAGTGAAACAGAAGCACCATCTGTCTTTTCACAGAGAGGAATCGATGTTGCACTGTGACAAAATATTCATATATAATTCATCTGCAACTATTTATCATAAACATTCAATGGGAGGCACATAGTTTCTTTTCAAATTCACATGAAGAATACATCAACTATAGTTTTATTTTTGAGCAGGAGGCCCACTTTGCAGGTTTGCAACACTGTAATACTGATGTCCTTTCACTTTATGAAAAACATTACTTGCCAGATACACAGTTAAAATAAATTCAGTCTACAGGTTGCAGGTTGCTAGGTAATGGTGTTCTTCATTATTTTGGCATTATCTATGATGACAACTTCTTTACAAGTAACATCAGCCTTTTCTTCTACACAAGCACAGATCAGTCTGTGCGTCCAGGGCTGTTTCACTTAGCCGGGTTACACAGTATATCTCTGTCGCACCCACCCTTCCTCTATCTCCCTAACCCTCCCAGTAGAGCCTGAGAGGACAGGAGACAGCTGCTAATTGCGAGCCTGATCCAAACCCACGGTGTTAAAAGCAAATAACAGTGGATGACCGATAGCTTCTAATGAAACATGTCAGACACAGATCACGTCAGAGGAAATCTTTTAGGATGGGATGCTTCTGTCATTTCGTAAGAAGCCTGCAATAACTTGGACCTAAACCCACAAGCTAATAAATAACATTATGTTAACATCTTGTCACAAAATAATCAGGGTTTGGCTTTCTGTTTTACATTAAAACCTGGAGACCCGAGGCTCTCCAGCAGCCGCACAGCGGGTGACTGTGCAGCAGCAGCCTCTCCACTGCGCTGCCACTCCCTGACAGCTTTATAGACACAGAACACCATCTTTCTTGCACAGTTGTCACCTTTATCACCTGCGCTGAGTGCAAGTGCACATGCATAGAAACTCTACCAAGAGAAAAGTCTCTGACTTTCACCAAGAAGGCCTCAGGGAATGTGCTAAGCAGGAAGCGTTCCATATACAAAGCAGTAAGCGGAGTTGTAGAGGAAATTCACCACTGGTTGATGTGGAGGGTGTGCGTGTAATGTTTGCTCACTAAGCTGTGTCCTCTGGGTGTGTTTTAATAGTCACACAGCACCTGTCATAAATACACAAACTGCTAGAACAAAGCAGATATAGATGATCTGCACAGTGTTCTCTTCAGAGCAGATGCATTTTATCCTAATATCTGTAAACATTAGCTCATCATTAATCAACTGTATTAGCTGTAAAGTGGCAGGAAGATGATATAATGACGGCTGGGAATCGAGATGCCTCCGACCTACCGTACATCATGGATGATACATAGATGAGTCTATGGCACGGGAAACTATTCAGCCATCAAGTATGAAAAGGCCAGCTATGAGTAATGCACAGTGTTACCCTGCTGGCTGAACTCACGCTGATGCCTGAGAGCAGAGGATGGCAGCCTACTCCCAATTTTTAAGTAAGTTAAAAATAAAATACTTTGTTCAAAGTTTCAGTATCTGGCAAAACCGGTCGAGTTTGGCAAAGGGGCTTCTCCAGAGATCAATTAATTCCTCAGCACAAGTCAGCACTTCGAACAAGTCCAGGCTCTGGAGGCTGCAACACTCAACACTGGGGTATCCATGCATGCAGCCTACTTACTTCTGATTTTACTGTTCATCCTCTGGAAAACTGTAGTCACCCTCTTACCAAAAGGAAGCTGCTGGAATATGAAGGTAATGCCACTAAAAATGTTAAAGTACTAGCAGATACAGGTCTTTAGAAACTCACTAAACCAAGTGTCTGCAAGAGAAAGGAGTGCACAGACAAACACAAACACCTGGAATCACTGGGTAGCTCTTCTAAGCACCATACCCTATTGATGAAGTGATACATGCCTACAGGCGGACCGCTTGTTGTCTGAGTGCACGCGCTCAGCGGTGTTGGTGCATTAACACTGCTCAGAGTTAGGGCAACACAATGAGTGAAGCCTATCGTTGTTCCTTCACTGTTCTCCTGGACTGATAGGGTACAGGTAAAGACATACGGCGGGGATAGTGAAGTTAGTAACACATGACTGGATGCCATTCATTTAGCAAAGTACCTGTCATCGTAGCAGAAATCGGCGTCCAGAGTGTTGACATACAGGACCAGAGCCACGGCGCCGCACAGCAGTTCTGCAAGCATCTCTATTGTGCACACACGCGGGGCAAAATAAAAAACTAAACAAAACAGGAAAAATAGCTTAATCAAAGGAGAAAGATGGTAAACGAGACAGAGAGGCAGCGATTCCCGATCTCTACTCAGTCTCTGTCTTTATCAGGATGTCTCTGTGAAAACAAGTCCGTTTCCCCCTCCATCATTCTGGCTTAAGTGCACAAAGTCGCTCGCCTTGTTTCTAACCCATGTTGCCTCTGAGCCGGGGAGCTCTGGATGCTTCTGGGAGATGGATTCTGCAAATAACACAGGAGCAGCGTTTAGTCAATCCGTGCCAGTGTAGCCTACCACACGCCTTCCCGACACAGAGGAGGACCAGCGCTCTGACGCTCCGCAGCCGGGGATGGAGACACGACGTGGTCGAGAGCGCGGTCAAGTTAGGAACAGTGACATAAGCGACATCCGGTTACGTTTTCTAAACAAAGCGCGCTGACCAACGTCTTAATGAGCAATAGGCTACTAGGGTCAAAATAAGCACAAGAATGTAGCGATGTTATTAAAACACAAGATGAAGAAAGAGGTGTTTCCAGCCTAATCTACCATTTGCATTCAGATTAATCAATTTTCTGCCAATTTTAAAGCTGCTAATCATTAACAGTCGCATTCTCATATTTGTAGAGTAAATTATCAATTTTGACATCTTAATTTTCCTCTTACAGCACTCTTAATTTATGAAAGTTGTTAGGCTTTAATGTGAAAGAAAATCTGCTGTACTTCCTCTCTTAGGTTTGGTGTCTCCGGAAGAAGACACAGTGTTGATCCAAAGCGTGTGTTTCGGAGATCTGAAGCGCATGCGCACTACCCCTCCTCCGGAGATAAGGTTAAATCACACTACACAATGCTGAGACATTTAGGTAGGCTCCATGAATTATCTGTGCATTAATGTATTATATATATTTTTGCTATTTTATTCCGTAAGTAGTTAGCACAATAATAAATGTAACATTATTGTAATCAGTGATGCCTCTGTCCTTATTTACCACCTGCCAGTTGGCCTTTAGAGCAACATGGTAGGCTGATGTGTATCTCTTTTGCCTTAATTGGGAAAGCTAATAATTAAAGAATCCCCAAGACTGTACATTTATTCATGTATCATGATTTGTTTTGCTAAAACATTTCTCATTATACTGCTCTGGCTTCAATATTACGCTTCATTAATAAACATAAATGATCACATCTGCAAAAAAAAAAGTCAAAATAAATACTGTGTGTCCGTGCTTTAACTTGTATAAACTGAAAACATACAAATGGCGATCAATTCACAGTGGCCTGTGACAATCTTTTTAAGGGTCCGCTTCAATTAGAAAATGAGAACTCAAGTAATTGGTATAAAAATGATTTGGTAGATAGATCACAAGCTTTTGTAGTGGATTGTTTTAAGTCTATTTTTATGGGTATTCTTAAAGGAGTCCCACAAGGATCCATTTTAGGTTCTACTTTACTCACTATTTTTATTAATAATCTAGGATCCAAAGTAAATAGCAGTACTATGCATTTATATGCACAATGGCAAGTCCTAAAGAGATTTCCAGAAAAAAATCTAAAACAAAATCAGTTTCTATACAGAAATGAAAGTCTAGGCTTAAACAAAACAATGTGCAATTTAAAACTCAGCTTGTCATCTAACAAAAAGCCAAGATATTCATAGGCAGAGACTTTGTTAATGACAGCGTCATTCAGTGTAACTATATTTACATGTAAACTATCATTTTTAGTAACAATCAGATACTTAGTTCTATAGGATTTTAATGTTAATTATCAATAAAACTTAATAGGTTTTACAGTAATAACAATAATACATATTACATGCCTACATGCCTCCTGAGTTATAAATCATCAATGTACCAGACCCTTTCACAAGATTATCTTGTTCTGCAACCCTTTTTTGCCAAAGCAGAAGTAGGAACGATGTCCTTCTGTTACTATGCCCCACAAAAATGGAATAGTTTGCAGAAAAAGACAAAACTGGCTACTCTCATTCCATGTTCTCAATTTAAACTGCTTTTATATAATACTTTACAGTTTAAATGTGAGTGTGACAGGTAATCTGGATACTGTATTTTTAATATTTTTTTAAATGTTGATTTTATCTATATTTATTATTGTTTTGATGGTGTTAATCGTATGTTAGGACACTATTGTAAATGAGAGCTTGCTTTTAACTGGTTTTCCCCTGTTTAAATAAAGGTTGATGATGATTATGATGATGAAATCATAGATACTGTTTGTGAAGTGCGTGGACCTTAGTCAGTCTGGCGTCTAGACTGTAGAAACAGGCCAGTATTTTTTGTCATCGTGACTTGCTCATCACACTGGCCCTGAGGGCTCTATGGTGTCTTTACACTAATTGCTTTGTGTTGATTTACTTTAGACAAGAATAAACAGGAATACACAGCTGGAACCACAGTGACCAGTAGAGGGCTCACACTACATGATGTCTGTGGGGAGATCATACACACTCAAAAGCACTTTATTCTCTGTTGTACATTTAAATGCAAAGTCGATAAATAAATACAAAATGTTTCCAACGATTGTGCAGTGATTATCTCATTGTTCCAAAATGGCTTCTTTAAAACACCAAAAGATAAAAGAAGTTCTTTTTCATGATAAGTAACTGAAGTCTGGTTATTAGTCTTTGCTAGATTGGATCCTTTAATATTTATTTCAGGATGAAAGATATATTTTAATTTCCAAAAACAATATACAGCATTTAGGAATGAAGCTCTTTCACTATTTACATCTGGTAGAATGTTCTTGGACTTCCTTTCATTAAGGATATTGCACAGTATAAAATGTAAGAGACCAGCAGCAAGGGGAAAAGAGGAAGAAAAGAATAATTGTAAAAGTGCTCCCCAGATAAAGCAGGAAATCTGGCCCACTGCGTATTGATTCAGGGTTATTTCAATGGCCAGACCCCATCTGTTTGGCCAGAATTCAATGTAGCCTTTCACAGTAAGGCAGCAGGACACTATTATGTAACACATTTCAGACATTAATTAGACTGATCAGATGTTCATTTCAAGAAGACTGATTTCCAACCAGTGAGCCAGTGCTATTTTTACATCATGTTTAAAGCATGTGCATATTATATCTAACTGTCTTATACTTCAAAAACCAACAAAATCTTTGTTGCAATTACTGCTGCAAAGTAGTAATTTGAGAAAGCTGATGAAATGATTCTGCTCTTGCTTGCAATGTGCATGAATAGCAGCTTCTCTCTGTTTGTCTGTGTCCCAGAATTTCAAACATTAAATAGGTTTTGGACATATTCTAACATTTTATACATCAAACAGTTGGTCAGTTTTTTTCAGTAAAAACATCAAGATTCATCAAAATAAACAGAATCCATAATAAAAATCAGTAGCTGCAGACAGATAGTTTACACATTATTGCATAAAAATGGTCCCACTGAGCATTGCAGTTACAGTTTGATTATGAATGTGGTCACTACTAATTAAAAACTTAAAATATCAATATACAGTGAGAAATGCTGATCACACTTCACCAAAGCCTGAAATGACATCTTCCCATTTTGTTGTTATTCCAAATCCCAAAATAATTTTATTTATTGTAAGTTAAGACATGGTTAGTGTGCACATGCTCATGTCTGAAAAACATGAACCATGAAATGTTGAATGAATCATATGATTGATCCGTTATAATAAAACTGTTGCTTTTCTGGCAATTGACAGACCCTATGGACATCCACTGCACAGATTGGCCTTTCTGTTTGAGTCTTACTAGGGGTTTGTATCTTGTGGTGTATCTTCTGAGGCTGTGGTCAATGTCTCTCCATGGTTGACAAGAAAATGTACACCTACATCCTGACAAGCATTCTTGACTTGCCGAGCGTTCATTAAGGGTTTTTTTTTTCTTTTTCACTGTTCTATGAAGAACAAAATGTGCGTAACTGTTCTGGTCAGGACTGTAAGTACTTTTTATGTTTGACACTCTTACGTTTTGCTGATAGCTTTTATTTAAGTAAGAATTTGAATGCAGGGTTTCTACCTGTAAGATAAAATTTTTACATTGAGTTACTCCTACTTTTACTGCAAGGCTATTTACAAAAGATCAGACTACTTATTGCATGAAATTAACATAAAGTGACTATTTAATACAACGTGACTTCTGCTGTGTCTTATAGAAATGACCAACTTGATAATGAAGCAATGAGGAGTCAAGGATTTAGTCAATCAAATTAAATCATTTTTATGAAGTAAAATCAGTTTTACATTAAAAGTCCTAAAACACTCAACTCTCAGCTTCAAACGTGTAAAGTGTCCATCAATATGAAAACATGTATGGGTGATAGAGAGAAAGATGGGGGTCGCTTTGGTTCTTCTGCCTGACAGAGGAGGACCTCCCTGGATGTCTTTGGATTTTGGGAGGTTTAAAGGAATTACAGGGACATTGCTCTGGCTGTTAGATAATTACAGGGTTCAGACTTGTATCTGACAGCCAAATCACTTCTGCATGGAACAAAAATGAAGAAGAAACGTGAATGTGGTAAAACAGAAACTGATGCTTAAGCTTTCCTAAGTAAGGCTTCGCATGAAGTCAAGTGGCTTGATCTACTTTGTGGGTGTTTTGGAGGGCCTGACACTGAGAGGAATATCAAACAAGAAAACCTGTAATATACAGTGTGATGAATGATAAATTACATCAAGACATGCACACAGGTGATGTACTGTCACAGGCCAAGATGACAATTAATACTACTAGCACCTCTTTTTTTATAATATCATTTTTAACACACTCTCCCTATTTCCTCTTCATCCTCATGATCTGGAAACCTCACGGTTCTGCTTCTAGCAATCAGGGAAAACATGAGGTCATTAGTGTGAGACATCAGCTCTGAATATTTATCTCAACACAGCTTACTCAGCAGTAACCTACTGTATCAGCAGTAAATTACTTTTCACTTCAGAGTTGCAGTTGGAGTGAACATAATGCTGATGGACAGGCTGGAAGGAAGAGGGGCAGCCATGTTCCTGTCAAACAAGCTGCAGTGGCATTTCCATTAAAAATTATTTGTAGTTCATTTTTTATTATGGCGTTGGCTACATGACAGGTTGTATGGTGCACTGATATACACCTAAGGAAAAAAGAGGTCCGGGGGGATTCTAGGTGCAGGTTGTGTGATGTTAGGAGGACTACAACAAACCTGGTCCGATAGGAAATAAGTGCTTGCACACACTTGTACATACTTCCGCCCTTTCACCTCATCTCAATGTGCAACAGTGCGTAGAGAACATTTCCACTTTAAAAAGCAATTAAATTCTGAGCAGGGAAGTGTGCAGCGAATCTGGTGTATCATCTAAGCTTGCTGCTAGCTTTAAGATGAGCTCGCCTAAACCAGGGGTACATAATCCAAGATTCCTTGGCTGTTTTAAAAGAGCTACTGTACTTTTTACTCTTGAAGAAACCACCAGCAGGAGCCCATTGGCTCTGAGCCCTGATGCTCCTGCAGTGGCAGCCACACTGCTGTCTCTCTCAAGAGCCTGAAGTTCTGATCATTAACAAGGAAGGGAATGCTGTCTTTAAGTCACAGCTTTGGAAGCAGATTCTTGTTTTTTTTAAGGTAAAAACAAAGTAAGATGGAATTTCTTAAGCCATGGATCAATATCTTTGATTATTACTTTCTTTTAACCACACACCTCTAGCAACCTCAAACAATGATATAAAGTGTGAGATAGTTCAGCATCCACTGTGTTTGTAATGTCAACCTATCATGTGCACTGTGAAGCTCAAAAGGAGAAGAACATCAATAAAAGCTTTCATAGCCAGCAAGAAGGGGGGTGGGATTATTTATGGCACAAAGACAGAAAGGGGAAAAAATCAATACAAAAACATTCTATATGAGAACAGAAAGGCAGTGAATGATTGACAAAATAAACAGTTTCCATGGTGCATTTCATCACTTTGTCTGACACCTTATAATGAATGTCCACTGTAATTTTTTGTTATCATTAGCAGTGGAAGGTTCAGTAACTTCCAGTTCTATTTGATGAGACAACACATTCTCAACCGGATGAAAATGCAAACACAGCAGCACCCTGCTATAGATAAATACAACAGACCTCAAAGTAAAGTTAAGCTGGGAATCAGCACATGCCAAGAACTCCCATCTGTTTATGATATACAGACATAGGGATTGTCAGAGGAATGTGACAGCTTTTTTCTGAATGCCATTTTTCCTGTTAACTCCACCCAAAGAATAAGGACAACGGTAACTGATCACAGTAGTGGCAGTGGAGGTGGTGACATGCTCTGAACCAGCCCATACTGTATGTGTCCTGCCAGATGCACACTGCCTGCCTCCTCTTCAGCATGGGTCACAGGCACAGGAACACTCATACTCATCTGCTTAATGAAATTACCCAGAGGAAGAACTTTGCACGGCTGAATCAACATCTCCATCTCACATACAACTGCTGAAACTTTGTTATTCCTAACCTCTGCCTCCACAACTCTGGCGACTGGAAGGTTCCAGACGGCACTGCACAACAGAGCTATGTGGATTCAAACTGCATCCTACTGTGACCTTTAAAAGCTGAAAAAATAAAAAACACTTTTTGGACAAGGGATATTTATCTGGCTGCTTCCATAAAGAAAAAATGACTCTCTCCTGCAGTTGATTTTGATTTTTCACTTAAGAATGTCTGTGATATTTGATGCAACCAGACATGATTTTCTTGGATGTACTGTAGATTTGATGGTTTAGTAGATCTTCCAATCTAATGCTTAACAGAGTCGATAAAACTGTGCCCTAGTCTATAAAGAATAGAATAGAATAGAATAGAATAGAATATAACTTTATTGTCCACCAAAGTGGAAGTTTGTCTGTGGTTCACCAAAACACTGACAGAGACACAACCAGGTGACATAAAAACAAGTAATATATTATAATAAAACAGGGAGATAGTTAAAACATAAGTAAGAAAAGAAGAAATATTTAAAATTATAGGCAAATTAAATCTGATTTTCTTTAAAACTGCAAACTACAGTACAATCTGTTGGTTCTGTAGCAACCACCTACTGTATAAATGCTTTGAATGATCATTGTAATGGGACCCAGTGGAGTGTTTAAGCTTAGCTAGTGCATCTCTCACCTAAACCCTATAAATATAGTCAACGAGTAGAGGTTTACACCTCTTTTAATGAGCACACAGTTCCCAGCAACCTCAGCAATATGATTCCCAGGGCTGCAGTTGTTTGCGTATGTGTTAAAGTGTGATACTGTACAGAATGCTTGGCACGTGCAACAGCAATACAATCAGGGTATCTGTTTCTAAGAGAGTATGTTTAGGGATCAGTTCCAGGGATTTTTGTTTGTTTGTTTTTTATGTATAACATTAGTGCCTGTGATGAAAGCTGCATCTGAACGAGGCTAATATGTTCAGCAGAGGATTGAAGAGGAGAGTCAAGCCGAGGGGATCATTTAAGTGGTAGCTCAGGTCTCCTCTAACTGCTCCTCCTGCTCTCTGCTTCAATTTCTTTGCTAACTGCACATAAGAGGGGGCTAACTATGAATGACATTTTTGTTGATGTGAAGAAATTGCATATTTATGATGTCATGTCTTGAGACAGTTAGACACAATTACACAGTCACTGGTCTTTGCTCCGCTGCAGATTGAAAATGTTTGAATGTAGCATTTTCTGCAAATGATATAGACAAACAGAGAAAGGGAAAAGCGAAACATGTTCTTAATACACCTGTTTAACCTGTTACTAAAAATACCACCATGTAAAAATATGTTAAATGTGTTAAATGTTTTTTTTTTAAAGTGTATCCATTTTTAAAATCCGTTCAGGTGTTTTCAGGTGCTTTAGCTGATTGGATCTTTGTTTAAGTTAGGCTGAGCTTTGTCATAGTAGTAATTAAATAAAGTCACCAAAATCACCAGTAACAGTGTACCAACAACAATTAAAAAGGTGTAAGTTGTTCTGCCCCAAAACGTGCAACAGGAGAGCAAGGGATGTAGTACAGTCACAAAGAAGAGGCCTAAAAAAGAAAGAGAAGGGAACACACATGTGTATGTGTATCACAGGTGTACTAGGCCAAGCTCTGCACTTCTTTTAAGCTTTTTAAACTTTTTATAGCTTCCTTTAGCTCATTGTTTTGATTTTCTTTGTTTTTGTTTGCTGTCTCTGCTTCCATATTGTGTGCAGGCAGCTGTTTTCAATGAAAAAGCTCTACAAACCCCTTGACCACTATTTGCTTGGCATCAAATAGCAGACAGATACAGGTAACAACTAGCTAGTCAACATAGTGGAGCATTTAGATATGTCCCCCAGGATTTAGTGGAGACCAAAAACAGAGCAACAAGGGCAGTGACTATTACACTTGATAGCCAAAGAAATGCTAAAGTTGCTAAAGTCCGGTGAATTGCAACAATCGCTGACCATAGCAACTTAAAATGTAACAATAGGTTAGCACTGTGTTTACCGTCACGGTCACTTCTGTCTCCTACGGTAAAGCATAACCCTTGATTACTGGATTTTTTTATGAATTCTTGAACATAAACACAGCCTACATACAACATCTAGCCCTAATCACTATGCGTCTTAGTTGTTCTGGTACATACTTATCCGTTTGTGTCACACTACTGTCCTTAACACTTCCACTGTCAAATTCATAGCTTGTTTCTACCACCTTAAATGACCAAAAAGACAATAGTTGTATATTTATGAATTTACTGTAATTGTACTTTAGTTACCAAATAGAGAATGTGAAGTTGTCATCACACCATGTTGAATTTTGGGTAAATACCTCCATTTTGGGAGCACTGTGCTTATTATCAATCATAGATATATACACTACATACATCTATAAGTTAATTTAAAAAATAAATACTATACCATACAGCTACATAGAGTAGCATCTAAACATACACCTTAGTGTTCAGTTTGATCACAGATGTAAGAAATCGATTCATCTGCAGTGTTTGTCATCTGCCGACAGCTACTAGCTAGCATTAGCTCCCGAACTGAGAGCTGAGCGGAGCTGAGATCAGGGCACAGAGTCATTTTTCAGTCTGTCACTCATAGATGTGATCTCTAGGTCTGCTATGAGTTAGTTACAGTCTGCTAAGGTTAGCTATTCTGAATTACCACAGTTTATAAAGTGAAATCTAAATGATTTAAGCAACTTTTTTGCCAAACAAACAAGAATGTCTACAGGTAAATACTATGCCTCCCTCCATAAATGGCGCCCCTGTCCCAAAATTCAACAAAGTGTGACATACCTTCACATTCTCTATAGGCACTTTAAGTGTGCCACGCTTAGTGCAGCTAAGGTTACTGCAAAAATCCAACAGTGATCAATGCATATTCAATGTTTTGTCAAAATTGCTTCAGTGACATGGAAGAACTGTGAGACAATCTGAGGCAATCCACAGAGCCGATAATCACTACGATCCTATCAAATCTTCACATTGAGTTGATCTATTATCAACTCATCCCTCAGATTCTATCAGAGGGATTGTATCACAAAATGTTTACAACCAGTAATTCTTAGAAAGTCAGCTAGTTAAATAAAATTAATTACTGGAAGACATTCCTGGGAAAAAGGACTTTTATTGTCTGTCAGGTGCCAGTTACCAGCCAGAACAGTTTTAGCACAGTGTTCTTCTGGATGTCACTAGTATAGAGATGCAGCTTAGATTGCAGGACTGGCACATAAAATCTGAATCAAATAAGTGCACAGAGTGGCCTCATGGTGTGCCTTGCGTCTGCAATAACTCCATCGGCTTGCTCCTATGCTATAAACATGCTGCTTGATTTATAGTGGAGTGAGTACATACTGTACAGAGGAGTGACTAGTCACTGAATACTAATGTGCTAAAGTCAAGCCTTGCATGCAAATGTCTTCCTCTTTCACCTTTGCCAACACACTTCTTGCACTATTTATTCTACTATCCTCCTCTCTATTTCTCTTTTGTGCTGAGTCTCCCGCTCTTGCTGTCGTTCTGGCTTTCTTTCCTGCTCTCTCTTGGGAAACAATGCACAGCTGACAAATTGTCGGTCCATGCTTATGTTTGGTGGTGTAATTGTTTCAGTGGTGATGACAGCATGCAAGCTAGCAAAGGCAAGGGGCTCCAACATTTTCTTTTGTTCTTCATGGTGCTTTCTTTTCCTCTTTGTGTTAGTAGCATTCAGAGACAGAAATCCACATGGTGCTTCAAGCATTTAAGTGGGTCCAGACTGGATTGATATGAAGGGGACATGCAGTAACCTCTGTTTGGGGCTAACAGAACTGCACTTAGGCTGTAATTTGTTCACATAATGTGTTTTGATTTTTTTGATTTGATTTGATTTATTCATTCAAGCATGTAAAACAGTTGATATGTCAACACATGTAATTTCACACATATCCAACAAATGCTAATCCAATATCAATTTACTTATACCTAGTACATGCTTGAATGGAGTAGGAAGAAGTCAGACTTATCCAGTCCTACCCCATGACATCATCTTACCATCATTGGTTTGCAAGCAGTATCTCTACATAGATAATTATCTTCTACACCACACAAGTAATATACTATAGAATTATTACAAAGTGTTAACATTCATACACCACACCCACAATGTTCCATCTAATTAATCATTAAGCCTGTTCTTGCATATATCTTGATTGACACATACCTTCATATTTATGTTTAAACTCGTCAATTCTATTACTATTTTTTATGTCCACACTTAAATTATTCCATAGTTTTACCCCACTTATGGAAACACAAAATCTTTATTTGGTTGTACGTATAGCATGAATTTTTAAGTTTAACTGACCCCTTAGATTGTATTGTTTTACAGGTTTAGGTGCTACACATCAGAGAAAAGTCACAACTTTTACACTGGAAGTAATAATGTCACTAAAAAACAGAGACAAACAAGTGGGATAAAGCACATCATGCAAAAATACTCACCTAAACACTTAATACATTACATGTGTCATAAGTCTGAATGTACAGTATATTATTTATGTGCAGTAATACACACTACTCAGGGCCCAGATCAAACAACACACTTTATACCATTTTTATTTCAAAGAACAAAGAACAAAGCAAAATCTAAGTATATGGAAGTGACATAACAATACAGTAAATGACAGTGTGCGCCTCTACAACTAGCTGCTCTTAGCTATTGTCGACCTCAAAGGCAGATCTCAGTCACAGAAACGTTGTGCTGGGCTGCGACTCTGCAGCATTAACAATAAACAGCAGATTGAATAACAACATACATACTGTATAACCAGAGCCTTTGCATCAGTTTAAGAATTTTTCATTGTAAATGATTAAACCTCATCTGCTGATTCTGAATCCCTAGTGCAGTTTCTAAAACAAGCACACGGGCTGTTTTTTGCCAACTCACGCAATGTGAGGCAAAGAGATGACAGCTACTAAACAAAGGCTGAGTGTTCAAAATACTACAATACCACAAGCAGCTTCTACATATTTTCTGTCAAATGTAATGAAACTGGATTTAAGTATTGCATATACAGTAGACTTCACAAGAACATCTGCCAGGCCTCAGACTGTGAGATGATTTAATGTGATGGACAAGTAAAAAAAAAATGGATGCCCCCCCACCTCCAGAAAGCTACAGATGGGTGATTTTTTTTTAACTCAGTCCTTTGCTATTTTGGCATTCTAACTGAATGTTACAGTAGGCTATTTACCACCATCCTAATTTCTAGTTTTCAGTGAAAAAGACTGGGTTAGAGCAGACACTGCTCTAACCCAGACACTCACTGCGCACACAGACAAGCAGTCTATCTTAAACTCGATGTTTACAAATTAAAAAGTGCCCTTAAGATACTGATGTGACAAGCACAGTAAGCCACTGTTGTTAATCAGGGCTGAGTCAGTGCAACCTTGCCATTATATTTAAATACAACTCAACAGCAACAGTAAATACAGTATGTTTTGTACAAAACCCAAAAATGAAGCGGCACATTTAGTAGTGGCAGTAAAGGTACAGTAGTTGGGGTTAATGGCAATCAGCCTACTTAAATAGCTGTTATCAGTTGCAGGAAACTGCAGCTAGAATACCATTTAACCAGAAGGTGAATACCATTGATATATGTTATATTTAGGAAAGTAAAGTGACAAACCACAATATTTCTCAAAACACAATTGCTGCCAATGCCTAAACATAGCCATAAAAAACTTTAATGATGTTGTCTTTCTTACAAAAGGACATTGTACCAGAAGATCTGATTTTTTGGCATAGCAAATAAGTTGAATGTGAACATTTTACTGATAGGTTCAGTATTTGACCTGCCAAATACAGTATGTAAATATATCTAGTGGTGGAAGAAGTACTCAGATTGTTTACTTGAGTAAAAGTAGCAACACCAAAGCATAAAAATACTCTGTTACAAGTAAAGGTTCTGCATTCAGAATGATAATGATGTAAAAGTACAAATATATTAGCATTAAAATATATTTAAACTCCAAAAGTAAATGTACTCATTATGCAAAATGGCACATTTCACATTCATGTACATCATAAAATTGTTTGCCTCTAAAATGTAATTAAGTCAAAGTATGAAGTAACAAAAAATTTAAATACTCATGTAAAGTACAGATAATTCAAAACTGTACTTAAGTACACTTGCAACCTTTGAATACAATATATCCCCGATACAGTAACAGAAAACATTATCCAGTCGCATTCACATTCACAAAAAAATGTATTTTCTGTTGCAGTTTAGGTGCCTATACAGTATAAATCATCTCTAAGAGACATGGTTGATGAGTGACAAGCAGCATAGCTCTTTTGTAAAAGAGAGAGTGCTTTTAAAACTGGACAGCCCATACACACATTCTGTCATTGCCAAGGCTTGTGAGATGATAAGAGGAAAATGGTTCCAACTCCCATATGAAATTACAAGGAGTGCTTTGATACTGCACCTCAGCAGCATCATGTCACAAATAATGACCATGAGTGAAATTCCTCCACATGTATAAAGATGTCTTCTGTCATTTGCTGTGCTTTGGGAGCTGTGATACTTCAAACTGTTTACACTGTCAGGTAGGATTACTGCAATTCCACCACACTCCCCTGTGATATAGGATACGGTGTCACTGAGGCTCTAATGGGCCCTTTAATCTGCACATCCTTTCAACAGCGCAGCCAGGCACAGCAGGGTGGGGACAGATGTGGAGGATGTAGAAGAAAATATTTTGACCAGTGATAAACAGTGGCTTAGTATTGTTTGGACGTTTTTCTGCAACATTTCAATTTTGAAGGAGGCTGTGTTGTGCAAGTTTATGTGTTGGTTTGAGCATATTCCTGTCCTGGACATATGGAAGTGGTTCACTGAAGAATACTGTGTCTTCTTTTCTGTGTAATGTGATCAATTGGTTTGGTGTTTTTCACTTCCTTTTTGTCAGTTTGAATGTTTGAATGTTTAAATGTTTTTAACAAAGTGTGCAGCTTGTGCAGACACACTAGCTTTGCTATAAATGTTATAGTTTTGTCCTGTACATTTCATCACCCACCGAGATTACACTGGGGATTTCCCTCATGGGAATTTCCCTGCTACTCAGAAAGACCAATTTTACTCTGTCAAATTGTATATCAGGCAGATTCTACACTATTTAGTTTTATAAAATATACTCTTTCTGTACATCTAGAACATAGGTTATAGTTGGGAGCACTGTCCCTTTTACAGGAGTCAAAACAGCAACAGTTCCACACACTGTGGGATAGAAATGTTAACTGTCAATCAGTAAAACATTAATCTAGATGAAAGCTTCAGCCAGTGTTCAGCACCCTGCTAAAGCGGCTTCACCAAAGCACTTTATTCATTTAAGAGTGACTTAACAGAAATCCCACATCTCTCTTTAATGCTGCCAGCAAAGCAGCTGAGTAAATGCAGCTTGTCGTTTACTGACCATATTTCATTTCAGGATGATAGAAAAAAGGACAGTTGACTTTGACACCAAATTTGAGCTATGGAATTCATTTTTATCAGAGACTCCTATCCTCCTGTGCTGTGGTGATGCTGGCAGAATCAAAAACATCTTTATTTGTCAAGAATGTGGCCCACACAATGAACAGTACAGTGGCTGTTAATGTGCTTTTGTAAGTCAACCACCATATAATGTGAAAGAGGAGCTTTTAGATATGTGCAGTGGTTACATTTACAAATTATTGCACTGGGTATGTTGAGATATAGAGTTTTAAAGACTGAGCATATATTAATGACTTGTTGCAGTTAACATTATGCTTCAACACATCCACCTTAATATATTGTGTGCTAGTTTAAGAGCCCTCTGATTGTATGTAAGAGTCACCATTTCTACTACCCAGCCTGTTAAAAATAGCTATGTAATATCTTTTGTTTGAATCAATCATATCAAAAGTTTGAAAAATTAACCCTTAATTTAAATTAACTGAAGACAATATTGACTTGCACTATGGGAAATGTTGGATCAAGCTATTGTAGAGCTTCGTTCATGCTAGTCACTAACATTCAGGATATCTCTATTCCTGCTTTGATTTTGAACATTTTATAAAATATATTACAGGAGTACCTTTTTAACATAAGGGTGTTATTGAACCTACAAGATCTGGCAGCCAACCACATTCTTTCCAGTGTTTCCAAGCAATAGAAAAACCAAAGGATGGATGAATAGCAAAGGTCATACTTTTGATAAATGCAGCCCAGACTAATTAACTAGTCTCCATTAGGAAGACATGCATAATTACACTGAACAATTATCAGGCACGTGTACTGGTTGTTATTTGCTGTTCCATTGTGAAACTACCAAGACTCAGTTTGCATCTTTAATTCATCACTGGCTTTGAATTCCAGATTTTGCATGCAAGAAAGCAGTATAAGGTTAATGATGATGCAGATGATGATGATAATTAGTCAATAATGCAGCCTTAAAAATGTCCAATGATGATAATCAGTCAGTAATGCAGCCTTAAAAATGTCCAATGATAATTATGCAGCAAATCAGGTAAGCAATGTTTCTGTCCTTGCTGCAAGGATGTAGTGCAGATTGCACAGAGTTAAGGTTAATACATTTTTTTCATAATAGGAAGAAGAAGAAGAAGAAGAATACATATAATGAAATGAAGAAAGAGAATATTGTGTTTCACCTTTACCTAAAGTCAAAATAGCCCTGAGATACATGACACCCCTGTCATGAGGCTTTTAAGATACAATAGGTTGGATAAGGCCTGAACCTCCAGTTAAGATAAACAAAGACAGGTTAACAACTACCTGATGCTCCACAGGATAGGTAACATAACCAGTGTATCAATGAATGGAGATGAATGATGACATTAAAAATCTATACATAAGCACATTGCACATAAACTTAGATTACATAAAACAATTATGCAGATGTTTGTGTAACAAAAATCCAGAAATCCAGTTACAACTGTGGCAACCATGATGTGTGTACTCTAAACAATACAAGTATAGGTATGAGTAACAGTAATATATACAATATATACAATAATATAGGATAGATTATGTATATAGATATTATATATATGCACCAGCTCAGGAAATTCGACCTGCCCCAGGCGCTGCTGATACAGTTCTACAGAGGAATCATCGAGTCTGTTCTCTGCACCTCCATCACTGTCTGGTTTGGCTCAGCAACCAAACAGGACAAGTACAGACTCCAGCAAACAGTCAGGGCTGCAGAAAAGATCATTGGTTCAAGCCTGCCCTCCATGGAGGACCTGAACACCTCACAGGTCAAAAGGAGGGCAGAGAGGATCACTGCAGACCCCTCACACCCGGGACACAATCTATTTGAACTCCTCCCCTCTGGACTGCGTTACAGGTCACTGTACGCCAAGACAACCAGGCACAAGGAAGGTTTCTTCCCCCGAGCTGTCAATCTGATGAACACTTAACCATGACAGTATGACTGGACAATAACCCTCAGTGCAATAGCTATAAATATACATTGTGCAGATTATACAGACCCGTACAGGTCTCTATTTTTTAAATACTCTATTTTTATTCTTATTTGTATCTTGTTTCCTAATGAACATTCCTTGTCTGTTTGCATTGTTTATTGCTTTGTTTATACTGTTATATACTATACAGCCTTATACTGGTATATTGTTTACTTGCCCCTTGCTGTTGCCTTGCATGGGGTCAAAGTTCAAAGTTCAAAGTGTTTATTTGTCATATGCACAGTTAGGAAACATGTTTCCCTGTACAATGAAATTCTTACTTTGCCGTCCACATGAATGCCACAAAATACAAATGAAATATAAAGTAGATAGGTTTCTTCCCCCGAGCTGTCAATCTGATGAACACTTAACCATGACAGTATGACTGGACAATAACCCTCAGTGCAATAGCTATAAATATACATTGTGCAGATTATACAGACCCGTACAGGTCTCTATTTTTTAAATACTCTATTTTTATTCTTATTTGTATCTTGTTTCCTAATGAACATTCCTTGTCTGTTTGCATTGTTTATTGCTTTGTTTATACTGTTATATACTATACAGCCTTATACTGGTATATTGTTTACTTGCCCCTTGCTGTTGCCTTGCATGGGGTCAAAGTTCAAAGTTCAAAGTGTTTATTTGTCATATGCACAGTTAGGAAAC
>NW_018127939.1:1508471-1517725 GCF_001952655.1 Monopterus albus
AAGTGCTCTGGATGCGGGCCAGCACCACTCAAAAAGCCTGACATTTTCATTTTTTTCTTTTCCCTATTGCCCCCGTTTTCCATTTTATTTTGTGGCCATGGGTCATTGGGCCCGGTTTCCATCAGCCCCCTGCTTCCAACCACAGGCTATTGGCTCAAAAGGTTGCAGAGCGCTCACATTTGAGGATATCATCCATCAAGTGTACATGCAGATGACTTCTGCAGAGAGAGACTTGGACTAACATACTGTATGTGCAGTATGTGTAATATAAAACATAAACACTGGACAATAATAATACAATAATATACACTACATGTGCTATTATATAAACAATGCTATGATATAGCATATAATATACAAGCTGACAATATGGTAGTAATATACAGTAGCATTATTCTATAATTAAATATCATATAGTATTAAATAGGCCACTACTACTACTAATAATACATTTACCTCTGTTGAAAACACTGATCATTTTCACTCGTAGCGTATAATAACACCTGCACAAAGAAGTAATTCTAGCTGCTTTCCGCTTTTTTGTATTGGAGCAAAGACGGAGACTGAACTTTTGTACAGTAAAACAAAACGCATGTTATTCTAGAAATCTCTGGCAGCTCAGAAATCAGGACACTGGGCCCTGCCTTAGGCTGTGTCAGTGTGAGCGGTGCTTTGCATGCCTTAAATGAACTAACCCAGCCACATTTGCTTTGTGCTATAACTCACTGCTTTAAAACTATGAATGTTATTTAGTTATCTAGTAGAACACAGAAACCTATAGCTTTTGAGCAGGTAACTAATGTGTTTAAGATGTTGAAGACCACCTTTGGAAGCCAATGGGATGAATTTTCCACTCTATTTGTGTAACATATTTCCCACTTTCCATTTTCCATAAAGAGTCATTTTTGGATTCAGTATAAGTTGACAAATGCATTCTCTTCCACTAGTCTGCCTTATTCTTTTATCTATTATCAAGAGGCAGTGATGAGAGAGTTAATGCTGCCAGACACATAAGGACAGCATTGCTATTGCACAGTATATCTCCATGATTTGTGTGTGTATCAAAAAGGGTGAGAGCAAACACCATTTCAAATAACTTGTGACAATGCAGCGTTAAGAGTTTCCCTCTCTATCTCTGCTTTAAACCACTATGGAAACATCTGGAAGCGCTTAAGCTGCAGTCTTTAGAAGTGACATGTCTACTGTACTGAACACACTCCATCCCTATGCAGCATCCCAGAAAGTGCAGACTGAGGCCTGTAAGAAACCAGTTAACACCTGGCTGAGCCCTCTGTTGATAAGGACCAGTAGTTTGTCTGCAGGGCTGGAGTTGGAACTAGAAAACCAGCACCTCCTGCAGGAAGGAATGGGTAAGGAAAAGAAAATGAGTAACGCAGGTGTAGTAGCAGAGTGCTCTGCAGTGGCACAGTAAAAATCACACCCAAAATTTAAACTGAAGATGTAAGATATAGAGGAGTTATTTCTCACGGGAATCATAATGTTTGGCAGAAGTGTTTCTCTTCCTATACTCAGACAGAAACAACCTGTTACATGGATAGAGACAGGTTGACAGTGGGGAAACAGCAGCACCGAGGTCACAGATCTCTCTCCCATCCCACACGTTTGCATTACAAAGCCACTGTTCATCCATAAATCTCCACCAACCCACCATCTGGAGCCCATCTTCACTCCGACACACAAACCCCTCTCGCAGGCATTGACCTCACTCACACAAGTACCCGGCCCCGAGTGTGATATCACTGTAGTTTATCTCATTTTGCAAACATAGGCTTATCTGTGTGCACACATTTCTTCATTATAAGACACAATGCACACACAATAGAGAATTCACTCGAGAGGAGGGGGTTCATCCACTAGCCAGAAGGTTTGAGTAAAGCCTAGCATAACATTTCCATGTTTCAAAGAAAAGCCTCAGTAAACTCAATTCAGCATTGGCTGTTTGGTTTGAATATCTCATATCTTTGTGTGTGTTGGGGTAAACGTCTGCTGCTAGTGAGCTACGTTTCACTTTGACAATTTGCGGTTTAGAGTTTTGTATTTTCAAAAAAAGAAAACAGGTGCCGATTCTGGCAGTGCACCAACACATAGCGCACAAAGGAATGTTAGTCTGTTCCTCAAAATAATATGACCAAACTACCTTATAAGTAAAACAGCCATTAGATGTGGGGACTTCTGTGAAAGCAGAGCTGAGTAAACAGATCAGAATGTGCCCAGAGTAACAAATGAATGTAGGGATGAGAGCAGTGGAGCTGGCACTGAAAAAGCTGCTTTATGATGATTTTTGCAGTGCCTAGTGTTAGACAAAACATTTAGTCCACCAGGACCTTTAAGTGCCAAATATCTAGGATTCCAGTAAATATCAGTGGTATCTATAGTGAAGCTACAGTACGTAGCTTTACTAAACATGCAGATGAACTGAGCAGATTTAAAACAAATCATCCAAACAAACCGCTTTAATATAGATTTAAATGTACAATTAAATAGTTGGAGTGGAATATTATGTAGAAATAATAAACTTTGTCTTTTTCCTTAATGTTTTCTGGTCATGCAGGTACCGCAGCTATTTTTATAAGCAATGTCCACTGGAACTATGCAAATTGTTCACTTTAAGACAAACTTACCTTTGATAGACAGATGTTCACTGAAATTAAGACAAACTTACCTTTGATAGACAGCAATACAAAATAGGTTAAAGTTGTATAATGTTGATATTTTGAATAAAAAGCAAGCAATGCCTCATATGACAAATGTGACACCTTTGCATCTTTCTCTTTATGTACGGTACATGCAGTAGCTATGGATCAGTGAGGCCTGGGTGATGTGATTAAACACTGATGCAAACTGATGTCAATGAAATGCTATTGGCATACAGTGACAGCTCAGCTCAGTGATATACCTCTTGAAGTGAGCTGACCTATCTGATCTGCCTTTGGAGCAAACCCATCAAGATTTAACAAGTACAAGTTTGAATGTCATGGACAAAACAGACTCAGTGACATTTATAGGACACGTGAAGATGAATGTCTTCTCAGCTGTAATTAAGCCTTTACAATTTGTTCTATAATTACTGTAAATGTTACACTGACAGATGGCTTACCTCTCCATTGTGTTAGTGTTTGTGTGCATCTCGGTGTGTATGAATTTGGGTGGCTGTGCATCCCAACAGGCACCAGGCAATTTTAGTTAAAACCTAGGCTTCTGTAGCCAGTGTTATAGACCAGACCAGATTAAAAATGATTTGAGTTCAGTATATTTGACAAACAACCAAGCAATGAACAGAGAAAGAGATGTAGCTAATGGAGGCACAAAAGTAAATCTCTGTGGCTGAATTGCCAGTGGATGTCATGTGACTCTCTATACCTACAAATGCATAATACACCATTATTGGCAATCAACAGACAAAGCTGATACTGTTTCAAGACTTCCTACAATACCCAAGCAGTGCAAAAGATTGTCTTCTGAAACTTGATCCCATTGCAACAACTTAGGGTTTTCATGTGCACCATTTTTGTAATTATGTAACGGCTGTTGTGATAGGATAGATTTGGATTTAATGAATAATGTATTAATAATGTTTGTATCAGTTTTTACTCTCCTATCCATCTTTTCTCCTTCTTTGCTCTTTCTTAAGGTACATAATTTAGCGAGTGCTACAGTTTATAAAGGCAAAGATGGGTACTGTCCTCCTAGAGGTAATCAAATTCAGAGAAAATGGCTAGCCTACAAAGATGGGATTTAACTACTGAGGATTCAAGCCATTATTTGTCGGCTTAAGTGCAATTATTTTAACTGAATTTGTAGTATTGTAAAATTGCCTTTCTTTGAGTCATGCACTTAAGTCTGCAGTGCATTTTCAATAACTGTGCCTCATCTGAGCAATTCAGAGACTTGGGCACTGGCATCAAAACTATATTGTATATAGTTATGGAGAAAGGTATTGCTCAAGTGAAGCAGATATGTGGTAAATACTGTTTGTGTGTTTGAAAAGTTTGCTGAATATTGCAAAGAAGTTCCTTTGTTACAGGCTTTACTGTTGCTAAAGAAAGATGCATCTATAGTAATAACTCCTCATGGTGTTGTAATATCTCTCTAGGGAGAACCTGTATAGACTGAGTATCACTAACAGCTCTCTTGTCATTAGTTGTGAGGAATCCATTCACACAAGTCAACCTTTCTGTTTTCATTCAAAGGCAACTATCGTTCTACCACAATGCGGAGTAAGGAGATTATCTGACATGTAAACAATGCAGCAGGCTGAGGAGAGGATCTTAAATCAGAAGCCATGTGGGCGTTATAACCTCTCTATGGCATTGCATCATGTCCATAACTTACTGCGCATGCTCCCACATAGCAATAGGCTGTCTTTCTAAGACTACGTGAGATAATATACAAGCCTAATGGATACACAAGAGGAGGTTTGGCTTTCTTCCCAGCAGGTTTGGAAACACCAAGGCCCCAGGTGTGAGTGTTTATGAAGAAATTATGTGACAAAGAGGTTTCCCTTTGCATCTACAGTATGTGCTGGCCTCAAAAGCAGAGATCTTTGAAGCATAACAGGTCACAAGTAATATCCGCTGTGCTCCTGTGAATTGCCCTGTAGTCAAGAAAAGCAATTATGCTATATTATGTATACATAAAACTGGCAGAGCATTGTGCTGTATGACTGAGGTAGTAGTTAATAGTTACATTAGCCTGTTTATCTGGTACGACTACAAGGTTAGCAACAGGGCTAACCAGCTTGGAATAAGGCATGGCCACTCCAAAGTTGAACTAAGGGCTGTTTGTGTAACAATGTCAACATGATAATATCCTCATAATGCTGATGCTAACATAACAATGTTTAGCAGACATATTGTTTATCATGTTCACTGTTTATTTCAGTTTGCTAATTATCACTAAACACAATGTACACCTTAATATCAAGTGTGGATCATTGATTTAAATATTTGACAAGTTGAAAGTCTGACCTAATGATAGCACTAAAGCACCACCAAAGTTAATACAGTTCAATCTGAGGGGAACATGAATGCTGCAACAACATTTCATGGCAGCCAATCCCATAGATGTCAAGCAATTTCTCTCATAAATCACAAATGTGAACTTCATGGTGGTGCTAATGGGTAAATCAGGGGATCACCAAAGTGATCCCCTGCTAAACAAACTAAATTGCATGAAATCATCTACTATATGGATTGTACAAGATTTTGATATGATCTGCTTAAATGCACAGACAATTTGCCTCAAGTTCTCTAATTTAATTTTTCACAGTGGAGATTAGAATTACTAATTTTGCAGCTGTCTGTTCATGTCATAAAAAGACCAATATGACTATTTAATTATGGTGTAAGTGCCTACACAGACTGTATAAATACTACTTCTACAATATTCACTTCCTGCAAAACAGTTTTACTGACCTGTTTTCTTTCTTTCACTTGCAGGCCTCTCCCACAGCTCCTCTGCACTCCTCAACCACACACCCAGGAACAACCGTGGGCACCGGCAGCCTTGTCCCCAGGCTCTGAGAGGACTTACACAACACAGCTAAATCCTCAGCTTTGTGCTTCAGATGTTTTACTTGAGCACAACCACTATGTGAATTGACAGGCTTAACGATACATCACTGTTCGAATTTTAATTGAACTGAATTTAAAAATACCCTCAGGGACAGGGTCCACTTGAAGGGAAGAAATTTTTCACATGAGCTCGATGGGCATAGGTGTTTGAGTATGACAATAATAATACCTAAAAGCATTTTCACCAGAGAAGCTGCATTTGAACAAGAGGATAAAGATGATCCAAATTACCATGTAATTAGCAACTCTGATTTTTCCATATATACTGTATATTTAGCTGGACAGGAAAACCCAGAGCACACTGAGCCAGTGCATAACAGAGTTCATGACACAGGTCAATATTTGGCAAAGAGGTCAGTAATCTGTGTAAACTCATGAAGAGTTTTTCATAAGAAGGTGCAATCTTATTTTGAAAGGCGTGTCTTTAAATTACATTTCACAACAATAACATTGTATACCTAAAATTACAAAATATCATGCTTAAACCATGAATTTACCATCATTGGATATTTTCCACTCCTTAACTGCATGAAAACTACAACTGAAAATTTCACATTTCTCCATGTAATAAAACTATATGATACCTACATTTACAAAGCAAAGACAGTTCATGTGTTTTAATTGTGCAATCCATAATTTTTTATGTAAAGGCAGTAAAAACTTGCAAATGATTTTTGGAACCTGGTGCTCTAACATCAAATTAACTTCCTCTTTGAAATAGTTTCAGTAACAATACCTGTCTTAATCAATTCTTAATAGACTGAAGTAGACAGAATCCCTCACTCTACAATGACATGCCTGTGGCAGATCATTTCAGTGCAGAGATCAAACATTTTGCACATATGTACTCTCATCTCCTTCCTGCTGCTTTAAGGGCAGACTGATATGAGGGGAAAACTATAAGATGTTTGAGACAGTTACATAATAATTGACATGAATCTACAGTACAAAACAGTAAATGTCTGAAAAAGCAACATGTGTGTTTATTTTATCGCACACCCAGATGTAACTCATAACAGCTGCTCTCATCATTTGTCTTGGTGTTTACTCATAACAGTCAACTTTAGCTATGAAACAGTTCATGTTATTATTTTGGATTTTAAGGCTTGAACAGATGACAGATAATGGAAACTTGAAAAGATCCCAAGGTCTGACAAGGTTTTCAGTTCATGTGAGGCAACCCTGCAACTCCAGCAATTTTCAAAGAAAAATCCACCTTAAGGATCAGTGTACTAATAAAACCTGTCAAAATGTACAAAATAATGGTCACAGCGACAATGACAAAACACCAGGATGTGGTGAGCAAGATGATATTTATAAAGTCTACTTTTCTTATTTCTAATTTCCAAATAATAACAAAAATCAGAAGCAGCTTTATTGGCCAAGTGTGTTGGACACATGAGGAATCCAATCGATATATACACATATATATATATAATATATAATTACATTCTAACTAAAACATATTCCGATTAAACTGCATTACTATTCTGTGTATTCCTTCTCTGCTTATGAACTCATTAGAATTTCTAATGAACAAGCTCTTTCTAATCTCCATATCTGACACTTTTACAGTCTGTCATAGCGAATTCAGACTTAAAATGATCCACTCAGATGGTAGTGACAGCTTCTAGTGAGACAACAACTGCTTGTCATATGTATGGCGAGCCTACACGAGCCTCACAGCAAGCCAAAACATTCCCCTCTCCAGAGACTCATGAAAAGCCACATTGTCTTTGTGTCACCATCTGAAATTCATTGGCTTTGGAATGACAGGCGGTTTTGCTTTTAGTGACTGACATCTTAGAAGCACCCAGACTTTTTTTTTTTTATTAATTCATGGATGATAGCTGCAACACAATACCACCATTTAGTAAGAAGCGATTTAAGTTATGAAAAGCACGTTGCTGAAACATAAGTTAATGCATCTGTTAAAGCAGTGAATATTCTTTTGATCTTGTCCTTTATTTAAAGCTGCTACTAACCAAAGTCGGGCTTTTAATTATGCATCTGTAAAGAAGGTTGGCATAGAAAAAAAAGTCTGTAATATGAGCTGGTGTCATTGTAAGTATCTCTAATAGAATACATGTGTTCTTCCATTGTGACTGACACTTGGCTTTCAAATACACTTTGAATCTTCAGCATAAGATAAAACATTATTATTTGTAGGTCAGTTAAAGTTTAGCAAATATTGTACATACTGTACCTTCTGTTGTACCATTGCATCCAAAATGAATGGTTTGAATTTGCCACCACTTCAGGCCCTGCTTATGAGATATAAGTGCACAAAAGTGGGTATTTGTACTTTACTTTGATGCTAAATCAAACTGAATACCAGCTATTTTAACAATAGAGGGGGGGATAATTAGCCCACATGTTGTATTGTACATGTTATTGTTATTTGAGAATGCAAATCATGTGCACTACTCATCCGAGCCATACAGAGGACATCTCATGCCCGCAAAACAACTGGGAGCCTGGAACAAATCACCAAACATTAATCTGTGTACTGCAAAAAGGAGAAATTGTACTCATTAAAGAATGTGTTTTTTGTTGCCGGCATCATATTATTGTTACAAATCTTACTCGTCATTTAGCTGACCCCTCTCCACTCAAACATAAACAGGGATTGCATAGTCTTTTATTCCAGGCACAGCCTATAAGAATTTATTGACCATGTGCTGCACAGATTCAGACAGTACTTCACCACAAGCTGGAAAAGACAAGGACTGATTCATGGTTTCTTGCTCAGCTCGATGGCTCTTATCTTTTTTCTGACAGCAGCTTTTGCTTTTCAAAACCGTAACAATAAAAACTGGAAACATATGGCAAGATGGAGCAAAACCAAAACGACCTGCTGTGCTCTTCGCCTTCAGGCACAGGAAAGCTTTTGTTTTCAAATTCCTTCTTAATTTATTTATTTAATCAGTGTGTTCAGTGTATGACTGAGGTGAGGAGAATGAAGTAAGTCTTGACTACAAACAGAGGGCACTAAGTTCAACAACCCATTATCAACATTTAGCTGTCATAAGGTGACTGATGGAGAAAATTTAAAAAGGATAAAAATAGATTTGATTGGTGATTTATTTTGGCACAGTGGGGCATTAATTTGCAAGTGGTGAAGGCCCTCAGGCAATAGGCATCTGTATATAGCACTTATACTGCACCCCCTTTCTCTACAATTACCATAATGTGCCTGAGTGTAAATCAGATTTCAAGTCACTCAGACAGTATATACGGTATTTATCCTTCACTGCAGGAAAAGAAAATCTGTTTGTCACATCATTTAGCCTCCAGAAAAAAATGATGACATGATAAGTAAATTCTTGCAAAAATGTAGTTACAGTCAAAGTTTATTACAAATTTTTTGTTATTTCACGTTTTCTTATTTTTCAAGGTTTAGGAAGTTAGTATTTTGACAGGTAAATGATGAACTGCAGGTCTTAAACTCTTGAAAGAAGTGGATTTATGTTCTTTTCAGCTGTTTAAAAGTATATAAAAAAATTCTCCACTCACCCCCCACTTTGGGGCGGTCTTGTATTCCTTCCTTCAAGTTCGGGTCCTCTACCAGGGAGCTTGAGAGTCCTGTGCAGTATCTTAGCTGTTCCTAGGACTCCACTCTTCTGGACAGAGATCTCAGATGTTGTTCCTGGGATCTGT
>NW_018127939.1:1518133-1534499 GCF_001952655.1 Monopterus albus
CCCGCTGTTATGTGCTGGATTGTCTCAGGGGCATCTTTGCACAGGCTGCACCTGGGGTCCTGTCTGGTATGGTAGTATATACATATACTGTATATATCCACCACCACCTCCTTGTTTCTAGGTGTTTCTGAAACATGTTCTGGGTGCTGTAGCATTCACAATAATATAGTCCAGAGCAGAGTGGGCTAGTGGTAATGTAAAACAAGTTCACCAACTTCCCATTAAACTACAGACATCTGCAAATATGGACTTGCTGGGCAGGAATCATGGTGGATTTTCCAACACTTTCAGGTTCCAATGAAACCTCAGTGTCTGCAATGAAGTCAAAACAGACTCCACCACCTGCAGCAGATTATTATTAATTCTAGCAGTTTATTTCTTCACACAGTTTGCACTTCCTCTGCCAGAAGTAGAGATGGGTTAAAGGCAGTTCAAACGTCTTCCCTGCACTAGCAACATTAGTAGTAGTAGTAACAAATATGCCAAAAGGGGCTGGCACAACTCTGTCATTAACATCAACATTAGTAGTAGTGACAAATATGCCAAGAGGGGCTGGCACAACTCTGTCATTAACAAAACATAAGGAGCAGAAACTGAAGGTCAAGGAAGACATCCATCATGGATTAAAAATGATTTCATTTTAGGTGATTATTTGGAAGGGTATTGTGTGTGTGTGCTCTGCACAACTATAAAAATGAATGACCTAGTTCAACTTAAAATAATTTGTAACCTTTTGCCTAAAAATCTTGACTTATGAAAGCTGTTTGCACATTTGTCTAAGTTCCGTCTACTTAGAATAAATTGAGACAACATGGTGAAGCTGACAAAATAGTTCCATCAGCTTTTTAATATACAGTATATTACAAACACAGAGAAAGTTTCCACCATAAACTTGCTCTTCAGAATACGAATAGAAGAGCTTCTGAAGTGTTTCAACTCTCAACAGTGCATGCTGGGAATTATGCTAATTTAGTTTTTAATGAGTTGAGCAAACTCATAACAGTTCAGTCATTCAACTTATTAGTTTAGAGGTCTGAAAAATACCTAGAAATTCTGAGTTGAATTAACATGAAATGAACAAAGCTTGTATCATGTGTCATGTTTTTGAGTACAGTGCACCAAAGGTTTTGTTGTCAACTTGTAATTTTGAGTTCTGATAAATTATAAATTAATGGCTACTGTACTGCCAATGCTTCATTAAGTAAAGTGTATATGTAACATGATGAACTGTCAGTTACAACTCAGTGATAACTGAAATGTCAAACAAAAATTCCTGCTTCAAATAAACTCCTTTTAATCAGCTTAGAGGTGGCTAGTTAATGTGGCATTAACATTAGCTAATGTTAACAGCTGGAAAAAGTAAACAGAATAACAGTGGAGGTCTGTCACGTACTACAGTATTTTCTTTTCCGTTCTGTCAGACATCAAGAAGTTAAATATAAAAATTGCATATAGCTATGTTCTAAATTATACTCAAACTTATCAATTTCACTAAGGCACATGGTGTGTGCCTGTACAAAAACTAAGTATATGTGAAAAGCCCTTACTCTCCAACAAATAGAAAAAAATTAATAAAAATTTAAAAAAGTTTTCTAATGTATATTTTTAAAATGACCGAACTATTATTTAGAATGATGTTGTAAATGTTTTAATTTGATTAAAAATTTTCAAATGACTGCTCAGTTAACTTTGATAAAAGAGAATAAAAAAATGCAAGTTCTGGTTTTTACAGTGTATAGATTAAACTACATATCTTGTTTAATGTACTTACATTTTTAATGCAGCCAGGTTACACATTGACATGCATAATCTGCCCATGATGTTAAAGTTTCTATTTACAGTACTAACACTACACTGTCTGTGATGATTGACAGTCCTTGTTGGCTCTCAGGGGTTACCTGTGCGTTTTTGCAGGGGCCACCCTTATGGTGTTGAGTCAGTTAAGAAATCTATGTTGCTTGAACTGCTCTGATTGAGCCGGGTAGCTGAGGACACTTTAATGTGATAATTCAAGTAGACTGTTTAGTTAAGCTAACTTTGAAAAATGAGTTGCAGTAACTAAAATCTCAAATCCTTTTTTTCAGTGTAGGCATAGTTCTTCCACCGAGGGATTCATTACATTCATTTCAGTTCCTTAATTTCAAAGTTGGGTGTATGTTTAGAATATGTCATTTGATATTTTGGACCAGTGTGCAGCAGGTTTCAGAGGGTTAAACCTTAATCAAGGTTAAGCTTGCACTGAATCAAAATATTTTTACTCTATTTCCTGGAATGAATCTGTGATCAACAGGTGTGCAATACTTAATGTAACAACTATTTTTTTCTAGGCTTCAGCCATTAGTTTCTCTTCACTCAGTAATGTAGGACAAACAACCTCCATACTTCTCTGTAAGGCTCAGTAATTGGAAAGCTGGTGCATTTGTCTTGATATTACATCATGGTCATGAGTGCTGTGTTATTGTTTTGAGACTATCCCAGTAATTGCCCAGAGACATCTTTGTCTAGTGTTTCCCTATAGAACAAATGAGTTCACATTCAAGACTCACAGCATTGATTCAAGCTGACATTCCCATGAGCAAACTGGAGGAAGCAAGCAGAGACTGGAACTCTGTAAATCCATGTGGATGTCTACATGGCAATCCATTCAAATATTCCAGCACATGTACCAGAATACTTCACATGCAATTTATTCATATGGACATCTGCACCAGCTTCAGTTTGTTGCCTAGAGAAAGGCACTATAGTTAGATTTATTTCAGGTAAGACTGGAATTGTGGCAAAGTCACTTAGATTTCATTTCATTTCACTTCACAGTTTGACATGCATATAACACATCAAACATACAGCTTTTGTTGGGCACTGAATATATATGTCCGCAAAGGGTTATATCAGTCACAAAATATTTCCTGTTTTTAGATCTAATACTAGAGGCAGTCTAGACCCCCCCGAGGCTGACAGGTCAAACCATTGAAGTGTTATGTTTTGAAAACCGCTGTAGCTGAAGTAAACAAGCTCAGCACTGACTCCCTCACTGCAGCAGAGCTTAGTTATGTTACTTTTATGGCATGAATGTAAATATATTTATTCCCTAAATACTTTATCTTTTCATCCACAAGCTTCCAAAGCCAACAGCAGTTATTCAACACATCGCTGATGATACGTCAACTTGATAGTTAATCTCTCCAAACTATTAGTGGGGTCGTTTTTATGGCTGTATCTCAAATGTCTTGTTTTCCATTTCCTTGCATATTAAATACAAAACATTGTTGTGTGGGGATGGAGTTGTTTACCCATAATGGAGCTGCACTGACTAATGAAAATATAGAAATGAGTACTGTTTAGGATAACTGTCACAAATTCATGGAGTTCCTTTCTCATGCTTTTATTTTTACATACTTTCGCAGCCACATGCCACTCTCATCTGTTCTAGCTTCACTTTGCTGCACACTCACCTGTTCCCAATCAGTAATCAGCAGACTGTGTATTTAAGTCAGTTACTCATGGTTGTTTGTTGCCAGCATCCTCTATGTGGAAGTAGTGGCTTCTCTTTTGTGCCACAATCTGGTGATTTAGTTTTCAAGTGTCCATGTTGCTTCTTTGAATTTCCTGGTCCTTGGCTGTGATTTGCCTGTGGAACCAGATAAGGACTCTTCTTCCCCCCGTTGCTTTTGTTTCTGGCCAGTTTGTGTTCATGTACAGACTCATGTCTCTCAAGTTTACACACTAACTTTGATGTCTCTTTGTAATTTAGTTGCCATCTATGTTATGTCAATTACTGCTAGGCTTAGCCTGCTTGTAGTTATTTCCCAGTGGTATTTCTTACTGTGGGTGCTCTTTATTTAATTATAAGTTAATGCCAAGCAGTTTCTGTTTGATTGTTTTGAGCCTTCATGTTGAGTTTGGCTAAGAACCACTATTACACTTTACAGCACATAAAGCTACAGTATGTAATGTTTTTCAAATATTTTTGTTGAAAATATCTGCTCCAAAACTTGTATTAATGTGCAGAGGTGCTGTCGAAGTCTCCAGTGACCCAGACTCATTGAACGGCACAACATTTTTGAGTGGGATAGACCTCTCTAACCAATCAGAAATTTTCAGTTTTTGATCAGTAAGTTTTGTTGCATTCTCATTTCTTGTAATTTTGTAATGACAAATATCTGAAGAGCTGGGTAGAACATGACGGAGCATAGCAGTAGAGTGGAGTACAGTGGAGCAGGGAGAGGGAGTGTCGGGTGGGGCAGAGTGGGTTGATTTGGAGTTTCCTGCTAATGTTACATACTGTAGCTTTAACTAATTATTTTTACTGTTGTTAATCAAGTAATGTAAATACTTTGACTTATGAGTATAACAAAATAATGTAGTAACATGATTACATCAGTAACTTGTTTCATGGGGGATGTAACAAGAATTACTCCCATAACTTGATTCTGTTACAGTCTTCTGATCTCAGTTCAAACCATGTGTTTGACCTATTTTATTCAGATGTGTAAAGGTATATACTACTATCTACCCTGAAGGCTCCTTGGTGACATTTTGAGAAGTTGGCAGGAGGCTGACTCACTAAAGATTTAACAGGATGATCGCAAGTCTTCTTTGTCACATCTGAGAGCAACAAAAAAGAAAGACAACAACCAGAATTAATAGTAATGCTGTCTTATAAAATGCTGTACATACAGTAGCATCACCATTAAGCTCATCCAGGTAACATCTTTCAGTTATGGCTCATTCGTTGACATTTACAGGCCAAAATTTTAATATATCCAGTTGTTTTAAATGATCCTTTAGGTTCTGAGTCAGACCAAAAGACATGGTCCTAAGTCATGACTGGAAAGTTGACTGACTTCACAGAATGCCTTGCTGCAATACAAAATAGATTTCTGAATTAGGTGATCGGTCAGATCTAATAGCACATAATGAATAGTCTCAAAGAAAACCAGCTCTAATTGGAACCATAACCATGAATTAACAGTTGGAAGACTCCATTTCATCGTGTTTAAAATAATACTTACTATACAGTAGTGTGATACTTGTGTTAATTCACATCTGACAGACCAATGAAAGTTATTCTGCATCCACAATCCAAGCCTTCAAGAATGATTATAATAACAAGCTGCTGAATATCAGCTGCTCTGCGTGACCTTGTGTGAGGTTGTGAAGCTTTTCTTCTTTGGCCTGTGCTTTAGTCTGATGGATGCCCCAAACTCCAGAGGGCCTGAACAAACATGTGGCTATACTGCTGTGGTATTTTCCTTTGGCGTGGAGCAGGCATTTTTACAGTACATGATGTGCCACGCAGTGAGTAAAAAGTGCCCATTCACCACAGGGATTATCAGTGGCAGGTGCAGTCTCTATGGCTGACTCTATCATTGCATGTCTTATTCAATTCTGTGTCAATAAATGCCTTTCTATATGTTAAAATGATAAAAAATATAACAGCAGTACTAAGTCTAGTAGGCTTCAGATCAGTTAAAACCATAAAACATAACCTATACACTCAGTACGTTACACTAAAATCAAACCCAACCTTCAGAGGTCAAAATTATACCCCCCTGTGCACAGCTGAATGTCTGTGCTCTCTAGTTTACAGGATCACTGTGTAAAAAAACAAAAAACAAAAAAGATTGCGTTTTGGCAAGCGCACAGGAGCCTGGCTGTGGGTAAGGAGCTGGAGCTCTATACCAAAGCCCCTCAGATAGCATTCTCACCACACTCTTGTTCTGCAAAGCCTCAGGCTGACATTAAGTTGAGATAACTTTAAAACCAGTTACATTCTGGCTTTTCTCACTGGAGAAAATAAATGTGATGCTTTTATGCATCCATTATGTAGATAAAAACAGCTGGTTAAATTGATCCACTCCAGAAACATGAATATGATCTGATGTGATATTTGTAAGTGAGCAATCCAAATGGAAAACAAAGGTTTCTTAACAGTTTTCCCAGCTTTTCTATCACAGTAATTCTGCTAGTCATTTCATTTTCATTTAGTGTTTGATGACCTATATTATTAGATTAGATTCCTGCAATAAAATGGCTTTCTCATACAGCATTTGGAGTTTTTCCAAGTTTTTCTTGTTCCAGAAATATAGACTGATAAAGGTATAGTTCATACAGTAGAGGAAGAAGTACTCAAATCTACTTAAGTAAAAGTAGCAATACCACAATGTAAAAATACTTTGGTTACAAGTAAAAGTCCTTCATTCAAATTGTTACTTAAGTAAAAGTATTAACATAAAATACATAAATACATAAATTACCAAAAGTAAAAGTACTCATTATGCAGAATGGCACAGTTCACATTAATGTATATCATATTATTGGATTATTATTGTGTACATTTACAATAATGTTGCAGCTGGCAGAGGTAGAGCTAATGTTAACTACCTTATATGCTTATACTCTGAAGTACTTTACATTTTGTTGAGTATCTTGTGAATTTCCCACCAGGGATCAATACTCTTATGAAAATACTGTATTTTGTTTAAATTAATCTCATTATGAAAAGTAATTGGTAATAAATGTGAGTAAGTACAATATTTTTCATAAAAATGTAGTGAAATATGAAGTATCAGAATATGAAAATTCTCAAAGTACAGATACCTAATTTGTATTTAAGTACAGTACTTGAGTAAATAATAAAATGAAATTCTTTGTGGGTTTATTATTACAAGCAATCATTTGCATAGACACAATGTCCATTGTTAATATATAACTGATTATAGCCCTTTTGATATCAATATTTTTAAACAAACAAACTATCAGTATCAAATGATGTATACAGTTTTATTTCTTCTGTGTTACAGAAAGAGGTTTGTTCTGTCATTCCCAGTGCTGGAGCAGCTTAGCGCTTTATTTTGGCTAAAAGAAATGCTTCCAGAAAAACACTGGAACTGACACAGACTTACATCCTGTCACTTTCATTTTTCTTTTTTGAACACAGATTATTTTTTTAGACATTTTTCTAAAAAATGTCCCATTTTAAAACAAGGTCTGTCACATGTTGATCTTGATCCAAATTCTTTTAGACATGGGTTATCTCATCTGGCTGGCTATCATAAATCAGTCATACATTTATAGTCAAGCCTGTAAAGAATATGGTGGAGCTGGAATATAGTTTTTTACATACAGTATGTACCAGCTTTCATGTTGCTCTGTATAGCAGCTGGTGTGAAGAGTTTAAGTCAAATGTTATCTGTTGCCAGTCAGTTCTGCCAGAGCACGTTGCAGTTCATTTATCTACCTAGTGCCTGTTTTTTTTTATCATTCACCAGAGGTCATACTATAGACGTAACATTTGGGGACCTGTCAGGTTTCTATTTTACAAAAGAAAATCTCTAATGCTCAAAATTCCTCCCTGTTGGCAAAAGACCAAATAGGGACATTTTAGTGGGATGTGAGTTTAGCCGATAAGCTAATGAATATTGGATAAATGATTCAATGAAGCAACATAAGAGATACTATAGGCGTAAAAGCTGTTCCACTAACCATTGTCATTCAAAAATATGTTTCATTCTGTCAAACTGAGATTGAGAAACTGTGTGAAATGAATAATTAAAAAGAATACATGCTCAGCAAGAGGATAACTAACAATAGAAAAGACAAATCTGATGCTTTCACTGCTAAAAGTTCGAAATTCCAATTTAATATTGCTCAGGAAGGGTGCATTCTCAAAGTATAAACTATAGTATAACCTATGTAATGAATAGAATTGTTCTCTTCTTTTATTAAACAGCATAAACATGATAGTTCAGTTCATCTTAACACAAATCTCAGCCAGTTTATCGTAAAGGAGGGCTATGATGTGATAGAAATAGCTCCTCCAATTAACATTTATCTTGAAGCTGTGTAGGCCAGAAAATTGGCCTTATTCTTCCTGTGGGTACATAATTTGTGGGTTGTAAAATGGGACTTGTGATAGTCTGAGCCAAATAAAAGATAATGTTTTCACTTGCCCAGGTTGTGACAGTGGCTGGAATTAAAGCATCTGGGACACATTTGTAACACTGCATTTGGTTTAATAACTGGGAAAATGATTCTGCAATGCTTAGGTATTCTTTTATTAAATCAATTATATTATTTTATTAGGTCATTTTACTCCCCCAGATTACATATGTACCACTTTCCTATACATATCTAGAGCTAGCAGGTGATTAGCTTTAGTTAGTGTAAAGAGTAGGGGGAAACATCCAGCTCCAGCTAATTAACACATTACTGTATATCTTATCTGTCTAATCTGTAATAACTGGAAATTCACAGAGGTCAGTGTGAACATACAATCCCATGAAACACTGTATGTTCCCAAATCCCTTTTGGTTGGGGGTGCAATCATGTTTAAAATCATGAATCCACCTATAAGAGGGGGTGGAACTCCCTTGTGCAAATGTAAAGTAAGGCTGAGTGCAGAACTTCAACACTGATACCATTGGAGCTTCACTAGTCAATTGTAGGTAAAATTTTCATCAGAATTAAGGTAAATGGGATGGATTGGTGACACAATTATGGCAGGACTGGAACCTTTTCTTTTTGTCACACATCACAATAAAAAATTATGTCCCTCAGAGCATCAGCAGCCATCTTGTAAATGAAGCGCGTAATAATTTTTCTTGCACAGTAAGACCTTGTGTGATTAAGAAGCAATTGCTTTGCATGCACACAACCATGGTTCCAACTGGCAACAGTCAAGAAGCCAGTTTGCCATATGACCGCGTGCCAACCACCACCACATCCTTGGAAAATAAGTCACACTGGTCAGATCTTTCATCACTCTAATGTAAAAATACTTAGAAAAAGCAGAAAACAGATGAAAAACATGAATGATAGAGTTGTTTGTGATGCAAGTATACCAGATGTGGTATTTTGCTGTACAAGCAAATGAACCATAGCTCCCAGACAACATTAAAAAAAAAAACCTATTTAGAAATTGACTGTCCCACCCAATTTATGGTGTGAAGCACATTTGAAAAATGATTGCTTTTTGTACAATCATCAAAAATATTAGCAGGGATAAATTAATCATGACATACTCTATCTTCATATACAGAGCTCATTAGTGTGTGTGTGTGTGTGTGTGTGTGTGTGTGTTTTAGTTCTGCAAATTAACCAGCTGGATTCTTTCACTACAATAAATGTATTTAGATTGCCACCTAGAGGATATAGTAAGAAAGTGCAAGTCCAGAGGAGGCTGCCGTTCAAAAACGTTGACCATACATTATGAAATTCAGTCATAAAGAAACAAAAATATTCATTATGTGTTTTGTTAACACTGTTTATATCACTTCTGATACACAATCTTACTGTATATGCAGAAAATGTACATGTATTTGCACTGCTTGAAAGCAGCTACTAAGCTAAAGTCATCTTGAACAACTGACAAAAGAGTTTGTCTAGTAAACAAGGAAAAACCCAAAACCATAGCCACAAGATACACAATGACACAGAAAAGGCCATGGCCTTGAATGGAAGAACTGTCCACATGCACAATCACATCCTCAGCCTGTGGCATATCCCTGATCATAGCGTGATCAAAGATGCACTGAAAGACCACTAACGTAGTGGCACAGATTACTCCAAGCCCCCAGCCACGTACTCTGCAGATGCAAAATAGAATGAGACTCTCCAAGAGTGATGTCAGTCCTTCCAAGGCCTCAAACCAGACCAGTGTGGTGGTGACACTAGCTGCATACCCTGTCCTCTCTGTCATGCCACTCTGCTCTGGTTCCTCAACTCACTGGTGGAAATAGTTCCCTGAGGTCCTAGCTGTAGATCTCCGCTCAGCTTTAGGGCCTGGCTGATCAGGGATGATGGGGTTGGAAGAACTGTAGATCTAACAGGAACCTTCAGGGAATCAATCTTTGAAGCACATAATACCCAGTTTTTGATCATAGTTTCCTCTATTGGATACATTAAAAAAACTGCTGTTGTGTGCTTTCACTCATGCAAGAAGTAGGTGCTATTCCAGTGATCAGTTCTCAGTGTCCTCCAGTGTAAACACATCTGACTCTGAAATCTCGGAGGGGGGGATCACCTCATGTCCATCTGTTTGCTGCAAATCACCCTTTCAAAAACAACTTGTGGAAACAGACCAAGCTCAAGAGTGCTCGCTCCACCACATTTGTGGGACATCCATGTAGTTTCAGTACATGAAGTGGAAAACTGTGGCATTCGTGGCCTGGGAGAGTGTTTTTATACCTGCTTGGCTTCAATGCACTGGAGCAGACATTTTTATGGAACATTATCAGAGTGTTCCCTTATAAAACCACTTTTTATGAGACTAGGCCCAAGCTCATCTGTCCCATTTGTTAGATTAGATCTGACCAAACGAATAGCATAAAATCTGCTATAGTGCAGTATATTGGATGGCCAATGAGTATAATAATGACTTCTATAAAACAAGCTGATGAAACATTTTATTCTTTATGATGGAAAAACTGGTGTTGAAGGCTCAAAAAGGTCCTACTGTCCTCATGTGTTGCTCACTGGTACTGCAACTGCACAACAGCTTTATCAACATGTGATGGCTTGCAGTATTTGACAAAGTTTTTATGAACTGATATTATGAACTCTATTGTTGCCAACCCAGTAGAAATAAGGCCTTATCACTCATTTAGCGATATCAGTTTCCTAAGGCATACAGTTTAAAATGAACCAAGTGGACACATCACATACATCCAAGTAAGTCAGTCCTATGGGTACAACGTGACATAAAGCTCGGCCTGGCGGACAGCCACAGTTGGCACAGATCTTTAGATGAACACTGTATTAATGAGGCCTGCATTTTTATATAATGTAATGGTTACTTCCTATAGCAACAACCATCAAAAAGATGTGTTACGAGAATCCAGTGATGAAACATTATTAATGCTACCTCCTTGTGCAAAATTTTGAGATACTTGTACATTATACATTATTTCCATTCACTTTAGGCTAAATGTTTTATTCTTACTACACTACATTTATTTGTCAACTAGATAGTAGCTAAAGCCAGTGGTGGAGCATTCAGGTTTCTTACTTGAGTAAAAGTAGTTGTACCACATTGAAAATATGCTTTACAAGTAACATTAAAATAACTATTACAAATAAAGATCCTGTTCTAAGTAAGTGTAAGTATACTTAGTTACTTTGTTTTGTTACAAGTATTTCATGGTTTACACCTATCTTTATCTTTGTCTGAAGGCATGTTTCTCACTAACCTCCAAAAACAACAGGAAATCTATTCATATGACCAAGGAACAGCTTAGTCACTATAGTGTAGGCTGTGTTGAAATTAGTTTTGGTTATTTCCTCATACATTATTAACAAAGATCATGTAAGATGTTCAGCAAGTTTTAGTCAACAAATATAATGATGTATATAAAATATCACCTGTGCTTTTCATGGAAATAATGAGACAATGCCGAGACTAATTTGGTAGTCTACTGTTCTCATACGAAAAACTCCACACCTGTTAATTTAGATTCTAAACTCTTAATTTAATATAAAAGAAGTCCTGTCTGATGAATGAGAAAAAGCTGCTACTGAAATGGTTTCTTTCTGATAAAGAGGAAAGAAAAGAAACAATAAGAAGGAAACTGTGGAAAAGGAGGCCTCTTGCCTGTTGTGCAGGACTTCCTTGTTAGCGTTGCTATAGTTACCAACGATGATTTTGCTGAAGCTCCGCCTTCCTAGTGTGCCGCGTCAGTGCTCAGTCAGATTCCTGCACACACACGCTAGTTGACACTTGTAAACAGTGAACTTCTCTTAAAGCGGATAAGGCGATACAGAGCAAGTCAATGAATTTCTTCAAGCTGAATTTCATTTTTCATTCACCGGTACGTAGCCTCTCCACTTTTGTTCCGCACCTGTCCTCCAAATACAGGATTGCGTACTTTGTTTTGACGCTAATTAACCCGAAACTCTGCACTGGTGTTGCTACAGGGAAGTCTTTTCTAGCTACTAACTTTGTTTGTGTTAAGGCTTTATTTACACAATGTCAGTGAGGCTTTAGTTGTCATAAGACGTTGCATAATAAAAGAAACTGCGCCCATTGGGAAAGGAAGTGAGCGTTTTGTCTTGTACACGTGTTTTGTAAAAGTGGTTGCTTGGCCTTAGCTTATGTCCCAAGACTTGCTTTCTCCATTTGTATTATGCTTGTCTTTGACAAGGGTTTGCTGTTTTATTTTTATTTGATAACATTTCTCTTAGATATACCTACATTTGTTTGACCAACTGCAACTCTTCCCAGGATACACCCCTGTGTAGCTGTTGCTTATGGATGATTGTTGACATATGGCCGCTATGTAGTAACTTTGTATTTGGCGACTTTACTCCATGAGGCAGGTGTCACAGCATCCCCATCTATTCTTCTAGTTTCTTTAGAATACAGTTGGGCAGCATACCAAAGATATTTAAATAGCTTTATATAGACCATCTTTAATTTCATCTATTCTTTTTTCTTTTTTAATAAATAATGCAGTAAACAGCCCAGTCAATTATCTTTTGCTCAGTAGTAGCTTTAGTTTTGTCAATGACAACTATAACTATAGTCTTTTGCTAAGGACAAAACTAAAGCCGTATTCAAATGCAGAAGATAAAGACAGGAGTGAGAAATGGGGAAATATTTTACCTATGCCTCTCTTTTAAGTTAGTGTAAATGAAACTATGAAAGTTTCTTTTGCAAAAACCTGTTGTGGTCCTAGCTGTTAACCTCAGCTCATGCTTTCTGCAGCCCTGACCACAATGTCGGCGTGTACTCAAAATATAACTTGTGAGAATGTCATGGGTTTCCGAGACTGTCAGCACACAATCATTTGCCAGCCGTAATTAATTTCAGCAAAGGAAGTGTTTAATTTGTATGTCTGTGTTGCTTTAAACTTGCTAATTTTAGTTTCCATTTGAGCCTACAGTTTTTGGCACAGCTGGTAGGTGCTGTAGCTCCAACAGCTGTTTGATGTCCAACCCTAAAACAGATAAGGAACCTCTATGCAAAGCATAAGCTCCAGCATTTAACCCACACCTTTTGGAACTGATAAATAGTTTTGTGCCAAAGCTAATATCATTTAATCCCCTAAGCCTATAATTGACTGCAGTTTAGTAAAGGTTAGATCAAGCATGTGGATGAGCTCTACACTATATGCACTCTTAAAGACAGATTAGTTGTGTGTCATGTGCCAGGTGTGGTCTTCAGATAAAATACATATTCTCCAGTGCAGTGTGTGTAATGAAGCAAGTGCCACCTGAATGTTTGTCTTGTCTGATATCCTTCTTCTCTAATCCTAGGTCACTGACCACCTGTCTCAACACACTAACCAAGTTTCAACAAAGAAGCCATAAACCTTTCTATGGCTTCTGGCCAATGGCACAATCTGTAGAGATTAGACAATACTATGTATTATCAGTCTGAGCACAAAAACACTACATCATTCTGTCTAAACAATAATAGTTCCATTTCTTATTTCCTCCTTTGTGCTTGAACTTTGTCTGTTGCCCGTTGGGGGTTGGGGGTTTTCCTCATGAGCTTTGTCATGCTTGCAAGATGTTGTGCCATCTTCAAGCTCCAACTTCCAGCACAACAGAAATAGCAAAAAAAAAAAAAAAATTTAAAGACTATACCATTTTGTAGAACTGTTAAAAAAGGTTTACACTCTTGTTTCAAACACCTCTATTGAAAACCAGATGTTTTAATAGAAACATTTAGCTGGTAACATTGTAAAAAAAATATTAGAAGTCCAGTATAGCTCTATAGAAATGGGAGAGTTAAATTAATTTTACTGTATGTGTTTCATACATTCATTAAAAATTCTTATGAGCAACAAATATACTTCTACCAGTACTAGAGTTAGAAGGTCCTGTAGTGTGTCTGTGTGTGCATCACCTGTCTGACTGTGTATTATCTTCTGCCGCTTCACCTGCCTACATAGTGTACATGTACATTTGTGTGGGACAACGCACACATGAACTAACTGAGCCGTGTCACGGTAGACAACAGCTCCCGGAAGACAAACCAACGCACATAGAGCTGCGTTTTGCATGAAACCCACCACTAAGTGACTCATATCAATCAGAGACAGGACTCTCCTCATCATAAGGCAACTTTATTTTTAGTTTTGGGTGTACTTTACAGATGACATTAGTTCAAGTGAAACAGAGGAGCTGGTGTGGTGCACATCACACAGTGGCCCATGTTTAACATTCCACATCAGCATCAAAATGTGATTGATAGAAAGAGAGTGAAGATTAATGAACATTTGGGTTTACATAATGTAATATGTGATTTTGAGGCTGTATATACAGTGAGTGTTGCTATGAATTTTGTTCATTGGACCAGGGGCTGTACTTATTTTAACTGACGACTCTCCTCCTGTATCTCTCCTAGGTTTCATCGACTAATTAAAGAGATGGTTGCTAAGTGATGACAAGCGGTGACATTGGTGAATGCCTCTGATATACAGCCTGAAGCTCGACTTCTCTACGATCTCTTTGCTCCACACTTCTGTCTGTGCCTGGCTCATGTGAAGGACACAGGAAAACGCTCTTATATCAACAGACTCACAAATACCATGGCAACTTTTACTGCTTCTTGTGCCAACACCAGTACCTCGACCAGCAGGGTAGCCCGAACTGCATGGAAAAGGCAAGGAAACAGTGAGGAGGGGACATATGGGGAGGACGACATGGGACAAAACACTATCTTGGAGAAGACCCACGAATTCTTCCAGATCTGTGACATTGAGAACAAGGGCTTCATCACCCAGCGTGACATGCAGGTGAGGTTGTTCTTAGGAGGATGAAAGGATGAGCTCTATGGAACCCAAAGTTCCATCTTAAAATTAGTGTGAATTGAAGGCTGATTCTTGTTGCATATAACCAATTCAGTTAAGAACAGTTTGATTTTATGTTTGCATAGAGACATACTATCATGAAAATGTCACAAACTTTAATAACTTCAGGATTCAACAAAGTCTCATCCATGATTTAGATTTTGGCATCAACAGCATACATTAATATCATCAAAAGTTTTTGTTATAACAGCTTACTCATCCAGAGTCGCCATAAAATGGAGGGATAGTCTGTTTGCTCATAATTCTGAACAGGACACGTTCAGCAGCTTATCTAAAGCGGCAGAACAGAGACTGACACACAGAGAGCCATGTGGAAGCTTTGTCATGTAAACTCTCCACTCGCATTATTGTGCAGATTTACTTTCCGCTCAGATATTCATCCCTGCTGTGGCTAAACCTTTGATGAAGCACTTGTAGGCTCTCGTTCTGATGAGCATAAATACACAGAGGGCGAGCTTTGATCTGGTGTTTATGATAATGGATTTGGAATTGGATGGAGAGAAGAACGATGGTCCAGTCCGAGGGCTTTTACTGAAAAGTACAAACTGTACTTGAGGAACTCTTGATACTGTTAGTTCTATTTGTTTTACACTTTGAGTTTATAGATGATGCTAAGTAATAATGCAGTTAATTAGCACTCATCACTGCATTTTCAGCTACAGTATTTTCAGTGGAGTTTCACATTTTTAATGTACATTTGACACCATCACCACCAATGGGCAAGCTTTATAGTTCTACTGTGCTGACCTAAGGGATATCCTTTGCTCTGATAAAACACTTTGCAAGAACAGCTGATAATCTTGCACAGATGTTTTCCTGTCCCTGGCCTTCCCCTGGATTGTATGGGTGGCCTCAGTCAACATTTGGAGCAGTGTAAACATGTAAAAACCTTGTTGCTACAGATTTGTGGCTGTGTTGGCCGTTCTTTTAAATGGTCCGACAGTTACAGTCGTGGTCAGAAGGACTTTGGGGAGGGTCTTGCACTGGATTAACACCTTACTTAAGGAGCAGCTGTCACACCTCTCTCAGAATCAGAATCAGCTTTATTGGCCAGGTGTGTCGGACACACGTGGAATTTGACTCTGGTACATCAGCTCTCAGTGTGCATGTACATATCCCCATGCAACGGGCAATTAGACAGTAAAACAACATAAGGCTGTGTAGTATAACAAAATAAACAGTATTAACAAGCAGCAAACAGTGCAAACAATGCAAAGTAAGCAGTATAAACAGGCAGTAAACAATGCAGACAGACAAAGGAATGTTCATTGCGAAATGAGATAAATGGGAATAAAAACAGAGTACTTAAAAATAGAGACCTGTACAGATTTGTATAATCTGTACAATGTGTATATATACACAGGTATTGCACTGAGGGTTTTTGTCCAGTCATATTGTCATTGGTTAAGTGTTCATCAGAGTGACAGCACAGGGGAAGAAACTGTCCCTGTGCCTGGTTGTCTTAGTGCACAGTGACCTGTAACGCTGTCCAGAGGGGAGGAGTTCAAACAGATTGTGTCCAGGGTGTGAGGGGTCTGCAGTGATCCTCT
>NW_018127939.1:1535334-1539973 GCF_001952655.1 Monopterus albus
TGATGGAGGTTTTCTTGGGGACTGGGATGATGGTGGAGCATTTGAAGCAGGAGGGGACTTTCCACAGCTGCAGTGACCTGTTGAAGATGAGTGTGAAGATGGGGACCAGCTGATCAGCACACACTTTCAGGCAGGAGTGGTGATGTCATCTGGGCCTGGTGCCTTTCTGATCTTTTGTTTTTTAAAGAGGCCACGCACATCCTTTTCACACATCGTTAGCAGTGGGGGGCTGGGAAGGGTGGTGATTGTCGGGGGAGCAGCTGCTGGGTCTGAGGTGGGGGGGGGGGGGGGGGGGGGTTGGTTGTCAAAGTGTTGTTTGTCAAACCTGCAGTATCTCAGTTTACTGAAAATTTTTAGGTAAAAAGCTCATTTGTTACAGTGGAGCTGACCAGTGGTCAGTCACTGAAGACTGTAACTGCACTGGGAAGGTGCCAGGTGTAATTGTGTTTCACTGTATGAGTGTGAAGCACTGTGCTACTGAAGAGGATGCATATGATTTGAACATTTTCTGATTAACAGAAGACTTGGAGGTAATTTGGAATATAGCTCACATCCTATGTTATTAGAACCATTTTAATCAAATTTCAAGGTTTAGGGGGGATTAAAACTATAGAGGACTAGCATCAAGTGCCTTGTAGCACATGATCACCACTGTGCAAAAGACTGAACTCATAAGTCTCAGGTAACAGTTGTTATAGCTACAGTATAGTTAATGTCCTTGAAGCTTTGTTCTTGCCAATAGCAGCTGTGTTTTTTTTCTTGTTAAACAGAGGCTGAACGGTGAGCTCCCTCTCAGTGCAGAAGAGTTGGAGAATGTCTTCGATACCCTTGATACTGATAAAAATGGATACCTTACCCTGGACGAGTTCTCCTCAGGCTTTAGTAGGTTTATATAATCATTCTGCTTGTAACTGTGCTTCTAGTATCATCAGTGATGGGAGTGTGATGCTTTGACTGTGCACTTAAGCTTTTGATGTTTCTAGGTGAGTTTTTATTCGGCCGGAAGGTTTCTGTAGTGGAAGGCATAGAGGAGAAGAATCCCTGTGAGAGCCCGCCAGAGGTTCTGTACCAGAGCTTGGCAAGAGAAGACGAGGATGAAGAAGAGAAACACTTTTGCATGCTTATGGAGCGCCTTGGAGCCAACAGTGTATTTGAAGAGTGAGTACTGTGCCAGTGTCTTTGAATACTTTGTCAACATTTCCTTTAAGTCTACACTATATTTTAAGTGGCTTAGCCTGGGGTTATAATGAGATGTGCAAACTAAAGAAGAGCTGGAAAAGCTGTTCCTGTACTCCCTCTGTGTGTAATATGTGCTCTCCCTCTCTGTAGTATGACTGCTGAAATATCCAAGTCTTCTTAATATGATTGCATTTGAAACATAGAACATTTTAAAAAACCTAAGTGTTTTGGAAGATGGTGTACCTTCAGTAAACAGCTGCAATTAAAAGTCCTTCACAAACAAATCTAAATTAATTATTACAAGTACTGTGAACATTCCTCTTATTGGTTTTATACACATTAAAACATTACTAGTAACTCTAGTTGAAGTCTTTTTGGACATTGCATTGTTTGGCTAAATGTAATTAATAGCAGGATCTCAGGAAATGCATGACTAGCCTCACCTTTAACAAACAACTCCAAGTTAATAACAGTAAGCAGTAGTTTACTTGCCATTTGCCCAATTTACTCAGCTTATTGACTTCCGCCTACCTGGATACAGCTGGAGATGACATTTTAGATCAGATCAGGTTGTGCAGCACTAAATGATATTGACATTGGCCATACTTTAAGGAAAAATGTTTGTAACTATTGAAAAGAGTTGAGGAGTTGTTTGACTTTCCTGCCTTATCATAGTTCCCAGGGATATTACATTGTTTCTTGTGGAAACATGATTACATTTATGTCATCACACAGTTTTGATGGTCTCAACTTATTTTAATGCAGACGTCAGTAATTAATTTGTTGTTTATATTCAGCGTTTTGAAGTTTTTAAAGTCTTTTGAGTGCAACCCGAAATGTGTTGGTCCCACAATAAAGTGCAAGTGTTGCTAGAGTTTAACCTCTTCAATTAGTTTGATCTCATCTGTGCAGTGGGTGAAGCTGTGCCAGAGGTTTTCGCTTTGCATTGATTGAAGAGCAGTTACAACAAGCGTCCAGTTTGTTCCTGTAATAATAAATAGATTCTTCAAGGCAAAGAACATCATGCAGACTATAATCTGGTACCTGAGCTGCCTCTGGGTTTGATTGTGTTGAATTGTTGCTGTGGTGTAACTTCCACTCATGTCCTCACCACACTATTTCTATTTATGTTCTAGAAAAGAATAATAAATCTTGAGTGAGACTCCACTGACAAAGACTGCAAATGTCATTAATGAAATTGGACTTAGTTACCTCTGATCCCATCTCCTCCTCCATTCTGTCTCATCAGTCCTGCTGAGGTGCGCAGTTTGTGGGCTCAGCTGCGTCGAGATGAACCACACCTTTTATCAAACTTTGAGGACCTCTTGGCCAGAGTGACATTCCAAATCCTAGAAGCTGACCAGGAGAAGAGGGCTATAGAGAGTGCTCTGAAAAGGTCAGGGCAGGACATCTTTGTATTTTTGATAATCAGCCAGCATGGAAGGATCAGATGTTGCATTTTAGGTCTCCACTGAATAATATTTAGTTGACTAAAATGAACAGTGAAGTGGCTTCATAATTAGTATGTCATTTAAAGATTTCTGTGTAACCATCCTCATCATCACAATTACACCATAATCATTTAAAGATTTCTGTGTAACCATCCCCATGCTTTGTTTTCTGTAATGATGGCTTTCATAGATGTGTTGTTGTTCAGCACTGTAATATAAGTTAGTGTTGTTCTAGTTGTTTCACTTACATGTATCATGTGAGGTAAACACTGTAAATAGCACATTATCACACCTGAATTGTATCTCTACAGGAAAACGGCCACATATGATGATGAGATCCAGCGCCTGTATGAAGAAATGGAACAACAAATAAAAACAGAAAAAGACAAAATTGTGCTGCAGGTACAAAGCTATTAGGAATGTTAATGTTTGTTGTTAATTCTTTAAAATACTGTACATGTTCTTCCTTCTCACCCTTGTACTTTAATCTTTATCCCTGCACTAAAGGACCATGAGCAATTTTTGTCTCGGAGTCAAGACCTGGAGCTGCAGCTGTCCAGCAAAGAGAATGAACTGGACCAGCTCTTCCTGAAACAGAGAAAGGTGAGATCTACTCACTCACCTAGAGTGCACTACAGTATTCTTAGTCTATTACTTAAATGCATGCTGCTGTTGTTCTGTAGGTAAGTTCAGCACAAGGCACATTAACATGATGACAATGCTTTACAAAAGCTAATAGTGATTTAGTGCCACTGTGCCATCAAGGCAGCTATTAATATATCATCAACTAACTATAAAATAAATATTTATGCCCAGTGTCTAAATATATGTGTGTATTCCAATACGTTTCAATACAAAACATCTATGAAGATTGGAAGTATTTAATGGTATTGAATGTTGTCCAATACATAATTGGGTTTACTTGCTAGAATAAAAAATTATACTTGATAGGTTTAAATATAAAGGCAACATTCCCACAGTCCATCTGTTGTGAAAGAGCAGATTGATGAAGCAGCAATATTTGTCTTTTAAAGCTCAGTTACTGTATATAGAGGTTTGATTTTGATACTTGTATCAGAAACAATTTAATCAGTGATTCTTAAATGAGCCAGCTCTGCATCAGCAGCAGCAGCAGCTTTTGTTGGTAAGTACTGATAGATGTTAATAGGTTTTGCCACATCTCCACTGGCAGACTTGCACTCAGGCTTTTAAGGCTAATTAGTGAAGTGATACTAATTCTGGTTGGGCCAACGGGGACTCTTCTTCAATTCACAGATCCTTAGCATCTCTAATCAGTACTGTATGTTAGCCGTTTACCAAATGTTCACTTGTAAGGGTGTCCAGGCCCTCCTCCTCCACTGGCACTCTGACTGCATCCCGTCCACCTGATCAGGCAAGGACCCTCCAACCTGTCCCCTCACCCAGTCTAGAGTATTAATTACAACTATTCTCATCTGTGTTTTATTTCTGAGACTGGTTTGGTCCAGTTGTGTGCTATTCCCATTGTGGCAACCAGTGTTAGGCTACTCTGTGCCAGGTCTCTGTTGTCCTCTTTGTCCTCTTTGGTTTTTTTGCTAGTTTTTTTTTTTTTTTTTTTTGTCTGTTTATTGTTTCACTCTTCAGGGTTGTCTTTTGTTTGAAGTCTTCTCACATTAAACCTCATGTTGAGCATTTCTATCCAGCTCACATCTCAGTCTCCTGGATTGTGTTACATTACCTGTTTGTGGAGAACTGTGGTCTATTACAGCTGTAAAAACATTTTATGTTCAAAGTGTTTATTTTGTCATATGTACAGTTAGGAAACGTGTTTCCCTGTACAATGAAATTCTTACTTTGCCGTCTACATGAATGCCACAAAACACAAATGAAATATAAAGTAGATAAATAACACAAAATCTAAGGCACTTTAAGCAGCAACAGATGCAGCAATATAATATAAAATATATAAGAATATAACAGAATGTATGCTACATGGGAGCAGCATGTGCAGCAGAGTCATTGTGCAATTA
>NW_018127939.1:1540292-1542209 GCF_001952655.1 Monopterus albus
TCTTCACTGAGGTGGATACCCAGGTATTTAAAGCTGCTCACCCTCTCCACTTCTAGCCCCCGGATGAACAGTGGCCGATGAGGTCTCCTCTCCTTCCTCATGTCCACTATCATCTCCTTTGTCTTGTCTGTGTTGAGGCTGAGATTATTGTTCTTGCACCATGACATCAGACCAGCCACCTCCCTCCTGTAGGCTGCTTCGTCCCCGCCAGTGCCTCCTCTCTGTGCTGTGGCTGGAGGTCTCAAAGTGGGTGCACTATGCTCTCTGGCTAGATAGTAGGGCTGGCATTTCAGCACTCAAAACTCTACGTCTGGCAAACAGTGCTTATAAACAGTCTTATGTGGTTTTGCTCACTATTCTACTGTATGTATTAAAGGGCTTCATGTTACAAAAACAGTATATTACAATTATTCAGAGGCAGTCAGCCATTTGAATTTATTGTCTTCACATCATGCCGTCTCCTCACATTCATCCTATTACTATGACTTTTGCTTAACACAAGGACTTTAAATTGGCAAATAAATTTCAAGTGTTGCTGATTGTGTTTATGTTGATGTGCTTAGGGAGGCAGTGGCTGGCTGATGCAGTTGTATTTACTGTAAGTTTCTTAACTGAATTGTCTTCACTTTTTATTGTCTCCTTTTTGACCACCGGTCTGTCTCCAGTTGGAGCGTCAGTGTCAGGATCTTCACAGTGAACAACATATGACTAAAGAGGAGAATGAGAAGCTGAAGCAAACGAATGATGAGTTAGCACGGGAGCTGGAGCACACTAGCCATGAGCTGATCTTGGCACAGGAGCAGCTGAGTCAGCTGGAGGAACAGTCCACACGGCTTCATGAGGAGAAGGAGATGTGAGTTATACAGTTGGTAATCTTAATTACCCTTGTTTCTTTGTAACTCCAACCCCGATTATTTGATTTCTCAAGTTCCTGTTTCTTGCTCATTGGTCAGTGATGGAATCACATTTTTGTGATTGTCCTACATGCGTCAAAACACAATTTATACTGTTAGTGAGCAAGTTGCGTGGCCTGTAATAATCGTGCGGACTTGGATGTTTCTGCTGTCATCCAACTGTAAAACAGTTAAGATTATTTTCTTGGTTACGGACAATAATAGTGGTAGTTAGGTTGTTGTAACTCATAGTTTCTTTGTGTATCTTATTCTTATGATTCCTCTGAGGTTTATTCTTTTATAACATGTCTTATGTTTCAAAAGGTGTGATGCTGTGTAATGAAAGTATACAAGAAAAGTCCCACTTTTTTGCCTGGGTCATATTTTCTGACTAGGATTTAATAAAGTGTAACCACATTGGTCCACCTGAAGGCAGTCACAGACCCCTGGCTGGATTCCCTGCAGTTTGCTAACCGAACAAACAGGTCAGTGGATGATGCAGTCAACATGGCGCTGCATTACACCCTTCAACACCTTGACTCACCAGGGACCTGTGCTCTGATCTTATTTGTCAACTTCAGTTCGGCATTTAGCACCATCATCCCAGACATCCTCTACTCCAAACTTACCCAGCTCACTGTGCCTGCCCCCCCTGTCAGTGAATCACTAGCTTTCTGATGGACAGGAAGCAGCAGGGGAAGTTGGGGAAAACCACATCCAGCACTTGGTCTATCAGCACAGGTGCCCCTCAGGGATGTGCGCTCTCCCCACTGTTGTTCTCCTTCTATACCATGACTGCACCTCACGAGACCCCTCTGTAAATATCCCAAAGTTTGCAGATGACACAACAGTCATCAGTCTCATTCAAGATGGTGACAAGTCGGCCTACAGATGGGAGGTTGAACAGCTGGGCCTGTGGTGTGGTCAACCTGGAGCTGAACATGTTGAAAACAGTGGAAATGATTTTAGGAGGAGCTCCCCCACCCTATCTCCGCTCACCATACTCAGCAGCACTGTTTCAGTC
>NW_018127939.1:1542473-1562330 GCF_001952655.1 Monopterus albus
ACAAAAAGACACAGAGACAGTTTCTTCCCCCGAGCTATTTCACTGATGAACAGCTAGTCTATGTTTGCTCTTTTAACTTGTGATTTTTTTTTTTTTTTACTTGCATATATTTTGTATTTATTTATTTTGTTTTTATGTTGTGCACCCCGGGGGCCATTGGACTGGAGTTAAATTCCTTGCATTTTTCAAATACTTGGCAATAAAGTTTATGCTTATGCTTATTCTGTGTCTGCCTAATCATGGAGCATTAGTAATAAAGGACACATTGTTGTTCAACACAGGGAAATCTACAGACTGACTGAGGGACTGCAGCGAGAGCGTGCAAGCCTCCTCAAACAACTGGACCTGTTGAGGTATGATCAAAAGAACAATTGAGGTGTGTGCCCTATCTAGACAGAGCCACAGATGTTGTCATTGTTGTGTTGTTCTGTTGCATTTATATGGCATTATATAATGACTTGGGAAGCTTGGTCCACAATTTTGAAAAAGTTGGTAGTGGTTTAGTGCCATTACTTTTGTGACAAATATCCTAACCTATAGATGCAATAACTATACAGTGGTGGTCAGAAATTTTTTTTTATTGTAACACCTCTGTTGATAATTTACCTCATAGTGCAGTGGCAACAGTGCAAAACAGGACTGAAAACTTACTTGTTCTCATTCCTGTGGATTCATGGATAGTGAATTGTTCAATAACAAACAGTTGTACAGTCACTGTGTAGTAGTTCAGTATCACACAACAAATATTTTTATGTTTAATTTCTCTGTTTTTTCTAGGGAAATGAACAAACATTTAAGGGATGAGAAGGACATGTGCCAGCAGGTACTGTATGTGCCATTTATTATAGTAGAATAAGTACACTGTGTCATTTAAATTTCCCCTGTTCACACTTTATATGCTGTCTTTTTAAAGATTAGTGGAACAGAAAAAGATGTAACTCAGAATGAAGCATGAATTAATTATAGTATGAATAATAACTTCTGCAGAATCCAGGGAATTTTAAGAAACCGCCATATTTGACGCAGAGACCTTTAGTCAGTGTTGTGAAACAGACAACCCCAAATGTCTTCAAAAGGTAAACATCACCAAGTACACTCAATTTCACAGCTCTTAGTACTATACTGTGTACCATAACGATACTTTGTACCTGCAGTGAGGATGAGGAGGAGCTGACCTCCATCTGTGACAGGCAGAACCTAGCCAATGGGTCGTGCCAGCCGTCTTACCCAGCAGGGGCAAGAGGGCACCTCCAGAGGATCATCTCCATTGAGGAAGACCCCCTCCCACAATCGCTGCAGAAAGACTGTCGTGCTCAATCCCCTCTTCAAGAGTGCAGTGAAGAGGAAGCGTCTGACAGTGAAGAGAATATGGACTTGGTAATGAGTGGTATTTATCCATCCTCTGCCCAGCAACAACAGTCAAAGAGCAATGTGGAGAACAGAGAAACCCCTACATCTCCGAGAGGTCAGCCTGTTGGCAAGGAGACCAGCATAAATGTAAGCATGTAGACATTGAATGCTAGAATATATGCGAGAGTGCAGCCTAAGTATTTACACGTTTTTTTTTTTTTTTGTTTGTTTGTTTTATTGCAGAAAGCCAGGTAGTAGATATATGGAAGAGACACCAATTTTACCTAGTTGTACCCCATCTTACACAAACAAGATCCAACCACTTGTCTAAAGGGAATTCTTATGTCCTATCCTCAGTATTTGCTCCTATTATTCCTGTGTTTATTCAGGAAGAAGGCAGTCCCTCACCACCTGACCGCCTCTTCAAGATTGTTCTGGTTGGGAACTCTAGTGTGGGAAAGACCTCCCTTCTTCAACGTTTTTGTGTTGACAGCTTCCACGCAGGCACTTCTGCTACTGTGGGTATGTACCTTATGGTGCAAACACACACACACACACACACACACACAGACAGACAGTTCCAGTGAGTGAAGATGTACATCCAGCACTGAGGTTAACCTCATGGCATATTCATGTGCAAGCATATTAATCTAACTATTGGTTTCAGTACTGACAAGATCATACAGTTTTTGTTCTTAGAGTACAGCAGTGTCAGTTGGCCAGGTCTCTCCTGCCAAACAGATTTCAAGAGAGATCTTGGAGAAATAACTGCTAAATGAAAATAGTGAAAGGATGCGATGAAAGACTGAAATACTATTTACATGCTGATGCTGGCCTGTCTAGAAACTTAAATGTTTGGTTTGTGTAGAATATACTGCGGATGTTTCATTCTTTCATTCATTACACAACTTGTAGTGTTTCATTTTGGTAGGAGACAGCAGTAAATGGAGCAGATAGTGCTCCAGGATGACTGTCAAAGTTCCTCACTTAAGCCTTTGGTTTTACATTTTGTGTAAATATTTTAAACATTAGGAAGTTGCAAAGTATATTATAGTCTTCAATAATAGCTCTGTTTTCCCCAAGTGAAAATTTCCATTTTCAGTTTCTTCCATTGATCTGGGCTTAATTTTTCCAGTATGAATGTTTAAAATATGTTAGGTCATGCAGGTCATTATGTACATTTTCACTTTATATATTTGTGCTTGCTTCTCCAGTAACTTGTACTGATGAAATATGGACAGTGTTTGCTTGATTAAAGTAATCATTGTATTGTCTACGTGTGCAGGTGTAGACTACAGTGTAAAGACGATAACAGTGGACAACAGCCAGGTGGCACTGCAGCTGTGGGATACAGCAGGACAGGAGAGGTGAGGTTTCAGCACACAAGGTGGAGACAAAGAGAGGATCACATTTGAATGGAGTTGTACTGTAACCTTACTTCACCTCTTTCCTCTCTGGTATTTTGACTCTTTGTGACACCACTTTTTTCAAGAGTGTGCTTGCTGGAAAATTCCTTGAAAAGCAGATGGCTTCCTGGAAATAGTTTAAAACACACACCAATGTTTTTCTTCCCTTGTGCTGCGCCATTCAGTAGCACACCCACAGTAAAACCAATGTCATTGTTCTGAATGTAATGCACCTCTAATAAGAAACTTTGCAAACATCATTCCTATATTTTTACATGTTGTACAGATGCAAGTACTGTAAAGCACAGAAAGACTGTTCAGGAACTTTTTAACATACCTGTGAAAATGTAATACTTTCACTTTTTGTCTGTTTCTTCGTCCTCCTGCTCTTGCAGGTATCGAAGCATCACCAAACAGTTTTTTCGCAAAGCTGACGGTGTGGTCGTTATGTATGACATCACAACTAATCAGAGTTTCACCAGTGTCAGACAGTGGCTGACGAGTGTAAAGGTACCCCTCTGCTGCACACATAACTGGGTTTTTTTTGTTGTATTTTGTGTTTCTGTGCAGTTGTTGCTCTATTTTGTTTTTGTACAGTACTGTAAATTGAAAATCAGCTTTCTAAGAAACAGAATGGGTATTTATTCAATATCTTTCAAAGTGTATTGGTGTAGAAAATACAGAGCAAATATACAGGTCAGTTGCTGAAGCTGTTATGATTCTTTGATAAATCTATTCGCTGCTGGCTGTTTTTCCATTCAGGAGACACAACAGTGAAGCTGGTGACCTGCTGGCTTTTAGCCACAACTGACTCTCTTTAGACAAATTTCTGTCTCTGTTCTTTTCTTCTTTTGTTCTGTAGGAGAGTGCAGGTGATGACATCCCCATCATGCTTTTGGGAAACAAAACAGATAAGGAGGTTGAGAGAGAAGTTCCAAGAAGACTGGGTGAAAGACTAGCCAAGGTCTGTCTGTCTGTTTTCTCCACTAAGATCAAGTTTGTGTAAAAAGTGTCAGTTTCAGACCACATTCACAAAGTGGTGCTCTATTTTCCACAGTTTTAATAAATGAATGATTGTTGATTAGAGTGTTTTCTATGGAAATGACTCCTGCATGAATCTGGGGGTGTTTTATACTCAAATTTCCTTTCATATTTTTTTCATTTCTCAAGTCTCAAATTGGTTTCTATGGAGACTGTAAAAGTGAGCTTGAGCTTGTGGATTTATTGATAGTCCTACCCTCATCAATGTGGAAAAGTGTGCAGTGGGCAGTGTTTGCTCAGATAAATAGTTCATTTAAATCCCAGGAGCCTTTTCACTTTGGTGGTAATGACAGCCATCGTCATCATTTGGCTCATTTTCAGGACTGCCAGATGGCTTTCTATGAGTGCAGTGCATGCTCAGGATACAACATAGTGGAGTCCATGGTTCATTTAGCCAGGTGAGTAAAATGGCCTTTCTGCATGAATGCATGTAACAGGAAGACAAACAGTAATAGTGTTAGACTAAATATGGTTGCAGCAGTCTGCTTGAGCAGCTTTCAAAGTGGGGTTATCTTTGTCCTGAAAAAAGCCCACATTTTTTACTTGTTCTTTGCTGAAGGCACAAAGGAGCTTTTCTTATCAGGTAATTCTGCAAAACACAACAGAAAGCTTCACCTCCAAGTAAAAATATCTGGCTTTGTTCACAGTTTAATTGGTGTGAAGTGAAAATGTCATTGTCTGCAGCATATTTAGTTTTGTCAGTGACTTTCATTACTCCAATTATTGTCAATATGTTGTATTGTGCTTTGTTTTTTTACATTAGAAAACTGAACCAGTGCCTTTATTTTACTCTAGATTACAGTTTGAACTGTCAGTAGTCTGCTGTCACTGATATTTCTGCATACTGCAACAATGCAGTTGTATACTGTATAACATTACAGGTTGACTTGACATTATGGTTCTACAGCATTTGTTACACAGCAATATCAGAATCAGAATCTTCTTTATTGGCCAGGTGTGTCAGACACATAAGGAATTTGACTCTGGTACATCAGCTCTCAATGTGTATGTACATATCCCCATGCAAGGGTCAAGTAAACAGTAGACCAGCATAAGGCTGCGTAATATAACAAAATAAGCAGTATTAGCAAGCATGACAAATAACTGCAAGAAGAGCTGCAGCTAATCCCCCAGCGGGGGAAAAACTTGAGGGGCCACACACACCTGATCCAGACCTGGAGATTTAAAAGCAGATGCCATTGGAGCCACAAAGCACACATCAGTTTTCATAGTAAACTAGTGCAAAGGCCACAGAACATAATGATGGACATTAAGGCTGTCCTGTCACTACTGGTCCATATGTTTACTTAATAATATTTTTTAGAATTCTGCAGGAACAAGAGGATAGAGAGAAGGAAAAGACAGTGGAGCTGGTTGGCAGCCCCTCAGAGAAGAAGAAATCCTGCTGCTAAGAATGAAATAGTAAACACACACAGTATCACTACCCTTTATGAACATATAAGGTGTGATAGGGTGAACACCAGAATATATAATGTCATGTATCACAGATGTTATAGCACTCTTACATAAAAAGTCTACTATATATGATTATCCAATGATTAACTGTTAATTTATGAAGATGTAGTAAAACTGTAAAATATATATACATCATAAATGTTTAAGTGTTTCCTTTGAGGGTTAGATATAAAAATAGCTGAACAAATGTGTCCACTGTAAGTAAATGTAGGATTTTTCAGAAATATTTATTTAGCTTTGAAATCTGCCACATTGGGCCTTTTACTGTATATTAATATGTTTGTTCAGTGTAATGTGTAATTTTTAGCAGTTTTGGCCCTTTGCCTTTTGTACAGGTCACATAGACACAATAATATGAAACTTAATCCATAATTAAATACCCTTGCAGTAAACACTATCTCAATGAAACTTGTGACATCCAGTTTCTTTTGGCATTATGCCAAAGAGGTGTTAATTTAATTTAGTGATTTTTTTTTTTTTTTTTTTTTTTTTTTTTTTTTTGGGGGGCCAGGATGTTAGGTGGTGTTTTGTGGCATCGCAGGATACTGCACCAATATGTCCATTTTTTCACCTGGTGAGCAAAGTATAAAAAAACAAACAAAAAAAAAAACAAAAAAACAGATGAAACGGTGCTTAAAAAAAAAGAGAAAATGGTTAGTTTCAAATGTGGAAATGTAGTGTTGTTTTTGTTGTACTGTACAGGGGTTGCTATGCTTCCTGAGCATTTACTGTAGCTGGGAACTTTGCTCAGTTGTATTGTACTTTTAAAATTTGGGAGGTAATACAGATGTTTTTTTCCCCCTAACAGGCCAAATAAAGTAGTGTTATGTTATCTATATTGGGGAAAGGTTACAGTTTTAAAGGTTTTGGTAATAAAGTTTGGATTTTACAGTTTGATATTGTACTGTACTATACTGTAGTCACTATTAGTGCTTCACTACTGCCAGTGTTTTGCACACTATTGTATGTCTAAAAATGTAAATAGCATAAAACAAATAATTAAATAAAGATTTGTTCATGTGTATGTTGTATGCAAATGACCTGGTGACTTGTTTCTTCTTGGTACAATGAAATCAAAGTAAGTTATACAGCTTCACTCAGTGGAAATGTTTAGACAATGTTTATTCACTTTTTAAGTTAACATGACAAAATGTGAAAGAACATATTCAATATAACAAATTTATGTGGAATTAACATGCCAGATAGAATTTTTAATTGTATGTCAATCTAGCTCTGTCATTAATTTGAGCAGCTTTCATCAGACATGTTACTGTGGATGCATTCCAAATGTGCTCTCAGAAAGCAGCACTCAGTTTGATACTACAGTTTCTTGTTATTAGAATGTATAGTTTCCTTCATTGCTCTCAAGTGCTCTGACTGTACGTTTTGCCTACAGCTCTGAAAATATTCATGAGGTTCTCTGCATGGTGTAGAAGACATGGAAACAGAGGCCAGTTTTGGCTGTTTCTGGATATGACAGTAGTGTAGAACACACAATTAGAATATGTGAGAAAGGCAGCATTACAGTCCGTACAGAAAGTTTTCAGGCCCCTTCAAGTTTTCCACATTTTATGTTTCAGGCTCATTAAAATTGATTTTTTTCCCCCTCATCAATCTACACACAATACTTCACAATGACAAAGTAAAAAACAGGTTGTTGGAATGTTATTTAAATTTCTAAAAAGTAAAAGAATGAAATATCCCATTTACATAATTATTCAGACCCTTCACTTAGTACTTGATTAAAGCACCTTTAGCAGCAACAACAGCGATGTCTCAAGTCTTCTGGAGAAAGAAGATACAAGCTTGGCACCTTTCTTTTGGAACTTTCTTCCATTCTTCTTGGCAGAACTGTTCAAGGTCAACCAGTTTGGATGGAGAGCATTGGTGCACAGCCATTTTCTCTGGCTGGGCCACTCCCGTACTTTCACAGTTTTCCCGAAGCCACTCCTGTGTTTTCTTGGAGGTCTGCTTTACATTTCAACAAGACAACATCCTAAACCTTTGCCCCACCCTGAGCACTTTGGAGAAATTTTTCATTTAGAATTGCTCTATATTTTCCTGCATCCATCCTTCCCTCTGTCCTAACTAGTCTCCCAGTTGTAGAAAAACATCCCAATAGCACAATGCCGCCACCACCGTGTTTGACTGTAGGGATGATAGGAAGGTGATGCTGAGTGCCTGGTTTTCTCCACACACACCATGGGTAATTGTGACCGAAGAGCTCAATCTTTGTTTCATCAGTCCAGAGGATTATGCTTCTCATGGTCTGATAGTCCTTTAGGTGCCTTTTGACAAACTACCAGCAGGCTGTCATGTGTCTTTTAGTGAAGACTGGCTTCCCTCTGGCCACTCTACCTTAGGGGCCTGATTGGTGGAGTGCTGCACCGATGGTTGTCCTTGTGTAAGGTTCTCACATCTCCATAAAGGAACTCTGGATCTCATTCATAATGACCCTTGGGTTCTTGGTCTGACCAAGGCCATTTGTCCTTGACGCCTCCATTTGGCTGGGCAACCAGATCTATGAAGACTGTTGGTAGTTCCAGATCTCTTCCATTCGAGAATTAAATGAGTTGTCAGTCTTTTATATTTAATGAATAAAAAACACTCCAAAAACCTGTTTTCATTTTATCACTGTGGAGGATTGTGTGTAAACTGGTGAGGGAAAAATGAATGGAATCCATTTGAAGATGAGTCTGAAACATAACGTAGAAAACTTGAAGGTTCTAAAACCTTTACATACTGACTATATATCAATAAATGCTTCAAAGAAGAATTCATATTTTTTACTGTAATCTTTAGAAGTTTTCAAGACAACTTCAGATATCCAATATCCACATGGTTTGAGTGAAGAAACCCATTCAGTGGTTACCTTGGTAATGACCTTAGTAAGAGCAAAGGTGAAGTGCAAAGATAATTTTCATCAGCTTCAATAAAGTCTGAGACTCAGATAAATAAAAAAAAATCAGTATTACATCAGGGTACTTGTATATACATATGGTACATCGAACAAGATTTTCTGTTGCTACTGTAGAAAAAAAGACTGCAGAAGCGTGTAAAAGAACTAGGTACACTTGGGCAGGTGGTCAATGCATTTAGGATGGCAAAGTTATGCTACTGGCATGTCAACATCACAGCTCAAACTGATGACACGGCACATCGGCAGTCCAACAACAATGTACACTCAGAAATCTACTAGTGCACGGCCTATGCAAACACATAACTGTACCTTATACATGTACCTACAGTGTGCAGGGTTCTCCTTGGCTGTAGTTGTTCAATTACTGTTAGTTTTCCAACATAGCTAAATTAATATAGTTTTAAATAATTTTATTCCCTATAGTACATATTATGACACAAGAACTACATCTTAACTTTGTCTAACAGAATGTGGGAAACAGAATTATTCAATAGATTAGCTCTAGTGTATTTTCAAAATTGTCAGCTGTTCCTCCATTAGGTCCAAGTTATTTTGGAAAACAAACACTAAACAAAATGCACATGTACTGTACATCACTCCATCTCACGTATACATACATCTGTGATCAATAATATTCATCATGACTACAAAATACTGCTAGCCTTTTTTGTCAGTGTTATATTCAGAGCTGTTTCGCAGTCGGCATCAGTAACTTCTTGCCTTCATCAAACACAGCATTGACAATGATAATATTGTCAGTGGGACCACGTTGGCCTGGGCTTTGGCCTAGTCTCTGTCTTGTTCTGTGCCACTTTTATCTCACACAGTGTGTCCATCCGCGGTCATGGGAGTGTTTCTGTTTCCCTCTGGTGGTCAGCGGTTGCACTCAGTGGGACACCAAAGGCCCATCAAGTCGAGCTTAACGCATCTTGTAGTCATGAGAAATGGCTGCTTCACACAGTTGTCCTTTGAAATCCAGCTCGAAGGTAAAGTCCAAGTCACGCTGAGGGTGAACAGACAGGAATAAAGGTTTTTCAGAGAAACAGATTGTAATGACTGAGCAAATATGTGGCTAAATGTGAGGGGGGGGGATAAGAAAGGGATGCATCAGATTGTCTCTTTTGACCTGACATTATGTTAAAGATGCTAAGGCTGTGTCAGACAACAGGAGAGAGCTAGTGCCAGTTCTCCACCCTAGAAGGGGAGGAGAGGACACAGCCAAGGTCAACAATAGAATCTGTTGTTGTTTGTCTGGAAGTTGGTGCAGTGCTGCTGCCAGCTCGGGTGCTATGCAGTACTGAGGAGGAAACAATCTGTCGTGGACTGGCAGAACAGGAAATGAGTCATTTCTTACCTGCTTAGCTAGCACCCAAATGACTGACGGCAGATGTCATTACATACTACCTACACAATATGGACTGCACAATACTCACAATGTTTTTCTCATTGGGCTTCATAGCAATGCTTCCAATGATTTCCTCTCCTCTTCGCACTGTCAAATAGTCCTCCAGATAAAACACCGTCTGCTTCCAGTGGGTGTATGGTGCATCTGGAGCTTGGATAAACACACACACACACACACACACACGCACACACACACACACACACACACACACACACACGTACAGTTGTACTTAATTACTTTTTTATAAATAATTGCTAAATTATTTACTATATTGATACTTTACAGATCAGTTATAAATAATTGTTAAGAAGGTTGACTAGCTGCCAGGTTGCAAAAATTCCCTTGTGGTGTTTATTAAGGGCTGCAGAGCATCTGGTTACTCTTATTAAAATTTGCTATTTCAGATAAGATGGATTATTATAAAAATGCTTAATTAATGACTTCACATTTATAACTGTGACAACCCACGAGCCTTTATAAATGGATTTCCAGCATTTTAACTGCAGCATTAGAAAATACAACCACAGGATTTTTGCACAACCTAGCAAGCCAAAATTGGCTCTTATTACTGGCTTATATTTAATGGCTGAGCTACAAAATATTCATCAGTAGTTTATTAATGATTTGATGAAAATGATGAAACATTTAATAGTGCTTTATGAGGAAGTTGTACCAACAAAATTTTAATTTTGGCAGCACAGCAACTAATGTGTCAGAAGCAAGGCAACAGATATACAGTATGGCATCCCCATGTCATTGCTGTAATCCCCCCCTATTGCCAAGATTCCGATGTCAGTGGCAGCAGACATGGGGCAGACGGCAGAGAGACACCCTGGACAGATTTTCAGTCCATCACTGAAACACTTACTGTATGTCAATACCATCTCTGCTCTGTTTGATGTGAATAAACAAAAATTGTACAGATCAAATGCAGGGGCAAGAAAATTCATGGCTGTGCTTGTGACCTCCCCTGCTGCTTGAGTCGACCTTCTTTTATCACCGTTTTACTTTGTGTCTATTGTGCAGCCATCTCTGTGTGTGTGTTTGTATGCATGCATACATGGAAACGCACATGGGCAAAACCTGACACCCCTGCCCCAGAACAAATGTGAATATTCCCCAGTGCCCTGACCACTGGTGTTCGCTCGGCCAAGATTCAAAAGGTCACTAACACTTAAATTGAATTTCTGGCAGCTTGGTAGCTCTGCCTTTAGAGACAAGCTCTTATGAGTCCAGAGATAAAAGGGCCTGCCAATCAGCATGGCTGCTGCAAGTCTGGCTCTTGTTTTTTTGGGCAAAGTTCGATAGTCACTGACAAGCTAACTGTGTTTTTATGCTAATTCAGTAGATGAGATGGCATTTCTTCTGGCCAGCGTCAATTGTAATTTTTGGCCCTGACTTTCCTTTTTCTCTTTGGCTAAGAGCCTGTGTGTGTCAGATAACTGTCTTTCAAGACTGTATGGACAATCAGTGGCACACTTGGACTCTGTGTGTAAGTTTAGATCTGTATCTGAAAGCTTTGGCAGACAGATGGTCTCCAGGGCTCACAAGTGGAAAACATGTTTGAAAGAATCAATAGAAGAAAAGTGGTTAGCAAGAAAAAACTGAGGGTAGGAAATGATTTTTTGCATACAGCATTTATTTTTGGAAAAGATGCAAGGTCCTTGTGATCACACACATAGTGGTCACACACAGTTATCAGTACTAGAAGGTCAAAAGATCTATTACGTAAACTGAGGTGATTCATTCTGCTGTACATGCCATTTCACTGTACAATGTGGGACATGTTAAAGGCTCCAACACCACTAGAGGTCAGTCACACACAGATTTTGGCACAACACTACAAAGATACCCAGGTCGGCCGTACAACATTGCTCCAGTCCAGCACTGTCTGGATCATGTCAATTAGCCTGATCTGAACGGCTGTAATACAGAGTGATCAATGCCTTTAAAGCCTCATCAATGACCATGTTAAAAAACAGAAAGATTGCCAAGTGAGTTAGCATACAAAACCTCATCATGACCTGCCAAAACACAGCTAGACATACGTACTTTTCCTAGTAGTTATTAAAATAGGGATCTAATGAGGGATCAAAACCATCACTATAATAATTAGTGTAGCTCTAATAGCTGTATATAATACACTGGATGTAAAAATACACCCTTAGATCCTTGTAGGAGGCAGTGGGTGAGGCATCTTACCAGTTGAAAAACCAGTCTTCTTGTGACACTTGGTGAACTCGATGTTGAAGTAGGTAACCATTGCATGGATGTAGTCATTCCTCTGGATCTGAAGGCAGAATGCTGAGGTGAATGAGAGATCCTCAGTCTTTACTGTGTAGATGTCCACCTCCTGAAAGAGTAAAGATATGGTTCTTCTCAAATATCTGGATCACAGTGCGAGTCACTGGTTATTTTAAGCTTTAATATTTATTCCTTTTTTAAAGAGATGCTTTTGACATTTTGGGGAATATACTTATTAGCTTTCTCACCAAGAGTTAGTTGAGAGGATGCCACTCAATTTAATTATGAAGCTACAGTCAGGGGCCGATGGGGAAAATACTGATGGGGCTTAAATAATATACAATTTAAAGGTTTAAACAAGCAAAATAAGATGAGGTGGTAAACTTTAGAGGTGCTTTTCTGTTTTTGTTTTTTTTTTCTTGCTACTTGGCCAGAGGCAAGCTAAATTTACCCAGGTTTCTAATCTGTGTGCTAAACTAAAATAATGTGATGAGAAAAGATAAGCTTATCTCGCTCTAACTTCAACAAGACAAAAATAGATGTATTTCCTAAAGAGTCAAACTCTATTTTAAAATTGCAGTTAGTTTTATTCTGACCACAAACGAAGGATCTAACAATGCTGAAACAAATTCATGAAATCCTGAAATTTGTGATGTCATGTACAAAACATAAAAGAGACCAAAAGAACCCTGTCCAGAATGACAGTAGGTCTACACCATCCACCTGTATAAGGATATACACCAATCAGCTATAACACCACGGCCACTGACAGGTGAAGTGAATAGCACTGATTATCTCGTTACAGTGGCACCTGTCAGTGTGTGGGGTGTATTAGGCAGTAAGTGAACATTCAGTCCTCAAAACTGATGTACTGGAAGCAGAAAGCCTAAGAATCTTAGTGACTCTGACAAGGGCCAAACTGGGATGTCCAGATGGTTGAGTCAGAGCATCTCCCAGTCTGCAGTGGTTAGTACCTACCAACAGTGTCTAAGGAAGGACAAACAGTGAACCAGCGATGGGGTCACTGATGCCCAAGGCTCACTGATGATGATATTGACCTACTGTAGATTAAACAGTTAAATTTCATTCCTTTTCAGAAGATTCCACTTTGTTTGAACCGTTGATAAAATGGCTGAAAATGAAAAACACGGTACATTGGTCTCTATGAAGAGTGGCTATAGTGGTGATATCACACCTAGAGTGGGGAGGCTGTTGAATTGGTCTAAAAAATGATCTCTAACTTGTCCTCACAACCACAGTTTTCACTCCTTTTACATATTTTAATCACTCCTTCATGCCCTTCCTGACAGTATAACTATGGAAGCAAACAGATCCACAGAATATGCACAGTGACACAAGTGCCAACCAACTCCTATGTACACTGTTTTAGGCAGGCAGGCATAATGGTATGGCTCAGTATAACTGGAACTGTCCCTGAAGGGCAAACATGTAGGCAGAGATGTGATGGTCTGGTTTCATGTACCATTGCCGCTAATAGACATTCACTGCTAGCTTGCTGAATTTGGTACCAGATGGTGGTGGAGGAATGAGCCTTATGTATATTGGCAGTAAAAACAATGGACTGTTAATGTTGGGATCCCCCGTGCAACTTATAAAAATAATCACTCCCATAAACACGTTTAAGATATTTATTCTGATCATGCAGTATAAACTTCTCAAAGTTTATGGCAGCAATATAATGCACTGCCCCTTGCAATCATTCTGAAGGCAAAATAAACCTTTTAAGAGCACTACCATGAAGGCTGTTAATGTGGAATTAATTATTTTTCTGCAGGATCATGGTTGGTAATGAGCTTCACTGAGCATTGTTACCAGAGTTTCAAGAAGCAGTTCAATAATATGAGGTCCTGTGTGTACTACTCCTCTGCTATCCAAGTTTAATGAGGCCATTCAATAATCCATTTAAAGATAATAAAGCTTATCAGACAAGCAGCATTCCCACTAGCTTCACAGAGATTTTTATTAAACTCGCATCGCTGACCCCTTCACTCTTCGTCATCTTGCTGCATTTAAAATGAAAGGCCGTCTGATATCAGGCAAAACAAACGCTGGGTGCTCAGCAGTCAGCAGCATGGAGAAAGCCAAGATATGATCGCACAGAAATATTCCACCAGGACAGAGGTGAGACAAGGCAGCATCGTCTAATTAATGCCAGTGATATGAAGGCCACTGTGACAAGGAGTGCAATCAGGAAGGCTAGGTGGGATGCTATTGACATGCATGGCACAGCAGCTTGATCAGTCTAATCCTCAGACTGAGGGGCGCAGACAGGGGCAACAGCCACACATCAAGGTCAAACTCACACCAGCCACGGCATGTCAGGCAATAGTTATGGTTTATCTACTGTATATATGTGAGTTTTACCACTGTAATTATGCCCATATCCCAGCAGCGACTGCTGATTTATTAACATGATACACAGTGCTCTATAATCATATAATTACTGTTAGTGTAGTTTATAAAGAACTGATTCAAAATTAGGCACTAGCCCTAAAACTACCTTGGTCGAAAAGGGGTCTTTTACAGCTGACAAGTGAATTGGCAGCAGAAAATAATGTTAATGGTTTGCTGTACCATGACCTCCATGGAAATTATCATGTCCATTTAGGATTCAAGATTCATTTATTATTATTATGATGTTTCCACTACTCAGTGGGTAAGTTAAAAAAACATGTCTGTTAATGCCTTGTTTCTGTAACTTTGAGAGAATTGTTGTAAGGCTGGAGAGGTTGCTCTGCATTGTGCCAGTTAAAATAATGGGGTTTCTCAATTAATCAGTCTCTTTTCATTGGTGCATATACCACTGTTTACCTATCTATGGAGGAGAAATTCTAATGAATTAATGCTGTTGCGGCTTGTTGTGCTGTCCACTTGTGACATAACACCGGCAACAGGAGTTGTGTGTGTCCACAAACTATCCTCTCATTTTTAGGAAGAGGCTCTCTGGTTTTCTCATTTTGACATAATTAAAGACTATTTCAAGTTATGAGGGATGCCAAGCTAATCTAGAGGTAACCAAGATTAAACATTAAGTGGCTGGAAATTAGTAAAATGAGTACTGTGGGCACTTTAAAGATATTTTAGCACATTTTCTCTGTTTCAGTGATACCTTAGTTTCTCCTACTTTGGCATTTTTTCAGTGCAAGCCAGCAACCATGAAAACCTATGTTCACACTGATGATGCAAATTCTTCAGTCCATAAAAGAAACAAATCTGGCTCATATAAATGAGGTAAACTCATTTGCATAAGGAATGATGGTAGGAAGTATAACCAACCATCAGAGCTCAAGCAGTGCACTCTGCCTGCAGAAGCTCTTGTTTTGCATGCTAAAACAAGTCATTAGGGAATCACTGGGGATAGAAACACAATAACACCCTAAGCCTTATTTCCACTTATTTCCCCTCATTGTAATATCACTAGGATGAACTCTGAACCTCAATCATGACAATCCTTTGAGTAAAAACAGCATCTCCATTACAGTCTATGAGAGAAGACTGAAATATTTACTTTTACACTGTAAAATGTCTTGCTTAGTTTGTATCTTGGTCACAATAGAAATCAAAGGGACCTTCTCAGTGTTGGTTTAGGTTTTTCTGTTTATATCTGGTTACTGTTGGGAAAAATCTCTATCAGATTTTTTTTTTAAACTTGGCCTTAAACTCAGTATCAGCCTCAAAAATGTAGTTAGGCATCACTGGCATTGATACACAACCGGTATCCTTTCTGCATGCCACATACAGGTCTGATGATGAAATCTGCTCAGTATTCTATGACATTTTGACAAAATATTGCATAAACAGTGGAAACTATGGAAACCAGTTCTCAGCCATTATATCAGTATGTTACTAACCTTGACCAGGCAGGAGTTGGTCACCACCTGTTTGGGGTCTACTACATCCACCAGTGGTTCCTTCATGGCCACATTACGGATACAGGTCATGTCAAATCCATATACGTTCTCCCACCCTGGTAAATAAATATACAGTAGCATCACTGAGTTATTTTAACATTTTTTCTATGTAAATTAAAATTATATGAAAGACTTCAGTTCATACAAAAATATTTCTTCAGTTTCTTGCATGGTAAAAACCACATGAGGTGTAAACAGTTGGACTGCAGCTACAAAACAACACTATTTAGTGCTTTACTCACACAACTTTCCAGAATAGTCTGATCTACAAGTCTAGAGTTAGTCCTGTCATTTTAGAACAATCTGCACTTTGACAGATAAAAGTCACAATGTATGATTCTGATGACTTAAAAACATCAGCCTCCTTTGATAGACTCCACTCCACTTACCTTGGATATCCTTGCTGCTTAAGCTTAAATATACCACACATTATTCTTTAAGCGCCACAAGATAATGTGTGAGCTAACATTTCTATCATGACATGAAAGGAAAGAGCTGCGTGAGTGCTAAGGGGAACTGGTGATAATGAACAGGTCACAAACCCCAAGGGACGTCTGCACTGTTCAGTATTTGCATTTATTGCTGCCCACTTAACTAAAGCGGTGTGCAGGACAGAGTAACACTAATGACCACAGGATGCACTTGGAGCACTTGAGTGCTCCAGAGGACCACTTCTAATTCAGTCTAAATGTCATCTTTGGCCATGTGCCTGGAGGGAAAGAAGTTTGTGATCAATAAGTGCACTTCTCTCACCTCTCTCTTCCCTCTGGCCATGTGTGAACTTCACACAGGCAGAATAATGGACTAAATTGAAGTCTCCAGACATCATAGGAACGCTTTGCAATGCAGTGAGCCAATGCGATATGACTTTCTCTGGATATTATCTGGTACACTGTGGTTTTATAATTTCCCAGATGTGTGGGGGAGTATGAGTAGGAGAGCTCTGGGCTATTGTTCACTTTTGCCTGTTGTCATCCAGGTTGTGGCTTAACATAAACTTTGGTGCAGTTAGTATGCATTGTGTCCAGCAGCAAAACATCGCCCACAGTCCTCCTGGTGGCTTTAGATTGGGATGATACAGAGATGGAGAAGCTTGTTGACTTATAGGATCAATGATCCCCAGTGTTGCACCTGAGGAAAAGTCCAAAATCATTTACAGAGCTGGAAAGGATGTGAGTGCACCATTTGTATGAGTACAGTCCAGAGGTGTTCTACATCTGTAGAACACCTGTCTCTAAGTGTTAGCCCTGTGATGGGCATCCATACATACAATAAGTGACATTTCCCAGTCCAAGTTCAGGTAATACACAGATCCAGCCACACGTAAACACACTCTCACACTGAACTTACAATGTATTTTGAAGTCTTTATACTGCCTGTCTTCTATGGCCACCACATACAGAGAGGCACGATCAGGGAACATCAATCCACCGGGTTTCTGTTTGACATATAAGGCAAGGAAATAGCTCAGCAATGATTCCGAACACACTGCATACAATAAGGTTTACATTACAGCAAGGGTGACATTTCATTTTTTCATCCAAATACCAGTTTAAATTCTTGATGTGTTATTGTTTCTTCTATGTCCAACCTGGATCAGAGGAGCACTATAACATTACTTTCCACTAACAACAAATAAACAATAAACAAGAATGTCAGTAGTCCTTATACTACTGCATGCTTTTCAAGTTTTTCCTCATAATTATGACTTCCAGTTGAGAGTAGAATTTTCAATAATCATTAGTTATAATAGTGAATTATTATGAGAAATAATTATGCAATAAAAATCTACTATATGGAAGTTTTAACAAAATTCAGAATTGCCGTTCCTGTTTTGATATTTTCTTGCATAATTTCTTGTTTTCTGACTTCCAGATATACTCTTAATAAAAAAACACACACACAAACTCACATAGTGACAACTCAGTAAGCAACCAGTGATGACCGGTCACATTCTTACACTGTTTTGTTTTAAGTTGCCACAAGCAGAAAAAGATGGGCTATATCTCTAGATGCTGTTATAAAGTGATGGCATTTATTACATTATGTTAAGAAAATATTATATTTATAATTTTTGTTTATTATAGTGATGGTTTATTTTGTCCCTGGGATATTTGTGTATGATGTTGTTGTATGACAAACCCTGAAGCAATATCATGTATGGAATATACAAATAAACATGTACAGTGGCAAGAAAAAGTAAATGGAATTACCTGATTTTCTACATGGTCAAAAAACGTGATTTGCTGTTTATCTAAGTCACAAGTGTAGACAAACACAATCTGCTTAAGCTAATGCCACACAAACAATTAGAATGTTTTACTGTATGTCTTTATTGAGCTCGTACCAGTGAGTGTGGGCATGTGTGGTTGTCTGTCTCTAAGTGTTAGCCCTGTGATGGGCATCCAGCTTCTAATGAACTTCAGCTGGTGGACGGCCACCCTGTCTTTATCCTGTTGGACACATTGGTAAACTTGGGAATTCATTCTTCCCTCCATGATGGCAAGCTGTTCAGGCCTAGAGACAGCAAAGCAGCCCTAAATCATGATGCTCCCTTTACTGTACTTTATAGTTATTGCTACCAAAGAAATTTCAACCAGTTATAAAATCCAACGGTCCACTTACTTTTTCCACCATCACTTTGAATATTTAATGGCTGGGTTCAATAAAGACATGAAATATTATACAATAATTCTTTGCATGGTATTAGCTCAATCACATTGTAATTGTCCACACTTCTGACTTAGAATAAGAAGCCAGGTGATTCCAAATGGCTCACTTACTTTTTATTGGCACTGCAAACACACACACACACACACACATTATACCAGCCATTTGTCCCTGGCAAAGATGACAGTGTTGAGCATTGACTCATAGAAGAGGCAGTAGCCCATCCACTCAGATATGATGATGTCAACCTTCTCCACAGGAAGCTCCATCTCCTCTACTTTGCCTTTGAAGATGGTGATCACTGAAATACATAATATAACTTTGAAATCATAATCAATGCTACTATTAAAATGTCTTTACAAACAACTAAACACTTTTATTAAGGAATGATGCGGCCTAAATATATGTACAGGGTGGGTCATGGAAAAGTAGCCCGCCTTCGGTGATAGTATGACAAGATGAACAAGCATCTTCTATTATGAAATTATCTGTACTTACAACTTGCTCTACTGTTAAAAGCAAGTGTGTAAAGAAAAGGTGTATCAGTATAACTAAATTAGTAACTGACAATGGACATCAGTTGTTTTGTGACAAAGAAAGAACAACATCAGGTTGTATAGTATGTTCTACCATGGCAGCCCTGGTGTTCTTATGGAAATCAGCCCAGTGGGGGTTTACTGTGGTGGAGTGGATCTTTTCCCTGTCTGACATTAGCTCACTTCAGCTTTGTTTGTTCGGCCTTGGCAAGAGTTTCCCTGGCGATACATCTATCTGTCAGAATGACATGTACTCTGTTACTCCAACCGGTGATTGATCCACAACTGAGATTGAACATACATAGTTTCAAATTTTCTCTACTTGTACATACTTGATATTCATGGGTTTATAGGTAGGACATTTGCTGAGAGGGTGGTTTATGGAGCCATTATTTGGTAGATGCACAGTCAGTAGCTTGGCAGTAAATTTGTTTTCAGAGTTGCAGCAGTGCTATGATTAAACCAACACTTTGAAGTTATAAAAGTTGGCAGCATGTGTGTGTATACGAATGTAAACGAGCCTGACCAGCGTAGTATGGAATGATAAACACAGATCCTGCATTTGCCCATCATCACAAAGTAACAATCGTTCACAACCCCGAACAGTCAGCAACACTATGAAGACCATAACATAGTTTGTTGCTCCCTTCACTGCAGATGAAGTGCAGTGTCATCAAAATGGTGAGAGGAGAAACAGCTGCAGCTCTTACCACTGTCGAGGTGGTTGGACTTGATGATCCGCTCTGAATACTCTGATATACTGGAACATTCAATCTGGCAAAGAAAAAGAAACCCCAATTAACTGACCATAGATGAAGGAAATATTATCTTTAAAGGAATATCTGCTGCACTTGCATTAACGTGTCCTCAATTTCCT
>NW_018127939.1:1562347-1569326 GCF_001952655.1 Monopterus albus
TGATGTGGACTGGATACTGCATTTCTCTTGCTGGTGTACTGCTCTGATAAATGTGAAAGTCATTACAGAAACCAGGCCTTCTCACTGGGTCACCAGATATTAGTGAGATGATTAGTAGAGAAGAACAAGAAAAAACTAAATACTGCTGCACAAAGTGGTGTTCATTTGTTGGACTTTTGGGCAATCTCTGCTTTGTTTTGTGAAATAATAGATCATTGTGCGTCTTTAGGCAATGACTGGTCATCTATTCATTCAAGGGGAAGTTTAAAGTGTAAATCACTATTTGGTGGAAATAATTGTAACTTATGCACACATCAAATGTGACACACTGCTTTGCCGTGAAAGGTCATCTTTAATGATGTGTTGTATTTTATAAATGAATTGTAGAGAAGGAGAATTGCAGTATAAAGCTGTATAAAATGGAAATACACAAATACTAGTATCTCACAAGTGCACTAAAGTAATTTCCCCCACAGCTAAAGACAGAAGATGCCATTTTTAGATACTACCAGGATGAAGGTTAGAGGCAGAGTAACAATCACTTAGTTCCCCTTATGTGTGTCCCCTTACAGTGACATTGGTCATGTTCACATTGCTTCATTCATTGTCCATAGACTTATCACAGTGCACTTCAGTTCCTTCTGCCATTTGGAATAAATATAAGTGCAGAATTGAGTCTTTATTTTTGAATTATTGCTTCTAGTAGCCATTTCTGACCAACAGTGTAGCCACCCATAAGGTCCCGTCCCGTCCCCATAATTTGTACTTCCTGTTTTACCCATCGATGCATATCTCATGGATGATGCATTGCAAGTGCCAGCAGTGACAGAGTTATTGTAATAAATCCCCTGTATTTATCAGAATAAACTCTGGACACTTCTAGTAAGCTGACAAAAATAGCATAAGGAGGCATTTGTCAATACCAGACTCTTCAGCATCAGGGAGTTCACAGAGTATAGATTTCACCAGAGTTTCACCCTTGTTCCACCTGCCCAGACACTCTTTGTCAGAGATGCTATTCATGCTGCAAGAGAGATCCATCTGGTCATAATCAAGCAGAGGCATGAATGAACTCTGGGTGCTCTGAGGCAAAGCCAGGCTGGGAAAAAATTGAGGCAACCAGCCATGCCTCAGACTGTGATCAACAGGGGCTTTTATTTTTAGAGGCAGGCTTTATAGGCAACCCACCAACTGTGAGAATAAAGTGATTAAATCTCTGACATTTCTTGTTTTTGTTGCAACACAATATAACATATATACTGAAATGAGATTCAGCTTACAAACTGAGGTCTTCAGTTTTCCCACTGAGCAAGCTGCAGGGACCTTAAATTAGCACGGCCTCCCCGGAGCTGCCCTATTCTCTTCTGCCTATTAGTGGAGGACAAGTCAAGAGGCAGCTGGTGGCGCCCACATCTGTCAATGGCTCACACACAACACTGCTGCAGATACCCATTAAAATCACACTGTATCAACTACATAAACAAACTGTGATGCCACATGTTGCACCAGGTTTATTTATGCATGCGCACAGGCTCTATATATATGTATGTGCTGCTATGCTGTTAGTTTGTGTTATACCAGGGCTTCCAACGCCACCACTCTAAGTCACTCTGTGAATCTCTGTGAGAAGAGGCAGCCATTAGCCATGTGTCCCTCAGAGTGACACTTCACTGTGAGCACTGAAGGTTTGAGGTGTGTTGAGAGTCAACACGTCCTCACATGGAGCTTCTTGCACCTCTCACTAGTGTCAGGAAAACTCACTGTCACTCTGGGCTCCCACTAGTTCTCTCCAGAGACACAGCAAGTATCAGTTTCTAAGTTTGACTTCACCTCAGTGAGTTGAAAATAAGTAAAGTAAGACAAGTAAATGAACTATCCTCCCCAAATTTCGATTTAGTTTCAGTTTAGTTTCCGTCTATTTATAATTGATTTGATTTGATTTGATTTATTCTTTCAAACATGTAACAGAGGTCAAAATGTCAACACACATAATTCCACACAAATCCACAAATATATTATAATAATAATTGAAAGCTGCCTAAAGCACTGATTGCCGGAAATGAAATTCTAAAACAAAGTGAGAAGAGCAAACTCTGATATACTGTTACATTATCAGCTTGATATGGCTAACAATTAGCAAGTGCTAGCCTACATTCAGGAGAAGCAGAGCAATTTGGGCATCTCCCAGGAGTCCTTCTGCTCATGTGAATATCAGGAGTTACACTCAGCTCAACACAATCTGGCCTGGTCTATCCAGTTTTGAGAAAAAGTATCGACAGTATTTCTCTACAGTATAGCCATTGTTTTCAGTGGAGCTCAACCTGCTTGAAAGGTTTGCGAGATTATGTCACTCATCTATATGTGACATCATACCATAGCTATTTACATATTAGATATTATTATTTTTCTGTCTTATCAATGTGCATCCAAATTCGTTTGTTAGTTGTGTTATGGATCTCCAATAAGTATCTAGACCTTCTAGAAGATTATTTCCACACCCTGAAATTTTCTGTTATATAAGCAGAAAGAAACCATTCAAGTGACAAGAAACAAACAAAACAACAAATAATACATCATTTAACATCTATTAAGCATTAGGTTTATTGGTATGTACATCTGCACATCATCTGCATAACAATGAATAGAAACACCATGTTTTCTAAAAACACAACCAAGAGGAAGTAAATATAAAGAGAAAAGCAGGGGCCCCAAAACTGAGCCCTGCGGAACCCCAGATACCAACGGGGTAGATGAGGACTCAACATTAGCAAACCTGACAGATATCGTCCTATCCGACAAATAAGACCTGAATCACTCTAAGGCAGTACCACGGATGCCCACTAGCTTCTTAAGTCGAGCTATTAGGATATTGTGGTCAACAGTGTCAAAAGCAGCGGTCAGATCCAACATCCAATAAACCCCCCCCGAGCAAGAAACAAGGTCATCTAGGTCCAGAGTCCGTCTGCAGATGGCTCCAGTTCCAGCCCGGATTAAAACACTGCAGGCTTATACTTGGTTAGTAAAGCTGAAAATGTATTTTTGCTGATAGAGAACTCTTGTGATGATCTTATTTCTTCAAGCACAACAAGACTGCAAATTTGAAAACTAGGCAGTTGGAATTTTGCCAAATTCAAGAAAAAAGGGAGGAAGTGAGAAACAAGAGCTAACCAGCTTTGTGCTTGTAAAAGCCAAGGGAGGGTTTGTCAGGGGGCCTTTTCTGTCAGTAGCATTCGATGGCAGTAAGTACATTTTTATCACTTACAGTATGTTTGCGACTTGTTAGCCTGGCAGCTGCAGGTGCCTATCGAGGGAGAGGTAATAACCTGGCATTGTGCACTGAGGTTAATTTAACACTCCATCAAGAAGTGTCCTGGAAAATATTAAGGGACAGATTTTACAAGGTGACTGTGAGAGTCCCTGAAATGCTGCCAGAGCATCTTCAAGTAATTAAAGCGAAGATTAGTCACTGCTCAGCTGCATCCAACCATTTAGCCATGACAGGACCTTCAACTTCTACTGTAGTTTCATTACCCTTTTGGCATTTTAAATTCTTTTGAATGATCCTGATCCCACTGCTTTTCTGTGTCCCACTTCTCGCCTACTGAAATACCTGCAGCTCCTCTCTAGTGCGCTCTCTCGTATACCCTATCCTTTCTGTCCTCTTTTTTTCTGAATCCTCAGCTCCCTGCTTGACATAATTTGTACTTCCTGTTCTACCCATCGATGCATATCTCATGGTTGATGCATTGCAAGTGCCAGCAGTGACAGAGTTATAACATATTGTAATAAATCCCCTGCATTTATCAGAATAAACTCTGGACACTTCTAGTAAGCAGACAAAAATAGGCTCTGAGGCAAAGCCAGGCTGGGAAAAAATTGAGGCAACCAGCCATGCCTCAGACTGTGATCAACAGGGGCTTTTATTTTTAGAGGCAGGCTTTATAGGCAACCCACCAACTGTGAGAATAAAGTGATTAAATCTCTGACATTTCTTGTTTTTGTTGCAACACAATATAACATATATACTGAAATGAGATTCAGCTTACAAACTGAGGTCTTCAGTTTTCCCACTGAGCAAGCTGCAGGGACCTTAAATTAGCACGGCCTCCCCGGAGCTGCCCTATTCTCTTCTGCCTATTAGTGGAGGACAAGTCAAGAGGCAGCTGGTGGCGCCCACATCTGTCAATGGCTCACACACAACACTGCTGCAGATACCCATTAAAATCACACTGTATCAACTACATAAACAAACTGTGATGCCAAATGTTGCACCAGGTTTATTTATGCATGCGCACAGGCTCTCTATATATGTATGTGCTGCTATGCTGTTAGTTTGTGTTATACCAGGGCTTCCAACGCCACCACTCTAAGTCACTCTGTGAATCTCTGTGAGAAGAGGCAGCCATTAGCCATGTGTCCCTCAGAGTGACACTTCACTGTGAGCACTGAAGGTTTGAGGTGTGTTGAGAGTCAACACGTCCTCACATGGAGCTTCTTGCACCTCTCACTAGTGTCAGGAAAACTCACTGTCACTCTGGGCTCCCACTAGTTCTCTCCAGAGACACAGCAAGTATCAGTTTCTAAGTTTGACTTCACCTCAGTGAGTTGAAAATAAGTAAAGTAAGACAAGTAAATGAACTATCCTCCCCAAATTTCGATTTAGTTTCAGTTTAGTTTCTGTCTATTTATAATAATTGAAAGCTACCTAAAGCACTGATTGCCGGAGATGAAATTCTAAAACAAAGTGAGAAGAGCAAACTCTGATATACTGTTACATTATCAGCTTGATATGGCTAACAATTAGCAAATGCTAGCCTACATTCAGGAGAAGCAGAGCAATTTGGGCATCTCCCAGGAGTCCTTCTGCTCATGTGAATATCAGGAGTTACACTCAGCTCAACACAATCTGGCCTGGTCTATCCAGTTTTGAGAAAAAATATCGACAGTATTACTCTACAGTATAGCCATTGTTTTCAGTGGAGCTCAACCTGCTTGAAAGGTTTGCGAGATTATGTCACTCATCTATATGTGACATCATACCATAGCTATTTACATATTAGATATTATTATTTTTCTGTCTTATCAATGTGCATCCAAATTCGTTTGTTAGTTGTGTTATGGATCTCCAATAAGTATCTAGACCTTCTAGAAGATTATTTCCACACCCTGAAAATTTCTGTTATATAAGCAGAAAGAAACCATTCAAGTGACAAGAAACAAACAAAACAACAAATAATACATCATTTAACATCTATTAAGCATTAGGTTTGAAGTGTTTGAGTTTCATTGTCATGTATTAATATCATACAAATGTGGGACATTAAATATAGGCTTAGTTTATTGTAACATGTGGCTCTGACATATGGAATTCAGCACCAAAGGGTCTTTGATGGGATCCAGAGTGTATATTATCCATTTCCTTTTGTCTTAATGAGGTCCATGTGATAGAATGATGTCCTTCCACCTCACAGGCCCATCTTTCACATTGAGCTTTATAGGCTTAAGGTATGATAAGGTATGGGGCTTTGGTGCAGAAGTGAAACTGAGAGGATCTGAGTCAGAACTGAGCTAAATCCCCAAAATCCTAGCCCCATTTATGTGGCTAAAATTCTTCCAGATGGTATCATCACACAAATGTGAGGTACAGCACAAACTGAAGTGATATTTCAGTTTATACAGGACAAAAACAGGATGATAGCAAAAGGGAAGGAGAGAGGAGCTGAATGGATGGAAAACAAACACAAGATGCAAGGCAAAGTCACACAACACACATAAACACACAATGTGAGCCAGCAGCTCATAACAAGTCTCTTGGCAATTTGAAGTTAATCATTCCCCTAAAACAAATATACACTGTCTGAAGCCATCCTACAGAAATAAATTCCACGTGGTTTTCCCAAGCTGGTGCTGTGTCTCCAGCATGCATTCTCAGACGTGACCCGGCTACCAATTACTTCTGCCCCAGTACACAATAATAGTAAGAGCTCTCAAATCACTTGGTCTCAGCCTGTCAACCTCTTAGAGAGGTCACACACTTTTGTCACCTGCCTGTCAGAAAGGATATTCCTGGAAGACCCTGGGCAGCCTGTAGAAAATGGTTAAACTGTCTGTTCAGATGCACAGAGAACCAGTTGTACATGCTCCGCACAGTGTCAGCAGCTTGTCAGGCAGGGCTCCACAGTGATTAGACCCTCATGGTTTGGCATGATAATGCTCCACTAAAAAAACCATCTTACCCCATACACGTGCTTTGCCCCTGCCTTGGCTGCGAACATGGATAGGATCCCAGTCCCGCTTCCAACATCCAACACTATTTTGTCCTTGAAGATGTGCTTGTTGTGGTACATGGAATTCCTGTAGGTGAGTGTCCTCACTTCGTCCTTCAGCATCTCCTGGTATAATATATGACAAATAACATCAGAGGGAGGCTGACAGCACTATCCCCTGCAGAGAGCGAGAATTAGTTTAGTTGAATTATTGGCTGGACATTGGGGGGCCTGGATTTGAGATCTGCAGTGGTGCAGCAACAAATAACACAGGCTTCACCTAATAGTACTCTGTTCCATCTCATACAAACAGTATGGTTCTACATTCAAATCCATAGCTGGGGTTTCTGGATGAACCCTAAAAGCCTAGCTGTATCTCTTTTCTCTTTGTGTCTCTCACTGTGTTTATGCATGACAGAGAATGAAGAATATTCAGAAATGACAAAAATACACTGGACCTACATTCCAAATATATACGGTATATTTAAAAAGTCATCTTGCAGGTCACACTAGAAAGGTGCTCTCTTTATACAGCCTCTAACACTTTTGCTGCATTTCCACTATCCAAACCTAACGAGTGGTGCACCACATACTTCATCATCATCATCATCATCATCAACTTATTTTTATATAGCACATTTAACACAGCAACAGCTGACCAAAGTGTCAAAAAACACAATAATAAAACAAAATCACAATTAAACAACCACCCA
>NW_018127939.1:1570146-1572111 GCF_001952655.1 Monopterus albus
CATCATCTGCATAACAATGAATAGAAACACCATGTTTTCTAAAAACACAACCAAGAGGAAGTAAATATAAAGAGAAAAGCAGGGGCCCCAAAACTGAGCCCTGCGTAACCTCAGATACCAATGGGGTAGATGAGGGCTCAATATCAGCAAACCCAACAGACATCGTCCTATCCGACAAATAAGACCTGAACCACTCTAAGGCAGTACCACAGATGCCCACTAACTCCTTAAATTGAGATATTAGGATATCATGGTCAACTGTGTCAAAAGCAGCGGTCAGATCCAGTAAAACAAGAATCACATAGCCACCAGCATTTGTTGCCAGGTAAATATCGTTAAAAACCTTTTAACAATGCTGACTCTGTACTATGCCGCATTTTAAAACCAGATTGAAAAACATCCAATACATTATGCTCATCTAAAAAAGACTTCAGTTGTATATAAACCACTTTCTCTAGTACTTTCGAAATAAAAGACAACTTGGAAATAGGCCTGTAATTATTGAACGATCAAGACCTGACTTCTTGAGCAAAGGTTGCACAACTGCATGTTTACAATGCAAAACTTCAACCCGCATAACCTCTCAGGCTGACATGGATGGGTCTGCTTTGCTTTTCCACTGTATTTTCTCTCTGCTGGGTCTTTGTTTAGAGGAGCGAGGGTCTGTACACAGTCAGCTGGGCAGAGGGAGAACAGATGTGAAAGATCACTCCACAGTGCAACAATCAGCCTGTAGTGGAATCTGTATGAGCAGTTTATCAAATAACTGTTGAACAAGCATAACACAGACTTGCAGAAATGTGACGTCTTCACCACTTTGCCTGCAGTTCATCATTGAAGTGTTCATTTTATGTCTAAACCAGTATAAGTGCCTCTTTACATACTGTGTTTGTAATGGTAATGACTGAGGTGTGAAGTGCGGACATTTAACCAATCATGGGCAACTGCTCTGCGTGCCCCTCCCCCATTCCTGAAAATTCATTTTAGTACTCTCTCCTGAGGAGTGCCAAAATTTAGTTCCCAAAATGCACCTCCAAGCAGGTACACGGCAGTGGAAACAAAGACAGAACTGGTGATGAGCATTACTCGGCTTAACACATTTCAGTATGTTTCTTTAATGGAAAAAACCCTTTTGTCTCTTAAAATCTGAGGGAAGACCACATAGAAAGATCAAAATACCTTAATCAAACTTGCAGCAGTTCCACGGCATTCTCCATCAAGTCTAGTTTGTGTGTGGCGCTTAAGTATAACATCTCCCTTGAGTTGAGTCCCGCCAGCTCGATTTAGAGTTCACATCCTTTAGATTGGATGACTGTACCCACAACCATGGCTGTTGCCATCAGTGACATACAGTGCATTTGGTTGTTAGAGGTTTCTGGAGTGAGCTCACTCACAATCATTAATACCTTACCAAGTGAAAAAGACATCACTGTCAATTAGATTTAAGGGCATATTTATTGGTGCAAGTCCATTTATTGTATCCCAGACAGTTTTGCAATGCAACAACCACAACCCCATCTTCTTGGGCACTCCAAAAAATACAATGTTATGACAGTATGACACTTTTAATTCACTTCTGCAGTAAAAAAATCTGTGTATATTTGTCACAATAATAATTTATGTGGAGCCATGATTGCCATTATCTGATTAAAAATGAGTGTGTTAAGAAAAACACACAAGATGGAGGCAGTGCGGGAGCTTGTGTTTGCCCTGGAGCTTCTATAAAAGACATGATGAAAATGCAAACTGCACAGTGTGAGCTAAATTTTTAGTGAGATTTTTCTTCCCTGTGGTGACTATGGTTCAGTGGGTAGAGCAGTTGTCTCCCAACTGGAGGGTTGGAGGTTTGAATCATGGTGCCTGCAGTCCACATGTCAAAGTTTCCTTGGGCAAGACACTGAACCCCCCCATTACCCCCAATGGTTAGAGCCATCGGCTGAGGGGGCGCCACAGCCGGCTGGCCTC
>NW_018127939.1:1577178-1582062 GCF_001952655.1 Monopterus albus
TTCATCCATTATCTATGCCACTTGTCCTGAAGAGGGTCGTGGAAGGGGAGGGGACACAAACACCCTGCATAAGTTGCCAGTCTATTACATTGTACAGATGGGGAAAGTAAACCTGAGAGCTACACAGCAAAGCTGGTACATTGCATGCAAACAAACACAACTAAGACTCTACAATCATTCTCTGTGGGGTTGTAGCATCAAAGATGTCCTTGAGCTACATGCTAACATTTGCAATGAGAATGCTGACATGTTGATGTTTACCACCAAAGACATATGTTTCAGGACTGGATGAATGTGCTGGACCAACCAACCCACAATGGCATTCCTAAAGCCATGTTGCTACTCTGGCCAAAACATCTGAAAAGCCCACAAATTCTGGGACTATTCAAATCGTGGCAATCAGTGTTGCACCACCTGATCACTCAGTCGAGCAGCTTACTGCTCAGATGTTCTTTATTCTCAGTCTAATTTTGCTCCTATCATGTGCTGTATCATTTCTGACAACAGCAGCGGATGACTTGGCATCCTCACTGGGGCTTTGCTCCTCTTCAGTCTTCACAATGAGAGGATCAGAATTTGAAATTCACTGAAATCACTTCAATTGCCTCATTTTACCTCCCTCAGATATGTATCTTGTGATCTTTTATCACTGCATAGCTGACTGATAATACCTTGTTGCTTCTGATAAAAAAACAATGCTAAGGTTAATGCTAAGAGTCCATTGTCCACAGTGCAATAACTGCTTCCTGTGAAGTGAAGACATTTTCTTCGGTCTACACCTTTTGAAACACCATTTTGAGGGTTAAGGCTTGGTTTTAAGGTTCAGGTTACGATTAGGCATTTAGTTCTAATGGTTTAGGTTAGGGTTAGGGGCTAGAGAATGCATTATGTCAGCGAGTGTCTTCACAAAGACAGAAATACAAGTGTGTGTGTGTGTGTGTGTGTGTGTGTGTGTGTGTGTGTGTAAGGTGCTAGTAATTATTTCTCAGCCATGTGAAACTTAATTAGGCAATTCTGCCTCTTTCATTTTTGCATGAACTTTTGAATTTGCAGTTACATCCTTACAATCTTGCAGAGGTATCAGAAGGAACAAATGGCTTGGGCTTCATTAACTTCATGCGTGCTACAGGAGCAACTGTCAGATGGTTAATTAAAGTTGTTATTCAGTTTGGGGCAGCTGTTATAAGATTAGTGCTGTTGAATTTGCTGCTTTACTTATTCATTCAGTTCGCAGAAAGTCAAATTTAATACAGTAAATATTCAGTGCATTCTATTTACTCACCATCTCTCCTGTGCTTTTACTTGATTTTATTCTTTTGATTTACCTAGAGTTTACTGTGGGCATGTCAGCTGAGGGAAAAAATGTCAACAGGACCTTTATTTATCTAAATTCAACATCTGGAGTCCTATTTTTATTATTCAAATAAAAGAAATACCCTCCACGGTCTTACAGGGCCGTTGACATTGTTTTTATGTGTAAGCACAAATGAAATGGCAGGCAAGCAAAATTCAGCTTTGTCTCACAGGTTTACCAGTTTTCACACTTGGAGGTTGTGACAAAATTGACAAAAAAACCTTTAACAAAGACAACATTTGTCTTCCAGCTACAGTATAAGGACAAACAGCTGTGTAAATTTCAAGTGCTTTTGTCCTCTGTTTCATTGCAAAGCTTGAATATCTTGACTAAATCATTAGATTACTGGTGATCAAGGAATCAAGCAGTAGTCTTAGTGTGGATGTATTTTCATGCCGGGCTGTGTTTTGAAAGCTTGTCAACTCCAGCTTTTTCTGCCCTATAAAAAAACCTTTGTGTCAAAATTCAAGTCATAACTATGACTGGTAGCTGGATAAGGCATTATCAAGCATTATAACCACAAAAGCCTATAATGATATAATAATAACAATATTACTGAGAAGTTCTTATGTTTTAGCATATTTTCATTTTGGGCCAACCTATTTATTTTTTGTGATAAGGAAAATCATGGTCATAATACCACTGTAACCACCGCCTCTCTCACAGTTTACTTTGGAGGTATGATTATTCATTGCTGGTTTGAATTATACTGTAACAGTTTCATGACTTCATGAAAAATCTAAGGGTTTAGATTAGAGAGTCGAAGATTTGCTAATGAAACGTCGGTTGGAGAGGCTGGACTTTGTATTGCTGCCTGTGGATCTGAATTCTAATAATTCCAACTTCAAATAGAAGAGCAATGTAAGAAAAGCTCCAGCTGTTCTTATTCATTTGCAAAGCTTTTCATTTATGTGTGTCCGACTGTACGATGTGAAGTACCCCTGCTACAAGGCTGTCATAATAACATAATAACCATCATCACCACAAAATGTCATGAAATTTACTCTGAAATTTCCTCCCTTTCTACTTCTCATTCCTCATGACAGCAACATTTTCACTGGAGCTTGCAGACACATTACTCATTTCAGAGAAGACATTTTCAGTTTTGAAGTTGGTGAAGGAGCTTTTGCCTGCATACTGTACCCCCATTTCATCTGCTGAGGGAAGATATGCAAGTTCTGTGAAGACGTTGCACCCCTATCAGCTGCTCTGTCACTACTATATAGCAGTACCTCATATGTCATCCAATTATCTTTACCATCCCTTGGCTTCCAACCATGTGCAGTTGATTTGATTTGGTTTGGGACTCAGTGTAGATGCAAATAGCTCCCACTGCGTCTTTGCCATACTACTGTGTGATTTCCATCAAAGGACCATATCTTGTTCCCTTTACATAAAGCATTTAAATAGCCCACTTAAAATATTTTGTGCGTATATTTCTGCCTATAGATACAGTATAGCTCAAAAAACCTGCCCCCATCCTCAACCCACAGCTTATGAAGACATTATGATTTTTAAGTATTTAAGCCCAAAAAACCTGCCCCCATCCTCAACCCATGTATCTGCCTATGGGAAATATTTAGCGTTAGTCCACACTGTAATGCAATTATCACCATCAACTCTTTTGTAATATTTGTAACCAGGTGAACAAAAATAGCTGTTATTTTCTGCTGTAGTTGCACATTTCGAACAGTAGATGGCCTTGGGGTGGGAATCGATGCATATATCAACGGTGAGATGTTATCTTAACGTTATTCAGGATGGCTGAGAATAAAGTTGTACCATATGGTTGTGGACGAAGTAAGGGATGTCCGATGCATGTTTAAGAGATCCTATTTTGTTTTGTTTTGTGCACAGAGTCGCGATGCATGTAGATGAAAGACTGCCCGCGTGTAGATTTAAATTCGATCCTTGAGCTGGGTAATTATTATTTCTTTGGATTTTTTGTTTAATAAATGTACTCTGTGGAATAATATATATATATGTTGTTTGCTGACCAGTGTTCATTGAGTGATTCTATTATTTTTATTCTATGTGTTCTTTTTGTTTGTCTAAATTGTACAGACGTGCCACTGCTGTATTTGTTTAGTACGGGTGAACATCTCTGGGGTATTGAAACGTCTGTTATTCGATGTAGTATCTGCAGTTCTTTTTTTGGAAATAAAGAACCCACTATTCTCACTTTTGTGAAGCGGGGATTGTTATTTACCCCGGTCACATATTGATTTTTTTTATATGCATATTATAATGTACCCCAGCCTAAATCACTGGTTAATCAAACCATTAACTTGGCTCACCACACACACAGGTGCCTTATAGTGGTTTTAAACACAAACTCACACACACACAAGCACACAATGCATGTCTCCTTATCCAGTCAGAGCGTGACCAGCGGGCCCTGGGGCTGACAGGTACCCAGGTGGATCATTGGCCTTAGGGAGGGAAGTAAGCCTGGAAGCTCATTACTGCTAGTCATCAGCGTGTTGTTGTTCACCATGAGGTGCAAGGCTATGCTATTGATGGCTTTCATTCCACAATTCATCAGTTTCTCCTCGATCGTTTGCAAGACCACCATTATCCGCCTTCAATTAAAAACACTAAAAAGAAAAGGTAACAGTGGACCTGATAACTAGTTGTTAAAATTTGGTTTCCTTGAAAGCAGGTGCAGCATAACATCTGTAATATTTGCTGTCATTTATACTTGACCATTAGTGGTAAATGTACATGATAAAAAATGCTCATGGTAGCTGTTGTTTGACTCATTTTTATCCTGTGTTGATTAGACCTGAGGCTGAGAATAAGAATGGATCTAGCCATCATTCACAGTTCCTGCAGCACATTATATGTTGAGATAATTGTCAAATCAAAGGTTGAATGGTAGCCCTGCGATGGATTGGCGACCTGTCCAGGGTGTACCCCGCCTTCGCCCGGGCTTTGCTCCTCTTCAGTCTTCACAATGAACCGTTCTGGGACTAAACGGTAGAAAATGAATGAATGAATGAAAAGGTTGAATGGGAACATTATTAGGCTCTTTCTGTCTGTTGTGGATGAATGTTTCTTGATGGTATGAGGTTGTTTTCAGCTGTTTTGTTGGATCCCCTGCAGTCACAGAGTGGCAGTGATTGGCTTCTGATGAGAAATGCCATTTACACTGGCATTTAAATGAGTTGTGGTGATATTTGATGTTTACAGCAACTGATGGAGCCATTTCCCTTTGGCGACTACAGCACTGGATTATCCTCAAACTAGTGTGTTGGTCTAAAGCCAGATTCCTTAAAACAGTGATTAATAAAGTTGCATATAGTCATTATACCACAATGGAAGTTTTAGAGAACATTACATTGATTTGATTTGATTTATTCTTTCAAGCATGTAAAGACAGTTGATATGTCAACACACATAATTTTACACATATCCAACAAATGCTAATCCAATATCAATTTGCTTATACCTAGAACATGCTTGAATGGAGTAGGAAGAAGTCAGACTTATCCAGTCCTACCCCATGACATCATCTTACCATCATTGGT
>NW_018127939.1:1582666-1584494 GCF_001952655.1 Monopterus albus
AACAACAACAACAACAACAACAACTGGCCAGAAACAGAAATGTAGAAGTTGTTTTACACTGGGTTGCATGCTGAAACTATTGTTTTTCCAACATGTTAATTAGTAAACTTTAAGGAAGCTGGATGATGGAGTGTTTTAAACCTTGCAAATAGCCAGGGTGGCTGTTTGCTCCTGCTTCCAGTCTTTATGCTAAGATAAGCTAACTGGTTTCTAGTGTACAAACATGAGAGTTTGTCACAAGTCAAATAAGTCCATATACTCAAAGCTGAACTGTTCCCTTAAGATTATGATTCAGATTTAATTTTTGTTTGTATTTACACATTTCAGAGCCAGGTATTAAACTTGGCTCGGTAGTTTATCCCCAGACAGCAGTTAATAAGGCTGAGGACCATTTGAGGTCAGTCTCTTCAATAACCTGACCATCTTATAGCTGCAGCGACTGACGAAAGGTTTATTTGGTTTTAAAGAGTAACTAAGTAAAGATCTCTTATCGTCCAACAGCCACATTGTTTTAATTTTGAGATGCTTTCTCTAATCTTACTCAGATCTTTTTAGGAGCACTGAGACAGGCTTTCACAGTGAAATACAGTCTTCTTTCTGTCTGTGACTGATTGGACCCTTCTGTAGTGTAGAACACAACAGAACACAATGTTCCTGTTAATTAAGAGACAGAAAACTGTTTCTTGCTGCTTCAACTGTCAATTAATACGACGATATAATATAATTAATCGTCGTATTAATTAATATAACGATGTTAGCTCCTGTGCTGGGGCAGCGATAGTTCATTTTTCTAAGTGTTATTAGCAGTGTCTGTGATGTGTACCATGATGTGACTGATGGTGTAACCCTACACCTTGGATAACCTACTGCAATGTATCTTCGGATGCATCCATTTATTTCAGGGGGAGTCAGACAGCAAGCAGCGGTATTGTGTCTTCAATGAAAATAAACACAAGAACTCTATATACTGCTAAATAAAGGTGTTTGTGTGACTATGACTCTAGTTATAAATTTGTTTCTTCAGTTTTATTTAAATCTGTTAAGTATAATTTGAGAGATTTATGTTGTATGTTGCTCCAGTGAGGAGAACAGCAGGAGTACTTTGTCCGGGCCTTGTGAAACGCCTCCAATAACCTTGAAAGGGGTCAACGTGCCAAAATACTGAAATAGCTATAAAAATGCACAGGTCAACCTTAATAATGCTTTTTCTTCTAATTTAGTTCACTTCGCTATTTGGCCTGATGCATTTCAATAAAGCAGGTAACAGTAATTTTACAGGTTTTGTTGTTAAAGAATCAAACAAACAGTATTCAAATTAAACATATCTATATCAGTATGTTTTCATATTAGGTTTTATATCAGTGACACAATTGCATGATTTCCTTTAAAATATTAGTCTAGTGAGTCTTTGGTCAGTGACTTTATCATTAAGCATCATCAGCAAAAATGCAAGAATTAAAGCAAAACACAACAACAATGGCATTTTAACAACATAAAATAAAATGATTTCCACATAATCATTTGGTAAATGGTGCTGGCATAGTGAACAGAAATTAAATTCCATGTCTGAAATATATGCAAATATTCCCTAATAAAAGCTCGGTCTAAGATTTTGTTTGTTTGTGTTTGTGTGTGTGCCTGATGGATAATAAATACATTTATCCATGTAAGTACTGTAGTGAAATTTCAAAGCTATGAGAGAATGAGTATCCAACAACAGGACGGTTTTATGGTGAAATTTACTCAGCTCCTAGACCTTGGAATAGTTTTGAAGTTAGGTCTGCTTCCACTCTTGCCTCATTCATGCTCTTCTTAAAACATCCAAATT
>NW_018127939.1:1585667-1594474 GCF_001952655.1 Monopterus albus
TCTGTTACTTGCGCCGCTGAAATATAATCCTCTTCTGCTTCAACATCCTCATTCGCTTCTGATTTATTAGCTCTTTTCCCTCTTGGAGGCATTTTAATAGTTGTAGAATTTGTTCAAAGACTTGAAAATGTAGAAGATGTGAAAAATCGTAGAACAGACAAGAGGAGCAGTAAAGACGTCTGCTCTCGCTTGCAACCCGGATGTTTTTGCAACCTCCTGTAACCACATCAGGCAGTGCATAGATAGAGAATTGTTGCTAGAGGCACTGTAAGTACAAGCTGCATGCTGGTATGCTGTATTTTTATATTCCTGAGATGGAAAACTTGCCAATTTATGTGTATCATGCTTTCACTCATGTTTGCTCCCATTAAAAGTGTTGTTTCAGAGTAAATGCCTTGTGCATCCAGCTCATTAATAGCTGTTCTGCTGAGTCCACTGTGGAATAGGTCTCTGCACTGGAAATGGATCAAATGGAGCTGGCTGAATTAATTGACTGTGGCGTGTGCTTTGGCCTTGATTCGACAAGGCGGTAGTTTGACTGCTGTAGAATTGCTTGGGAGCAACATGAAAGTTTGGCACATACTGTCCATGCTCGCACGCTAGTAGACCAGCTCACACAAACGCATTGTACCCCTGAGTCCCCACCAATACAGTATCTCTAATAATCATAAAAACACACAAATGGCTTTTGTCATTTTAGAATCATTTTGATATCCTTTCTTTTTGATGGGACTGGAAGATATGTGATGAATTGACAGGTTCTTTGTTCTTGTGGCCCTGAAGACAAAACACATAGCCCTGCTGCTGTCAAGTCCACCTGATGGACAATATGTGAAAACAGAAGAGTTAATATAGTGGATATATTTGTTTGACAAAGAATATTGTACTGGTTCCTCCCAAGGAGCTAGAGGAAGTGTGTGGGGAGAGGGAAGTCTGCCCCCGCGACCCGGTCCCGGATGAAGCAGATGAATGGATGGATGGATGGATTGTACTGGTAGTAGCACAATAATGTATAGTGTAAAACAATACACTATTATTTTTAGTTTTGATGTGTTATAGTGAAAGTAGAGGTGAAGATGGAGGTACAGGGTGAAGTAGGCAGATGGAAACATGCACACAAATACAATAAACACAAGCACAAACCTGGATTTGTTCCATCATTGTAAAGCTATGACTACTGAGCATCAGATCAAGGTTTAGGCCTAGACTTGTTTTCTGTTTTTATTGTAACATCGAGCAAGTCATGAACCTATCTCAGAAGCACAGGGATTAGACTCATATCAGTTTTCTTATCTAAATAAACATATTTCCTGAAATGTCAGTGCTTCTTTACTGTGTTGCTGTTATTCACTGGCCAGCAATGCACTTAACAAGTTACTTAACAGAAGTTGTTACATTACTGTTACTCATCACAGCTTTAACTCCAAAACCTCTATTTAGAAGTATTAACATACCGATAAGGCCAGTAAGAGCAATCTTAAGTAACATTATTACATGTTCACATCATGTGGATGAAAATGTAAAAATGAGAAAAATTCCCATGTTTATAATTTCTCTTTCCTTTGCATTTTTATCTTCCACCTTTTTCTTACATCTTACATGGGCGGAACTCAGACGCAAGTAAGGGAAATGTACATCAAAACATGAATCCCACTTCCCTTATTTTGTCATTCCTGTCTTTGAGCCTCTCTTGACCTGGAAGTTGTTCCAGTCCGCCATGACCAAGGTCATCCCAAAGCTGTTATTTCTGCTCCAAGGAGCGAGGCGGCTGCCTGGAGGAAGTATAACCGAGGATACACAAGTGTATCTTTCATGGAAGTCTATAACAGATTGACACGCCTCTTTATTTATAAATCAGTTGGTGATTGGATGATTGACATGAAGGACTGGAGGAAAGGAAGTCTCCTGTCAGTTAAAATATGTTTTCTTTTCTTCCTAAAGTCCGTTGTCATCTCCACTGTTTTGAGCATGTTCAGCTCCAGGTTGTTGTGACCACACAACAGGGCCATCTGTTCAACCTCCCGTCTAAAGGTTGACTTGTCCCAGTCCTTGCAGATGACCGCTATGTCATCTGCAAACTTTAGGAGTTTCACAGAAGGGTCCTTGTCTCTGGATATTTGACACATAATCGATGTCTTTCAGGAGCAACAAAGTAAAGGGAATTGTAAACAGCCTTAAGATATAAAATAAAATACTTTGTGTTATACCCCATGACTGTGAGACTATTAGTAAAGAAAAGCTTTGTACGTACATAAAGGTAAACTAGTCTTTGAAAAAAATATTGTGTGCTTGAAAGAAAAATAAACAAAATCCACAAAGTGCATTACATAGTAAATGTGGATGACCAAAAGGATTGTAGTATATGTTGGTATCAAAATATTGCCAGGAAGCAGAGGGTTAAATGTTTGTGCATCATTGAGGTTTTCTTGGACTCAGCTCTCTTTCCTCTTCCCTCCTGTTTTCTCCTCTCTCCCAAGTTCCTAGTTGTGATATTCTCTGGGGAGTGGATCCATATTTAATAACCCAGCAGAATCTGCATGGAAATGGGCCACTGTAGAATCCAGCAACAGGCCCACTGGCTACTCTGAATGCTGCACAGATATTTTAGGAAGACATCTAGCTTGTATTAATGAAAACACTCTTTACCCAAATGGGACACCTCTGGCAGGGTGCCAGCTAAACCTATCAATGGGTCACTGCCTGAGTAGGCTACAAGATCAAATGCTTTTTAATTCTGCTTTTGACATTATAAATTGCCATAGGGCTGGTGTATTTTTGTAGTCCCACGCGGAAGTTAACATTACCCTGATTCCTTTGACAAAAAGCCACTAGAATTTTTCCATAGGCCTTTGGGTTATTGCAGAAAATAAGCTCTGTGACAAACAGCTTATGACATTTACCATACACATTTTGTTCAGCAAGGTAATCTTCACAAGTGAACAACACTTTTATCATTTTTGAAGCCCAAATACAATCACCAGAAGTTAAAAGCCACTGTTAGGCTATAAACAAACTACACCATGGTCCCATGACTTCAGTGTCACAACCATGGCTTCCAATTTGTAATATAATTTAACACACTTCTTTTTTTACCTCTTCTACTGACATGACCTGATCTAGCTAGTGATCATGGCTGTGTCTATTTGTTAGAATAGTTTGCAAATGTACAGGCTAGTGAGTACATTAGTCTTGGTATTTGGCTTGATAATGTGTAAAATCCCAGACAGCCTCTGTAGTGTTGTTTAGCCACTTGTTAGCAACTACCTTTTTTAAGATGCATAAACGCTTTAAAAATCATGAATTGGATATTTACTGACATATTTGCTTCGTAGAACATAACATGAAACTGTGTTGGCTTTGTGTTAACCACAGACCTTATTTCAGATGTCAAACCAAAAACCAATTCACAAAACCCACTGGCCTTGGGCCGAGGAAACCAGAAGGTCACAAAAGCTAATTAAATTCCAGGTTTTGGGACTTGTTACTATGGCACTCTGTATTGTTAGAGTAACCTCACAAAAGTACCAAGTGCAAAGTATAGACCACCTTGAAGAACATATGGCCCGATTTACCCTGATCTTGCTGGATTCTGTTTTTTGTGCGTACTATAAAGGTTATGTGCAATTTTTCTTCAGTCACATCTTCCTCATCATAATAAAGCTCATGCATTATCCACAGTGCAACTCAACAGTGTTTGTTGCACCTAATGTACAGCAGTCTCGGAAAGCCAGCCTCAAACAGTGATAGGAAGTGAGTTACAGAAGTTTGATAAGCTCTGTGTCCCCAGATTTCTTTTTCATTTTTAAACCTGTAGTTTTCATCTCCAACTGACACTGACTCTAGTGGCATATGTGAGGCAATTTATCAGACTTTGGACAGCACCCTCTGGAGCCACAAAAGGTTTCACATATGCACTAGTACTCCCAAAGACCTGAAAAGCACAGTGGAGCCATAATTCAGTTTTGACTTCCTCCTGAATATTACAACTCCTCACCCTGTTTTTAGATGCCCCAAGATATATAACTACACAGAACTATGCCCCTTGGCACTGAGAGGCAGTGATCTTCATCCAGCTGCACCAGACTCAGATACACACCGCTTCATGGTCCATGCAATTTAATAAGACCAGTAGAATTATTCTGTTTTTGCAAAAAGCAGTAGCCACATGACTGGATGCTCCCCACTCCTCCATTGTGAAACTTAAACACAAAAAAGTGAGCGGGAAGCGATGGCATCAAGCATGCAGTCAGCCACGTACAAACAGTCGTCAAGATGTTAAATGTTCATATATAATTTTTCTCAATAGGCTGCATCAAACTAAATGTATTTCCCTCAGCTGTGCTTGTTTTTGTGCTTTAGTGATAAGTTGCATCTGTTAATCTAGTGTATTTCCCTCAGCTGTGCTTTTTTGGTAGTGATAAGTTGCATCTGTTAATCTAGTGCTTTTCTGAATGTGGATGTTTTATTATATTTGTGCGTGTTGTGTGTTGCACAAACTGTACACTGAATTAGCTGGGATCTTCAAAGTGCTGAGGAAATTGTGTCCAACAGAGATAAATGGTTGTTCGTCTAGTTCAGGGGCTGCAACAATGGAGAGAAAAAGAAACTGCAATATTTACTCACAATGTCTGGTTTTAACATGTAAATAACATCTTTACTCTTTCCATGCTTGTTGACTGGGTGAGATGAGAAATTGAAAAGGCTGATTTCTCATCACTGTTCTTGTCTAAAATACAGCAAATTGGAAAGCCTGAACAACCAGCTCTACAGGTAGAATAGTGCATCTCTATGTGGACCTGTTATTTATTGTGTCTTCAAACTAGCTCTCTTGTCACTCAATAAGAGCTCTTCGTCTTTGTTAGCTTTATCATTACTCATCTCCAGAAGCCCAGATGTACAATGTTTCTTTTAGGATCATCCAGTAAGGCAAACGTGTGGTGGCTCAGCTCACACTGTCAGACAGAAAGTTTATAAAGTACAACTCATCAAAATATTACCCAGAAAATATTCAGCTACTAAACCAGTGTTTATATGACAGCACATACCAAAACTCTAAAACCTAAAAGCAGTGGTTGCAGAATTACAATTGAGCCCTGTGTTTCACATTATTTGTTCAGAGCTAAATATGCATGTTATTGTTAAGTTCTATTACCATGATTTTGTGTCACGTGGCAGTGCTGTAAATCTTTTTGTGGAAAACGGTTTGACAGTGATGTTGTCCACATCTCATGTCATCATGTCAGATTTATTAAATGCTTCCCATGTACAGTATGTCATGTTTACGTGTCCATGAAAACTGAATAAGTATTTAGGCATTAAGAGTGAGTTAGACAGTAGGAAGTAGTTAAACATGAGTTGTATGTTCAGTATTTATTATCCTTTGATTTTATTTTTGTTTTACTCTTTCTTGAACTGATTAGGTTTTGTAAGTATAGTGGGGCTCTAATAAATCATTTTGGAAAGACTGACATTTGGGATTTTTAGTCTTTGGCTTGGCTTGTGCCACATCTGCACATGCACACATTTGTGTGTGTGTGTTTGTAGGTTTCCATATATCTGTGTTCAACTGTTCATAAATCCAACCAAACACCAAATCTAGGTCATAAAACCCATTTCATGTGTTCATCAAAGCTTGACGGTGCTGCAGGCACTCACATGTTAGTCATGAGTTCCAGTAGAGTCATTTAGCATTAGACTGCAGTGTTTTAAATTTTAGTGTTGTGTCACCGCAGGCCTACGATGTTCCCTTTGGGAATAAATGAAACAACCTAAATATTTTGAAAGCCATCAGTAATTTGAACCACCTATCTGTCAGTCCGAATGCCAGATCGGCCCAGCTTACATTGTAGCTAACTTCACATATGCCAGCCTTTGGTTTTTGAGCTACGTTATTAATCACCTTTGATTTAAAACCGTAATTATCACTCTGTCAATATGCTGTCAAACCCCAACAATGTACCATATATAGACATCCATCAGGAGCTAACAGCCAATTGGCCCTGCTTGATATGCAGGAGTGAGCAGGGCTATAAAATGGCTCATTGCAGGTGACATCCTCCTAAGGGCATTCCACCAATATAAAGGCTGAAAACTCATTCATTCTAGAGCACCAATTCATATTCATTACTCTCTCACATCTGCGGAACATGACAGATTGAATGAGACTGCCTGAAAACGCAGGCCCAAACTGTTTCTCTGTTAGCTAGCTTTCCATCAGCAATAACAGAATTCCTGTGTGACTTGATTAATTATTGCTGGTGACTCGAGAGCACAGCGTCAACTGGAGAGTGCTTGGGTGAAGACAGGGTGAGAAGGATGAGGATGAACATCAGGGCGAACAGGTCACTCTCAGAGGTTGAAACAGCAGCAAATAAGAAAAATACCTGAATGATCACTCCACTGTAGTTATCCAGGGGTAGATGGAGCAATAATATAGGTAAATATATCTAATGTAATAATCTATGATTTTGCCAAAACTCTCTGAACTTTTAATCTCTGTTTTGACATCAGGGGTCCTAACTCCTGGCCTGTGACAGAGCCACTGATGTGTGTATTGATGGGACTGGAAGACGGTGGCTGGCTGTCTGGGCCCAGCTGTGACTCAGCAAGATAAGAGCTACCTGGCTGCTATCTTCCTGACTCTGATGACTACAGATGACAGAGGATGATGGACAGCAAACCTTATTATGGATTTAACATTCAGATCAGGGGGATCAGAAGTACAGACGCGAGGCATTGATGAGGGTTGTCTGCAGTTCTGTCTGTCTGCTCAAGCTGGGTGTTTGTCTAAAAAGGCTTCAGGCTTTGCTTCTGTCAATTTGTGGAGGTTCCAGTGATTGAGATTTCAGTGATAAAGGCTCAGACAAAGTCACTTCATTTAGGCGTCAACTGCAAATGCAGAAGCACTTCAGGAGCATTTGCTTATTCAGAATCAGATTAAATGCTCATCCTCTTCTGAATATTATTGCGCTTTTTCTCTTGATATTTGCAATGACATGATCAGGAGATTTTACAGCATTGTGCAGATTTTTTTGTTCATTTTGTTTGACAGCATAGCCTTTCAGACCTATAAAACATTTACATTAAATTTGATTGATCATCTTTAGGCATCAAGATGTCACTCCATGGCTCTTAAATCCGATCCTGGTATTGTGAGCTTCAGTGATAATGGTCACATTCCTCTCAGATAACTTTTCTCATAAAAGACAAGTATACTGTTAGGAACACTCTGGTAGGGAGGAGAGCAAGTAAAAAATGACGGACCCAGGTAGCTGACTTCGGTGCAAGAAGTGCTCTATTTATTTACAGTGACAATAAATATGTGTACAACCAGATGAAGGAATATGGAGCAGAACCGGGTGTCGAGCTGCAGTCATGGAAAACATACAGTCAGTGATGTGATGATAAGGAGGAGGCCGGGCTGCGGACGCTAGGATTCACTCCTGGACTGGTCGTGGTGGTTGGTTGCTGAGGGGGACAAAGTCAGAGAAACAGTTAATGGGAGACTGTGCATCGACCTGCGTGGTGGAGTGATGTGGAGTTGAGGAGGTCCGTGGTCCGGAATCAGGTGCAGCTGGTGGTGATTCAGGGGACGTGAAGCAGGTGTGTCAGATAAAGAAATCAGGGGTAAGGGAGCTAAAATAGAGGGAGAGAAGTGAGAGAGGCAGGTGCAGCCGGGCAAACCTGACATATACAGTGGGAATCAAGAGCAGTACAGTAGCTCTAAGGATGCCAGACCTCCGCAAAAAATAAGTATGTATTTCCTACTATAATGACAGTTTAACAGCTTCTTTGTCCCTCATAGTGAGACACATTTGATGGGGAATGTGGAAGTTTAAAAGATAATGATGCTGAGCATATTCACTTTTTTTGACTAAAGACTGTAGAAGTTAATAACTTTGCTGTCCCTTTATCTTCAAGGAGACACTAATTCTTATCTGCCATTGTTTCATAGTTTTTAAATGCGCTTTGTTTTTATGACATTTTCCACATTTAACAAATTATAGACATATCTTCCAAAACACAGAAAAAACTAACTGTAAAAGAAGAATGTGAAAAGTTCTGCCATAAGCAGATTTCTCCTGATTTAAGGGATTTAATATTTGAGTTCTGCAAATTTTACATAAAAATGTCAGTTTTGTACTCACTAAATATTGACATTCAGCTTCTAGCCAGTTTATTAAACGTTGATGGGAAAATATTTTAGTGTTTTTGCAGTGAGTGCTGAAAATCAAAAAACTAATCAGATAACTTGAACTTCATTTAGTTCTGTTGCTGAACTTTGCTCATTTTGAGAAAATTTATGAAGAAAGTTACAAAGGTTTACTTTCCATTTCCAAAGATAACAGTGTTCTTTGCAGCAGTTGTTTTAAGAAATTCAAACCATTGCAATTTGAAGGACAAAAATAAAAGCTAATGCATAAATTACAAGCGTGGCAGCATGGGTTCTTGCATCATCATAACGTGGTGCCAGCCATATCAATAAAACTCAGAAATGTTCTCTTCTAATGTTGTTCAAGTTGTATTCCCTGTTGTCTAAAAACATCTACAGTGTTCAGTCCTCTGTTTTGCTGCAATTACAGATGTACAACAAGTACCCTCGACCACTCATGTATGTATTCAATTCTTCTTTCAAGCCATGATATTTAGGAGCAGAGACCTACAACTTTCTGGGCTCCACTATCTCCCGGGACCTGAAGTGGACATCCAACATCATCAGTGTCACCAAGAAGGCACAGCAGAGGATGTACTTCCTGTGCCAGCTCAGGAAGTTTGACCTGCCTCAGGAGCTGCTGATACAGTTCTAC
>NW_018127939.1:1594499-1595276 GCF_001952655.1 Monopterus albus
ACTGTCTGGTTTGGCTCAGCAACCAAACAGGACAAGTACAGACTTCAGCGGACAGTCAGGACTGCAGAAAAGACCATCAGTGCCACCTCATGGGTCAAAAGGAGGGCAGAGAAGATTTCTGCAGACCCCTCACACCCTAGACACAAACTGTTTGAACTCCTCCCCTCTGGATGGAGCTACAGGTCACTGTGCAGTAAAACAACCAGGCACAAGAACAGTTTCTTCCCCCAGGCTGTTACACTGATGAACCTTGTAAATATACTTTTTATATATCTATCTGAAAAACTACATCTAAACTGTATACTGTATATATATACAGTATATATACTTTAAAAATAATTAGATTTACAAGTACTTTAATTTTATTTTCCTAATGCACATTCTTTTTTCTTTCTTACTTGTTTTCCTGTCTTCTCATTGCTTTATGGAAGAACATTGTGCATACACATTGAGAGCCACTGTATCAAAGTTAAATTTCTCGTGTGTCCAACACACCTGGCCACTGAAGTTGGTTCTGATTCTGTTTCTGATTTAGCCCCATGAATATCCAGAGCTTTGATTTGATTTGATTTATTTATTCTTTCAAGCATGTAAAGACAGTTGATATATCAACACACATAATTTTACACATATCCAACAAATGCTAATCCAATATCAATTTGCTTATACCTAGTACATGCTTGAATGGAGTAGGAAGAAGTGAGACTTATCCAGTCCTACCCCCTGACATCATCTTACCATCATTGGTTTGCAAGCAGTAAATGATTCACTTCTACC
>NW_018127939.1:1597046-1602590 GCF_001952655.1 Monopterus albus
TAAATGTAATGTACTCAGCCAGGCAAAAAATACAATAGGCCTATAGAGAGTAAGAAAGAAAGTCACTTTCGGCTTTTCCCGTTTAGGGGTCGACAGCGAATCGTCACACTGATGACGCACATGTTTTACACTGGATGCCCTTCCTGACGCAACCCTGATTCGAACCCATACAGCAGCGGGGAGAGCGCTGCGCCTTAACCACTAGCCTACCAGGGACAGCTACAGAGAGTATCAAATAGAAAAATATCCAGTATAACTATTTATATTTTTAACAAACTGCCATAGAAAATGTATACAATAGAATCAGAAACACTCATAAAACTACAAATTGCAATTAGAGCACTGAGACTGGCAGTAGAACAGCTGCCATTTATTCATCTGTTACAAGCCATTATTAGTATTAGTTTTTAACCTTTGTCCGTCAAGGATTGGTGATTGAAACAGAGAAGTGGTGTGTTATCTGACAGAAATGCAGGGGTGCCAATATTTTTGGCCATGACTTGTATTTAACACATTTAACACCATCCTCAGGACAAACTTTACATTTTGCCTCACTACTGATGGAGATATAAAACATCAAAATAACCAGTATCTGTCCAGCACTTCCATATTGTTGTGTGTATTGAATGCTGCAGACAATCTTCAGACTGTTAGTCTTGATAATAACATATTAAATTCTTATCCTTTAGCCTTGAAATCTCACTATTTTCAGTTTTCATTCCATAAGACAGTTATTGAGCAGGACAAACACACAGCCACTGTCACTTTAAAAAATAAGAACCATAGCTAACAATTAAGAGCTCTTCCCAATATGATGGGCTCAAGCATACATACTGCACTGTCTTTCTGCAGCTGAGAATCAAAGAGAATAAATTACTGCCTTCCCAGAATGGAGGAAAAACCTTGTTTAAACATGCTGAAGAGGACCAGAAAGAGAAGTGGGTTGGTGGTTGGGGGGAAATGCCATACACTGAATTAGTATATATGGAAGAAAGAAAGGCAGAATCTTTAGCACGTGCATGCTTGCATGCACACACACACACGCGCGTGTACACAATAAACTCCAACAGGTGTTCGGCCTGTAAATGCCACAGGACAGGAAACAAAGTGCAACAGTGACCCCTGCAGAACAAACACACAAATTACAATACCTGAACCTGTTCTGAATCACACAACTATACAATAGGAGATGAGGCAAGAGGTGAAAAGAAGTGGGGAAAACAGTAGAGGAGAGAAGAGAGATGAGAGAAGAGGAGAGGTTTTCAAAGGATTTTCACTGAACCACAGCAAGAATCAAACAGAAAATACAACAAAAAGATTCAACCAACCACACAATAGTATTTTCTCATTAGAAGTTTTACAATGAGCTCTCCATCCCCTTCACTGCAGGGCCATACTGAGTATGAAGGGCTGGACAGCACCAGGCACTGACATGATCCACTCCTACTGGTTAAAGAAGCTAACTTCACTTCATGAGTGCCTGGTGGGACAATGAGCTCTCCATCCCCTTCTCCCACAGAAGATAACCCTAGAGCAACAGTCCATTTGTACTCACCGCATTGTTTGTGATTCCAGAGCCTGGTTTAGTTTATTTGTGTTATTTCATAGACCTCCGTTGCTGTCTAAAAACTGTTAAAAACACACCAGTGAGCCACACCGCTGCACTGGGTGACATGTTTCTTACTCATGAAAAGCTTGAACTACACACAACAATGCAGTCTTTATTGACATTAGAAGTCAGAACAATATGCCAGAACTTCTTATGTACCAACTTCCCATTAAAATGCAAATAAGGACAAGGCTGAGCAAGTACCACTAAGTACAAATACCTGATGTCACTAAATTGTGATCTGAAAAACCAACAAGTGGTTTTGTGGACATGATTATCCTCTTGTTGTATGTTTGATTTATAAAACTCTTGTCTAGTCTGGCTGCCCTCATCCTGCCCTCAGGGGCTTCCACCCATGTGTGTGACTGCTGGTTTAAGTTTCCTCCAAATATCTATGAGGTCACTTTCTGCAAAAAAAAACTGGACAGAAGGGAGACTGCCAGTTTGGTAAATGAAGGTGCTGTGAGAAGAGACCAGCTGCTCCTCTGCTAAGGTTGTTACCCTGGCCTGGGTGGGGGATGAAGCTTGACACGACAGTTTGACTAGAATGCTACAAATACGAATCTTCTGCTATTGAGCCTCTGTCCACCAAAACCTAAGCGAAAATGCTCCTCTTGGACAATAGCCACAATGACCATTCATCCAAGAGCCAAATATAATGTTCTCATGCCCAGCCTGTTCTCCTATAGCCAGGACAATCTGCTACAACACAGCCAACTCTACAACCCTAAATGAGAAAAAGTTGGGATAGTATGTAAAATCAAAATTAAAGCCTAAAATAAATCATGTGGGTCTTGTATTATAGTGACAACAATACAGCAGCACACTTCTTCCTACTCCATTCAAGCATGTACTAGGTATAAGTAAATTGATATTGGATTAGCATTTGTTGGATATGTGTAAAATTATGTGTGTTGTCATATCAACTGTCTTTACATGCTTGAAAGAATAAATCAAATCAAATCAATCAAATCAAATGCTTGAATTTGACATAAGCGTGCACACACAAAAAGACAAAACTCCACTTTATGAGTTACCCTCCCACCAAGGATCGTTTGGAAAAGTCTAGACAGCATGATGAGACTGGAATCAGCCCCAAAGCCCACCCTACTGGTCCTACACATACACACACACACACACACACACACATATACACAGGTTTGTGTGAGCTAATTGCAAAGTGGTGCTGACGTGGAAAAGAAGAGCTCCGAGGGCTCTTTCTCTGTCAGTGGTTCCTAACCAATCTTACCAGTCTTCTCTAATTTAACTCTGTCTGACTGTGAGTGGAAAAAAGATGTGACGCACTGGGAGCTTGTGATTTTCTTAGTCAGAGCGCTCAGACTGGGTGCCCCACTTCCCTCGCTACCTGCTGTGGATAATGCACTTTGTTTGTAATGTGATTAAAGCTCAGAGAAAAGCTTTGAAGCTGCATTTGAATTTACTCTGTGGTTAGAGGAAATACATCCAGGTGTGCAGAGGACTCTGAGCTCAGTGCTCAGTGTTGAGATAATATTGTACACTTTTGAAATGGAAGCCATTCATCAGGAGATTATTGTTTTAAAACTGGGATTAGGAACACATGTTTAAATACGCAGTTTTCTGATTGAAATCATTATTATTATTATCATTTTCATTTCATATTCTCCAAGACAGTAAAGACATAGCCTTCAAAGAGCTGTCGTTACTGGGTTAGCTTTTAGAGAGGTAAAGTTTATAGGAAATAGAAACATAAATTATCATGCATTACAGCAGATACAAACTGGATTGTAATTTTGGATTAAAACTCATCACACATAGTTTATTTTAAAAAATAAATTGACAGTTTGGGGAAAGTTCCTATTTGCTGTCTTGCAGAGAAGTAGATGAGAAGATAGATACCATCCTTATAAATGGCCACTGAATATAAAGCTTAGCTTAATAGTTAGCGGAAACAGGGGGGAGAAGCTTGGCATACACGCCTACATTTACCGACTAAAAAACAAATCAGATAAAACATGTTAAGTAGTGAACTTTAGCTGTGATGCACATCTAGTTTTCTTATCTTTGGACACTGTCAGGCTGCTGTTTCCTCCTAACTGTTGAGGACAAACATGACAGTGTCATCGCTCTTCTTTTCCGTCTTTCTGCAAAAAAAATAAGAAAAAGATTTAGCTCATGAGTATATGAATATCTTTCATTTTGTTTTACTAGAATTATTCAGTGTGATACTTGCTCTGCAGCAATTTGACCACTTGCATCACCTGCCAGGTGCCACTAGGTAAGAAGGAGGCAGGTAGCTTGGAAGACCTGGTGGTGGTGGCCATAATGCTCATCATGTCATCTACATGTTGATGCATCATTTCACAGGACACAACTACCGTCTGCTGAGAGAAACAGTTTAGGCACTGCAGATGCTCTCTCGTCTCTTCTGATAGGAGGGCCTGCCTCACACACACACACACACACACACACACACACTTTGTGTTTCCAACACTTTAAGGAACATTAATGGACTTACATTCATTTCATGGAGACTCACCCTAACCCTAATACATAGCTACTACTTGCCTAACCTTAACCTCATTTTAAAATACAATGATTTACTCTGTGGGGACTTGCTCTCTGTCCCCATAAGGATGTCAAGACCCCACAGCGTGACTGTGTAAACAGATTTACATCCCCACTTTACGAGCCACTAAGCCATATACAGTACATATGCACAGATTTCCCTGTGCTTCCATGGCTGCTGAGTTGAAGAATTCCATCAGACAGTGGAAGTGAAGGAATGACAGTGACTCATTTGCGGCAACAATCATGTCTGTTTGCCAGAGTGGCATCATCACAGGATGATTTCTTAGTAATGTCAACAGAAGACAGTCAATGATGCATTCATGATAAATGAATGAACGGAGATGTTTTACAGCTATAGTGCACATGGGGGAAAAGAAACAAGCTGTTGATCATTTAGGAAGATTGATTTGGTTGATAAAAATCTATTAAGAACCAGACTTTACTGCTGGTTCACAATGACTGAGCATTTGTCACATTACTGACAATAATGATCAACTCTTATCTTACAGAAGAGTACTTTTAAAAGTTCATCATGAGGAGGAGGAGAGGAGGAAGGAATCCAATTTCCACCTTATGCATTAAGCTATTTTCAGGAGTTCTCAGTCTTGTACCTCTCTAATTAATTTGAATTTATTGCCATGTAAAAATAGAAAGTGTGTGTGTGTGTGTAGACTTCGAACAGATTTGTTTAACCACATCTTATTACCATGAGGGGCTACATGTTCTCCTTGTAACATAGTGGATTTATTTGTTTCTTCTCCACTGTCATGAGGTATTTACTTATACAGTGGTCTCAGCCACCAGTCTGAGCAATAAAACAGAAGCTCTTTCACCCATTGACCCCAGCCAGAAGTTAATGTGTTGGACCACGCTCGAGTATTGCTGCACCAGAAAGACTTCCTTTGGTATTTTTGGAGTGTGTATGTGTGTGTGTGTGTGTGCGTGCCCACGTCCATTTCTGTTTACACTCTGTGTAAGGTACTCACCACATCATTAGAGGCACTCAGATGACAGTTGTAATGAGTCAGCCGTCGCTCAGTGATTAGCATCATTAACCTCTGCTGGCTTCTCCAGGCTTCTCTGGTATTTCATCAATGAATTTTTGTATAGGAAAGAAGTTTTCTTCACATTTTTCCTTTGTTTATTAAATCTCTCACACTCAATAATGAATCCTTTTGTTCAAAGTGGTAAGCATTATGTTGAATATTTTAGCACAGCTAACTGGCATGAAAAAATATTGACAGTTTATTTTTAAATTATATTTTAAGTTTAAAATTTTATGATTGATTTGGACATAATATTCACCCTGTATTAATAACGTGTTGATATACCTTATATACTTTTTCCCATGAAACTTTACATTCTTGTTATGGTTTAGTCCCCCT
>NW_018127939.1:1603030-1610284 GCF_001952655.1 Monopterus albus
AAAAAGAGAGGCAGGTCGCGCCGAGCGGACCTGACAATTCTTGTCCCACTGAGAAGTCACAGGTGTGTGGTTGGGGTGCAGTATTGTATCTACCATGAGAATTGTGATTTTGGTTAAACAGTGAAATAGTAAGCATATCCTCTGTAATAATTCAAACAAAGATTGACTTTTTCTTGTATTAAACCAAGACACCATTTTTAACCTGTCCCAGATAGCCCTTAACCCTCAAATTAATTAATCTGATTCTGAAAAGTACAGTATTCAATTCAATTTAATTCAAATTTATTTGTATATTGCCAAATCACAACAAAGGTTGTCTCAGGACACTTTACAAAGTAAGGTCTGGGCTTCACTATTATTATTATAGAGGAAAAACCCAACAAATCCCTCTTGAGCAGCACTTGGCGACAACAGGGAGGAAAAACTCCCTTCAATGGAAGAAAATCTCTGACAGACTCTGGCTCTTGTTGGGAGGCCTTCTGCCTCGACTGGTTGGGGTGAGTGGATACACAACAAACACAACAACAAACAATCAAACACTGAGCAGGTTGATGTGGCCGGTGACTGCAAGTAATGGAGCAAAAAGTGTAATATTTGCCTCTATGATGTAGTTAAGTCAAAGTATAAGTAAGTCAAAATTGTACTGAAGTACACAGGTTGATTAAATGCAATTATATGCATGCAACTACAGCAAGTTTTATAGCTCAAACTACAGGTGTGAGGGATGTTTGCAACAGACTTGTACTAAGTTTGCCTAAACTATGTGTTTAAAACCTGTCTGGCTGCAAAGACGTCACATTCCCAGCTTTCTACATTTAATTTTGTGAGTAAATTATAATTATTACAGCAGGCCAAATTTATATAAATAAGATTCAAGTTGTTACAAACTGGAATTATCCTTTAATGCGTCCAACCTTCTGTCCAGGATATATTTTCCCCAGAGGACAGAGTAGATTCTATGTTATCTTTTCTTAAGCATGCACCTGCCTGAGGCTTTTCTCCTCCAGTGCATTTCATCCATTCTCACCTTGTGATATATCCTCTTAGCACAGTGTCTGCTGCCAATTTTGCTCAGAGATTTAAGACCACTGGCCTGACCAGAAGGTGATGTCCATGGTGCCTACAGCTCCTCATAAACACTGGCCACTCATTCATTTTCACCCTGTCCTCCAAGCTGCTTGGCCATATAGCAAGAAGACTGACAGACAGACAGCCAGGGGCCTGGTCCCAGGCCCTGAGTCCCATAGCCTCAGCCGCTCAGCCCTGATAGCATAGAGAGCTGCACACAGGCTGCCAGCTGATAAATGAGCTGACAAGCCTTCACCCCGTTACTCATTTCCCTCCTCAGGGAGGTATGGGAAAGAAGGGGGAAAGGGGAACATTAGAAAAGGGAGAACAAGAGAAAGACTGAACAAAAAATGAATTGACTTTGCAGCAGGGCTATTTTTAGTAAGCCTGTAATGTGCTCCATTAGTCTGAGAGGGTACAAGAGGAAGAAGAGGGCCAAGGGGGGTAAGGACCAGGACTGGTGGGAGATAGGGACTGAGACTAAGATTAAGAGATGGAAAAAGGTGAGGGGCATGTTAAAAGAAGAGAAGAATGAGACTGATGCAGAATAATAAAAAGGAAAGAGGAGGTAAAAATACAAAGAGGCATATTAAAGCAGGGACACGTGACTACACGTGAAAACAGAAAACACTGTTTACTTTCAATTATTTCTTGAACTAACCAGCTCTATCCGCTTCTCCACAATGACTCCATCTGATCATCTGCTGTTATTTTTCTCCTCTTGTTAAAGCTGAATTTTAATTTTGTCCAGTATTGTGTTGTTTTCTGTCTGAAGTGTGGTAAATCTAAGTGATTAAAAAATAGGTTTCTTCTACAACCGGTAATTACACAGACATGCTTTACAGTGTCTTATTAAGGGCTTTTGTGCATTTTTCTGCTGGTTTCCATTCCTACATTTTGTGCGATTTGGCTGTAAAAGCAGTTTTGCACATTTGACTGCTTTTCACCTGGAGGTACAGTGGCTTGTTACATGACCATACATAAATGTTTCACTTTGCTAGAACACAGTAGAGCATCTCTGAATGGCAGGTGGACATGGATCTGACACCTGGCCCGATTTAGCTTAACTAGGGCAGGACACTTTTATCTTGTCCTTTGTTTGCTTAATGTTTGCATCCACCATGAGCTGCCTGAAACTTTCCAGAGGTTGCTCTTAGACCATTATGAGCATCGAGGCCCCAGTCAGCCAGTTTGTGTGGCCTACATGCACTTAGATTTCTTGGCAATGCAGCAGGCACATTAGCACTAAATAGCATGACACACTCTTCATCCTTGGACTCCTGTGGGTCTTAAAAGGGAGTCCTAGCATTCAGGGACATGGGTGAAACAATCCTTTAAAAGCATTTCTTACTGAAAGAGGGAGAAGCCCAGCTAAATTTACACTGGTATTGAATGAACTTTAATGCTTCCACAACATCTATCATACAGGCTTTTACAGTACAGTCTTGTTTCCTACTCATGGTGAGAGCAGGGAGCTTCAAACCATTGACAGAGGTCTGGGCCCACTGCCCTCCACAACCATGTTTCATCACAATTATTAATCTCACAATTATTTAATTTGGTTGGGCAGTGGCAGGAATACGGACCAACATATTTAGTTTTATCACCCAAACCACAAATTTGGAGCTTTTCTTTGATCACATGTGTTTGAATTACTTAGTGCCATGCCAGTGTTTAGCTGTTAACAGAAAGCCAGTGGGTGGGAGAGAGAAAAATGGGGAGTGGGAATTTTGTTTACATTAAACATTTTCAGCATCTCCTCCTGCCAGAGAAATTAACTGCAGCAGTCTGAGGCTCCATGGAGAGCCCGGTGAACAGGAACAAAGTCCAACAGAACACTCTGTGCCCACCAGGGTTTCACGTCACCCCATAGTCCATCAGAGTTGCATCACCACAAGCTAATTGTGAATGCAACCAGTGACACTCCTCAGTCTGACAGTGCAGTTCAGAATATAAAGATAGCCTCCCTGTCTGTTCACAGGAGTCACCCTGACACGTCACCTCTGGTTAAACGGGCAATGCACCCCTACACTTGTGACAGCGAGACTTGTAGACCCGTTTACCTTGAAGGAGATGAGAGTCACTCCAGGTTAGCCTGCAAGCAGCCCATGCAGCTGCAGCAGTGCAATGTTGTCACCACTGTTTCCTGTGGGTCCAGCAGAGGAGAGAGTGGTGGACAGCAGTCTCAGAGCAGGTATAGATTTATGTAATCCCCAAAGGCAGCAGTCAAAAATGGAGGGTGTTGAAAAAAAGGGCCATTTTCCCCCTAACTGTGACAAGACACTCTGTTGTGGTTCTTGCGTCCATCAGTTCTGAAGACGCATTTGCTGCCTGCTGCCATTCTCTGCCCATCCCGGCACCCTCCCTGCTGCTGCCACGCCTGGCAGGTGAATGGTCAAGTTGCAACCTGCTGCGTGCAGCGGCACCTCCTTCAGTGACAAACCACCTCACCCTTCCTCACCTCATCTCCTCTGTCAGTGAGACAGGCCTGGATGCCAATCATCTGTTCCGATCCTGCAACCTCAGCTGCTCTTTGATTAGCTTGCTGCCTCCTGGTGCTGAGCCACAAACCCAAAAACCCTTCAGTGGAGAGGAGTGCTGCACCAGTCCTGCTGGCCCTGTCAGACCCATGACTCATGACATGGGAACTATGACAGCCTACAAAGAGCTGAGGGATGTTGGGGTGCAGACAAGACAGACTGTCACACCTCATGTGTTCCCCCAGATCTGTGTGGCAAAGAAGTAGGAGTGAGTTCTCCTGCGGTCACACTCCAAACACTGGCAGTGATGGAGGCAATAAAGTGGGTGGTGCTCCAAAATCCCCAGTGAAGGAGGTGAATTGGAATGCAGAAGGAATGACTTGGGAGGTGTATGGGGTCTCTATGGACCCTGAGGAGCTGGCTCTGCCCATACAAAGACACCTGGATCAGATCAGGTGAGACAGCAAGCTGTGCGGTCAAGCTGTTGCACCACAACACCAACTCCTCTGGGCAAAGCGGAGGCACCAGCTGCCAAAGTAAGAGGAGCACAATAATGGGCACCATCTGAGCCCCAGCTTGTTGCGCTTGCACCACTACAGCTGTTGACTGACTGCGCAGCAGACTGAATGACAGAACAAAACCTGAACACTGCGTTCAGTAGTCAGTGGCTACTCATAACGTCAGCCTCAAACATCACCCATCTGAGCAGAGGATCAATAAATGTCACTCTTATAAAGCTTGTAATGAATGAGTGGAGTATCACAGCGTATCAGTTAGAACTGGTTTATTCTTGAAGGACATGGTATCTCTTATGTATGCAGTCAAATAGCAGTGGCAAAGTAATCAAAATAGAAAGTGGTTTATCACTTAAAAACTGCCAGTGGCACTAACACAGGTCAAGTTATTACATAACACATTTTCAAATACCAAATGTTGGCCAAAGTGCCCTCTCAGCAGAGGAAATGGGTAATTTCATTGATAATTGCAATCAAACAAACTTGGGAAGATTAAATAAAATGTAAAATCAGCATATAAGAAAATTAAAGAATATTTGAATTAAGGCTAAAGAAAAGCAATGATAAGTTTCAAAATGATCAGTGGAAAAAAAATCACCTTATGGGTTTAAATGGATGAACGGAGCATAGAACAGTAACTGGTCAGCAAGTACAGCTGGGTTTCTTCTATGTAACAGTGATGCATAAAAAACTGTGCCTATAAAGTATTCACCCCCTTGGATGTTTTGCACTTTTATTTTATAAATCAATCATGGTCAATATAATTTGGCTTTTTTGACAAAAAACTCAATCTCAAAGTAAAAACAGGTTTCTACAAAGTAATGTCAATTAAAAATATCTAATGTGAAATAGTGCATACATTTTCACCCCCTTCAAGTCAGTATTTACTAGATGCACCTTTGGCTGCAATCACAGCACTGAGTCTGTGGATAGGTCTCAATCAGGCTTGGCATCTGGACACTGCAATTTTATTCCATTGTTCTTTGAAAAACTGCTCAAGCTCTGCGAGGTTGTGTGGGGATCAGGCATGAACAGCTCTTTTCAAGTCCAACCACAAATTCTCTATTGGCTTGAGGTCTGGGCTTTGACTCAGCCACTCCAGAACACTCACTTTGTTGTCTTTAAACCATTTCTGTGTAGGTCATTGTGTTGCTGGAAAATAACCCTTCTCCCAAGCCTTCGCTCTCATCAGCTGATAGTTGTATACAGAATAAGACAGACTGTCAGCCATTCATACTGCTGGGTGACAATTGAGTATCAGAGACTGTGTATCATTTTCAATTACTGTAAATGATTCCATTATATTTAAATAAAAAAACAGTTTTTGAAATAAACATGTAGAAGTTATCAGTTTGTCTTAAGAACAGACATTTAATTGATTTTCAATGGAAAAATGTCATTGTATCATTGTATATGATAGTACATTGTAGATATTAATAAATTAGATGTGGAAAGTATTCCTACCTTCATTATTTGCACTTCAGCTCTGTCTTTTTCAGCTTCTCTGGAGTTTAAATTCATTGCCATAAAATATATGAAATCATTAATTCAGCTGCTGTTAGTTCAGCCTGAGGATTTAAATTTTTTTGCCTTAAATTAAAATGGACAGTGTGACATATTGACAAATTTTTTATGATATGCTATGAGGAACTTTACTCTGTCAACCAGATGAGATGAAGAACATCTTTAAAACAGAGTCGCTAGGTGGCATTAAAGGCAACAAAGTCATTTGTTTTACTCTTTTCTCTCTTTGTTTTCTCTGTATTCTGTATTATACTTTATGGCCGGTTCAACACAACAAGTGATACTGAATGTCAGCTGAGTGGTTGTAAGTTTAGTGTTGTTAAAATGTTTTGTTTATCCAAGAGGAACGTGCCAAAATCTTAATGCCAGCAATAAAATTACAGAAAATGTTTGTGGGAATTGTGCCTTTGTCATTTGAATATAATCACAGAAATGAAAATGTCCTCCACGATACTAATACATATGACACAATGACACTCCTGCTGAGGTCAGAGAATGTGGCTGGAGGAGGTTTTAGATGGAACAGGCTGGGGCGGGCTGCAGCTGTCTGCCAGAATCTGCAGGTGGAGGCGGATCCTGCAGAGTGCTGGCAGCAGTAGTAGGAGGAGACTGGGGCTGCTGTTGTCTGAAGACCCAACAAAGGCCTAACCCAGCCTTCCAGTCATCATTTTCAACACAGACTTTCAAATCATAGCTCCAGCCACCACAACAGAGACAGTCATCTGAATGTTAATCCACCCAGATCATAACAGGTTTAATCAAAAATAGAAAAGCTTCAGAAAACATGTATACAATATTTAACTTAATCAAGCTTGCTCAGCAAAACAAACCAAAACTATAATCCTGTCATTAAACACAGAAAAAGCACTTGACAAAGTAAACTGGACTTATAGCAAAGATGTAGTTTTCAGAATTTCTGTTCATGTAAGTGTCGCTATGTTTTCTGAAGCTGTACTAAAATGTGAGGGATTACATTAAAGACTCATCCAACTGAAACAGTGCTAGAAAATGAATAACACTTCTACAAAAGGCAGTTAAAAATGCTGTATCATAAATTATCCCCTAATGTAATGTTTACTCTCTATACTATTATTAGACAATTAAATACCTTTAATGAGCACACAATTTTAATGCACAACCATCTTTTATTTAAATAAAATATGATACAAATTTATCTATTAAGTATAAGCGTACTTCAGTATATGGCTATATGTACATAGCCATACATTGCTACGTCCTGCCAGAATCAAGCTAGGTTGTTTACTCCATCACTGAATACCCTTATCCTTAGTGGTGATGTGGTGGTAACTGAAGGCACAAAATGCCAGAGCCCTGTGATGACATCTTTAAACTGTTTATATCCTACAAAGAAACATACATATATATATTAAAAAAAAAAAAAAAATTCCCCACTCGCCCCCCACTTTTGGGCGGTCTTGTATTCCTTCCTTCAAGCTCGGGTCCTCTACCAGAGGCCTGGGAGCTTGAGGGTCCTGTGCAGTATCTTAGCTGTTCCTAGCACTCCACTCTTCTGGACAGAGCTCTCTGATGTTGTTCCTGGGATCTGTTGGAGCCACTCTCCCAGTTTGGGGGTCACAGCCCCCAATGTTCCTGTTACCACAGGGACCACTTGTGCCTTCACCTTCCACATCTTTTCTAGCTCCTCT
>NW_018127939.1:1615194-1617933 GCF_001952655.1 Monopterus albus
CTTGTCTCTTCTTGTTTCCGTTTTCTATATGAATGCTTCTACGTGTCTGTCTCTGACTGACTGTTTGTATCTCCTTGTCTCTTGTTGCCTGTCTCTATATGAATCCTTCTACCTGTCTGTCTCTGACTGTCTGTATGTGCTTTTTTCAACCTGACTGTCTCTCCGTATCTGTCTCTACCTGATTGTTTGTATCTGCTTGTTTTTTCCTGGCTGTGTCTGACTGACTGTATCTCCGTATCTGTCCTTGTTTCCGTTTTCTATATGAATGCTTCTACGTGTTTGTTTCTGACTGACTGTTTGTATCTTCTTGTCTCTTGTTGCCTGTCTTTATATGAATCCTTCTACCTGTCTGTCTCTGACTGTCTGTATGTGCTTTTTTCCACCTGCCTGTTTCAACCTGACTGTCTCTCCGTATCCGTCTGTTTGTATCTGCTTGTTTTTGCCTGGCTGTTTCTGACTAACTGTATCTGCTTGTCTCTTCTTGTTGCCTTTCTTTATCTGACTGCTTCTACTTGTCTTTCTCTGTTTGTATCTGTTTCTTTCCACCTGCCTGTTTCAACCTGACTGTCTCTCCGTATCTGTCTCTACCTGATTGTTTGTATCTGCTTGTTTTTGCCCTGTCTGTTCTGACTAACTGTATCTGCTTGTCTCTTCTTGTTGCCTGTCTGTATATGAATGCTTCTACCTGTCTGTCTCTGACTGTCTGTATGTGCTCCTTTCCACCTGCCTGTTTCAACCTGACTGTCTCTCCGTATCTGTCTCTACCTGATTGTTTGTATCTGCTTGTTTTTGCCTGGTTGGTTCTGTTTGTATCTGCTTTTTCTTTTTGTCTCCATTTTCTATATGAATGCTTCTACCTGTCTGTCTCTGCCTGGTTGTTTGTCTCTGCTTCTTTTTACCTGCCTGTTTCAACCTATCTGTCTCTTCATATCTGTCTCTACCTGATTGTTTGTATCTGCTTGTTTTTGCCTGGTTGGTTCTGACTGACTGTATCTGCTTGTCTCTTCTTGTTTCCGTTTTCTATATGAATGCTTCTACGTGTCTGCTTGTCTCTGCTTACTTGTTTCAGCCTGACTGCTTCTTTTTGTCTTTCTCTGACTATTTATTTCTGCTTCTTTCTACCTGCTTGTTTCAACCTGACTGTCTCCCGCTGTCTATCTTTACATCATTGCCTATATCTGCTTGTTTTTCCTGGCTGCATCTACCTGTCTATTTTTACCTATATGCCTCAACCTTTCTGGCTTTACCTGTCTATGTCTGATTCTCTTCTCTTATCTCCTGCTACCTGAGCCACTCTCTGTCTGTATTACTGACTGCCTCTGGCTGTTTGTCTCTGCCTGTCTGTCTCTACCTGCCTGTCCTTCAACCTTTCTGTGTCTGCTTGAATGTTTCTTCCTGTCTTTCTCTACTTGAATGCGCTTCTTGTTGCCTGTCTTTATATGAATGCCTCTTCCTGTCTGTATCTCGCTGTTTTTCTCTGCCTTTTTGTCTTTACGTGCTTGTTTCAACCTCATTATCTCTCCCTGTCTAGCCTTACCTGTCTGTCTCTAACTGTGCATCTCTCCATGTCTGTCTGTATGTGACTGTTTCGTCCTGCCTGCCTCTACCTGTCTGTCTCCATCTACCTGTCCTTCCCTGTCTGTCTGTAATAGTCTGTCAAATCCCAAATTTCTCACACTGTGCGACTCTCCCTGACTTCCTCTATCTGCTTATCTCTACATAACTGCTTCTGCCTATGTCTCCCTAACTGCCACTGCCTGTATGCGCTTTCCTGACTGCCTTTAGCTGTTTGTCCCTCCCTATCTGTCTCATTACCTGCCTGTTTCAACCCGACTCCTTCAACCTTTGTTTGAATTCTTTGACCTGTCTGTCTCTACTTGAATTCTTCTAGTTGTTTGTTTCTACCTGAATTCCACTATCTGTCTGTATCTAACTGTTTTTCTCTACTTGACTGCCTCTAACTTGAATGTCTCTACCGGTCTGTCTTTGCCTGACTGCATCTACCTGTCTGTCTCTTTTTACCTATTTGTCTCTTCTTGGCTGTCCTTACCAAACTGGATTTACCTGCAGGTCTTTTCCTGACTCTAATTTATTGTCTTTTGCTGCCTGACGGTCTCTACTTGTGTGTCCCTAGCTGCTTCTTTCTACCTCAGTGCACCTATCTGTCTGTATCTGTACCTACCTGTCTGTCTTTGCCTGATTCTCTCTTCCTGTCTGTATCCGCTTGTCTTTGCCTGATCGCTTCTACCTGTCTTTATATGAATGCTTCTACTTGTCTGTCTCTGACTGTCTGTATCTGTTTCTTTCCACCTGCCTGTTTCAACCTGACTGTCTCTCCGTGGCTGGTTCTGACTGACTGTATCTGCTTGTCTCTTCTTGTTTCCGTTTTCTATATGAATGCTTCTACGTGTCTGTCTCTGACTGACTGACTGTATCTCCTTGTCTCTTGTTGCCTGTCTTTATATGAATCCTTGTACCTGTCTGTCTCTGTACCTACCTGTCTGTCTTTGCCTGATTCTCTCTTCCTGTCTTTATCCGCTTGTCTTTGCCTGATCGCTTCTACCTGTCTTTATATGAATGCTTCTACTTGTCTGTCTCTGACTGTCTGTATCTGTTTCTTTCCACCTGCCTGTTTCAACCTGACTGTCTCTCCGTGGCTGGTTCTGACTGACTGTATCTGCTTGTCTCTTCTTGTTTCCGTTTTCTATATGAATGCTTCTACGTGTCTGTCTCTGACTG
>NW_018127939.1:1622618-1627933 GCF_001952655.1 Monopterus albus
TATATTTAGACTGTGTATGTATGCTTAAGCCTAAAAGTCTTAATTTTATATACAGCTGCATATGTAAATCTCTGTGTTGTGATGTTATACACTTGTCTAGAAGATCTTCATCAATCAGAAGGACAGGAAGAAAAGTATTGCTTTAAAAGTAGAATAAATGTTAAAATGAAACTCATTCATGTGGCTCAAAATAAGAAATTCAGTAAATGAGTCCAGTCAAATATTTATCAATGCAATGAAGCGCTGTCTCTGTAGCTCAAAGCTGTCTTTATTTAAAGCACTATGAACCTTAAATACATTCCACAGATTTTCACGTGGCCTTTGGGGACAGCGATTCTTTCAAAGGGAGTGTCTTCATTATGGAGCTAAAGCACAGTGACCATGAAGAAACCAGTCCCAATGTTTCTTCACATGTACCTTAAAGTTTAACTCAGTTTTCTCTAATGAGCTCCAGAATTAGTGTTTTTATATCAACACTATGATCCAGTACATAGTGAAACTCATTATATGTAAGAGACAGGCAAAATATGTGGAAAACGATTATATATATTGTTACTGTATTTACGTTTCGACAGTTGCTCTGTATGCTCACTTACTGTAGATCAGATGATGTTAATGGAGTTAATGGCTTTGTAATTTATTTATATTACACCTCATTTGTCTTAGAGAAAAAGAGAGTTGTTTGGGAGGCCCCAAGTGTAAACAGACCTGTGTGTGCGTGCATGCAAATGAAGTATGACGTTAAGGTTAGGCGGAGAGACTTTTCCATTTGTGTGTGTAGCATGAATGTTAGACCAGTGAAGTTCACTCAAACCCTAATGGAAAGCGACTATACAGTTCGAAGTGGAACTCCTGAAGTTGTCTATACACAGTTGATGTACAAAAGACAAGGGTCATTTACGCTTTCATACTTGCACAATAATGAGGTGAATCCAGGTAAAAATCGGTGTCCCTTGTTGCTTTATCCAATTGAATGTGATAGTTAGTTGTTAGACATTTTGATCAAATGAGACTAAAATTGGTCTGGATATCTTTGGGAGGAGTTCCCTCTAGTGGGGACTGAGCAAACCTGCAAAGGTAGCATGGATTATACTGAAGACAGCAGAGGAAAAACAACACAGATTTTCCACACGTAATCTAGGTTTTTAACAATAGAAACCAGACTATAAAAAAAATTAATACAGGAGTGGATGATGAACAATACATGTACACATACACAGGTACATATAATCATATTTACATCCAAACACACACAATAAAACTGCCACTGTGGCTAGTGGGGTACAAGCTAAGGTAAACCACACATCCTCTGAAACAAGCTAAGGTAAACCACACATCCTCTCACCGTAGGAGCGAGTGTGGGTGTGTGTGGTTTTCCATATGGTCTATATGTCAGCCCTGTGATAGACTGGTTACCTGTCCAGGGTGTACCCCACCTCTTGCCCAGTGTCAGCTGGGATTGGCTCCAGCCCCCCTATGACCCTATTCAGGAATAAGCAGTATAGATAATGGATGGATGGATTTCTCTATTGTTGCACTCAGAACTGCCTTGAGCTTTTTGTGAAGCATTAGTTTATAGTAAATAGTAACAGGGACAACCCGGGACAAATGTTTTAGCATGGCTTCTATTATGGCTTCTTCTATTAATAATGTCTCAATAAATTAATTGCATGTTAAATTACTTTCTAGCTCTGTATAGTTTAGGTTTTATTTTTCAGCTGAAAACAGACATAAACATTACATATGCATACCTGTAACACTGCTGAATTACATACTGCAGGCAATGTTGTGGATAAAACATCTTTTGTGTTTCAGTTTTGAGGCAAATGACTGCTTTTTGCAGGAAAACAACCTTGAAACAATGTGTTGAGGCAAATACAGTGGTGTGAAAAAGTGTTTGAGATTTAATACACACTTGAGACTCTAAGCAGGCATTTTGCTTCTTACAGCCTGTGTTATTACCCAGGTGATATGAGTCAGACCACTGGAAATTGAAGAGACTTAACCTTGCCCTCTCTCCCTGGCGAAGTCACATTGACTGTTAGTAACTTTTTAATTTCATGGCCAAATGACAATGAGAGGCAATGTGATTACTGAAAACATGCACTGTTTCAAGGTTGTTTTCCTGCACAAAGCAGTCATCAGTATTCATGTCAGGAAATTAAAAAACTGGGACTGTCTTGCAGCATTATGTTTGAAAGAGAGCGGATTTTGCTGTGGTTAATACTGTGTAAGGGAGCCATAAAAGTTGCAAGAAAGAAAATGAGAGAAACAGTAAAAGAGGGAGAGAAAGAAAGACTGATGACTGTGCACTGGAATACAAGCTGATTACTGGTGCACAAACTGAAGGGTTAGTTGGTGTTGGTGAAAGAGAGAGTAAAGCAAACATAGTCCCATGGAGCAGACAAAGTGAGAGCTGAGAAAACAACTTTAGGTCCCAGAAGTCTTTGTTACAAGAGACCCATAGAGCTGTAGCTCTGTCAGCACAGGCTGTCAAACCTCCTGGCCCACCAGGCTTCTCTACCCTAATACTGCTACTACTAATACTGCCACTCACACACATGCACAACCAAACCAACAGGGTCATTCAGGGAGAATAGGTTTCCCTCATAAAGGAATATTCTACCCTTTATATGCCATGTGTTAAAGACAAATCATTAGTGAGATAATGCTGAATGTACCTGCTCTTGTTCTATTTTGGCTCATGACAGCATGTGTGAAAGGCAGGTGTAATTTGAAAACCTAATCTGTAATATTGTTGATTATCAGTTTGGACATGCTGTACCATACACCTTATTGAGTCATCTATACAATTTAATGTAATCTAGTGCAACAAATCTGCCACAGTTCTACATTTTGGAAGATTATGATGTCCAGTTTTTGTTGGTTTTTTTTTGTGTGTTTTGCTTTTTTTGACAATGTCAACTAGGAATTAATTCAAATATAGGCTACTTTATATTTGTAATGCAAGCAAACCTTTATCTGGGGTGCTGACAGTGGTGCAGTGGGTAGAGCAGTCGTCTCCCAACCAGAAGGTTGAAGGTTTGAATGTTGGTGCTTGCAGTAAAAGTGTCCTTGGGCAAGACGCCCCCCTTGCCCCCACTGGTTAGAGCCATCGGTTGAGTTGCCATCGGGTCTGTACCGGAAACAAATTCCTTCTGTGTAACATACTTGGCCAATAAAGGTGATTGTTCTTATTTATTAATTAATGGACACTAACACCAGTCTCACGGTTTGTGTTTCATAGCTTTCAACTATCACACAGTCCTTATCAGAAGATGGACTCTTCCAGCAAAGCCTGATTTTTATATGAAACAAGCCCCTTAAGTTGAGATGGTTTTCTCAGCTGCTGTTTACAAGAATGCACTGTCAGGTTTGGGTTGAATTATTGGTTCTAGTGTCAGCTTCTCTATTAAAAGATAAAATAAATCTAAGATAAATCTATTTAAAGGCGAATGTGGGCTCCAAGCTTGTGTTTCATTTTTTTTTCTATTTACATTTCAACTGTCACTCTAAAAAGTGTATTCAGATAGAACAGGAGGCAGATGTTAGAGGCAGCATAATTGCAAACAAACAAACAAAAAAGTCAAGGGAAAGACATGAGAAAGCACATATAGATAGACACAAGAAGGGGAAAATATTACAGTGTCATCCAATACCAAGCAACACAGTCGCTCATTTTACTATACACAAATAAGGATAATGAACTTTTTGCTTGCTTACCCAAATTTTTGCATTTGTCAGCATTGAACTACTGTACAACAAAACCTTCAGCCATTTGGTGTTCAGCCTATAGCAGTGTGCAGCCTGGACTGACAGAGCCATGACACAGTCTGTAATCACTAACGGCTGGTTAGCAAAATGAACAGGTAAACAAGTATTTATGTACCTTCCTTTTCTTCACTCATCATATCAGTAAAGCTCATTTTAGCCAAAAAAGAGAAGAAGAAAATAAAAGAAAATAAAAGAAAATGTCTGCATATATACAAAACGTTATTTATATAGCACCTTTCTAAACACGTAACTAAGTGATTCACGATAAAATAAAATAATATAAAATACACACAATTCACAATTAAAAAGAATAAGAGGAACTTTACAAAATACACATTAAGGACGTTCCCTCAGTCTACACCAGTATGTGAAAGCCAATGCGAATTTGGATGTTTTAAGAAGAGCATGAATGAGGCAAGAGTGGAAGCAGACCTAACTTCAAAACTATTCCAAGGTCTAGGAGCTGAGTAAATCTCACCATAAAACCTTCCTGTTGTTGGATACTCATTCTCTCATAGCTTTGAAATTTCACTACAGTACTTACATGGATAAATGTATTTATTATCCATCAGGCACACACACAAACACAAACAAACAAAATCTTAGACCGAGCTTTTATTAGGGAATATTTGCATATATTTCAGACATGGAATTTAATTTCTGTTCACTATGCCAGCACCATTTACCAAATGATTATGTGGAAATCATTTTATTTTATGTTGTTAAAATGCCATTGTTGTTGTGTTTTGCTTTAATTCTTGCATTTTTGCTGATGATGCTTAATGATAAAGTCACTGACCAAAGACTCACTAGACTAATATTTTAAAGGAAATCATGCAATTGTGTCACTGATATAAAACCTAATATGAAAACATACTGATATAGATATGTTTAATTTGAATACTTTTTGTTTGATTCTTTAACAACAAAACCTGTAAAATTACTGTTACCTGCTTTATTGAAATGCATCAGGCCAAATAGCGAAGTGAACTAAATTAGAAGAAAAAGCATTATTAAGGTTGACCTGTGCATTTTTATAGCTATTTCAGTATTTTGGCACGTTGACCCCTTTCAAGGTTATTGGAGGCGTTTCACAAGGCCCGGACATAGTGCTCGTGTTGTTCTCCTCACTGGAGCAACATACAACATAAATCTCTCAAATTATACTTAACAGATTTAAATAAAACTGAAGAAACAAATTTATAACTAGAGTCATAGTCACACAAACACCTTTATTTAGCAGTATATAGAGTTCTTGTGTTTATTTTCATTGAAGACACAATACCGCTGCTTGCTGTCTGATTCCCCCTGAAATAAATGGATGCAGCCGAAGATAGATTGCAGTAGGTTATCCAAGGTGTAAGGTTACACCATCAGTCACATCATGGTACACATCACAGACACTGCTAATAACACTTAGAAAAATGAACTATCGCTGCCCCAGCACAGGAGCTAACATATAACATCGTTCATAATATTAATTGACAGTTGAAGCAGCAAGAAACAGTTTTCTGTCTCTTAATTAACAGGAACATTGTGTT
>NW_018127939.1:1630465-1635475 GCF_001952655.1 Monopterus albus
CCTTTCTTCTTCTACAACCAAAAGACCAAGGACAAAGAATGGAAGTCATTTACAACTTCTTATCAGACATATTCTCGATTAGCAGCAAATATAAACAGCAGCTGTTTTGAACAAGAGGTGTTTTGTTTATAGCTTATACTTCTACATTCTAGCTCTTCTTCTTTCCCTTTCTGAATACAGATGCCACCAAATGCTGGTAGTAAGAGTTATTTACGCCATGCAGGTGCAGAACTACATGCTAGTCGGCCGTTGGCTGTAGTCTGGTGTGTTCAAGTGTCACTTTTTCAACCCGACTGGCCCAGACAAAGCCAACGTGAGATGATGCAGAGGTCAGCCTTCACTGCTGCTAGTTCTTTCACGTTGGCTTGGTGTATCGCTGCCCTAAAGTGTATGTATGTGTGTTTTGTTATTGTGTTGGCACTGGGAGGTGACTCTGGAGATCAGAGAACAGAATGGCTCTAGTTGGTAGAATGGGCATGATAAAGTGAGGCGTAATTGAGGCTGAAGTTGACTGGTGAAGAGCGATGGAGGTTGGCAACAAGCTGGCGAGGGGACAGGACTGGATTCAGGTGCAGAGAATACACAGATAGCAGTGGAGAGCAGTCACATTGAGAAACAAAAAACTAAGTTGGCCTGAGTGCTCCAATCTACCACAGCAGCTAATATACTGCAGAGTTGACTGGATGATGAAAACCAGCTGTGCCAGCCCCCAGCAGCTTAGGAGTAGGCGCAACAATTTTTCTTCTGCCGCACACACAGACAGAGAACAAGAGAGAGAGAGAAAAGACACACAGGACTACTGCTCTTAATTGTAAACAGTGTATCAGATTCTGACACCTACTGCTTTCGAGGCATTCTGTGATATCTTTTTAAGAGCAAATACACTGCATGAATCTGAATCCAGCTGCTCACATGTCCTTGTTTGTGTGCCAGAAGTGTATTGATTCGATTCCAACAGACATCTGTGATGTTTTGAGGTTAAAACTGTCCAGTGTAAATTAACTGCTAAAGTTAATGCCCACTTTTGTTTTCTGCACTAATTAGCAGTGGGGAAAGCTAACATATACCCTAATTAATCAACATGGTTGTAATTTATTACATTGTCTGTCTGTCCACATGCAGCTCTCCTGTCACTTAAAGTACTTTTAAGGCCCTATACATCTCTCTCTCTCTTTTTTAACTCTTATGAATTAGGTATGCAAGGCCATCAGCTTTGCTTTGATGTGATTTCAGTCTCTCACATCGGTGTCCATTTCTCCTCCAAAATCAATATACAATTTCCCCAGCAGAGGCAGAAATGTGTTGACAAAAGTTTGGCAAATGGTAGTAATTGTTAATGAGGTTTGTAATGAGCTAGTCACTTTGTGTTGACATTACTGATGACAGTGAGCAGAGGAGTCTGGGAGTCAGTTACTGCATGTACTGTGAGTAATCACTCACATCACTGAATCATCAAGGTTGGTTTTGAGCCATATGTCAATGTTTAGAATGTAGACTGCTGAAGTTTTAAAGCAAATAGGAATTTTAGAAGAAAGATGTATAACCCCAAATCAGAAAAAGTTGGGACAGTATGTAAAATCAAGATTAAAACTGAAACTAGTGATTTGTAAATCATGTGTCCTATATTACACTGAAAACAATACTGCAGCTCATTATTTGATGTGACACCTCATCAGTTTTATTCTTTGTTCAAAATAAACACTCATTTCAATTCTGATGTGGTTGCAAATAATGGGCTGCTGTATTGTTTGCAATGTAATACAGGACACACATGATTTACACATATATTCACATATATTTGGGAGATTTTTCTCTTATATTTACATTTCCTCATCAAATAATTGAGTGTTGATACATAAAACAACGATCTCTGCACTCTGCAGTCGATATGCAGCAGATTTACTGTTTATCCAAAAATAAAATGAGGGCAATCCAATGCTTCACATTTTGGACAGAGATGTAAATCTCACGGCCATGTGGCTTTCTAAGTCAACCGCTGCAGTCAGAACATCAGTGCATGTCATTCGAGTATATAGCAGTAAAGAACAACCAATGCAAATCATAAAATGAATAATATGAGTTTTAGGACTGGTCAGAACTTCACAACAGAAGCAGGATAATCTAAATGTTTTCTGCTTGTCATGATTCATATTTACTGTATAGTAGTTGTTGTCTTACTGCACAAAAATTATTCTCCTTGCTCATTTGCTTGGAAAACATGGTGACAGGGGTTTTAGCGTCACCTGACACATTAATTCAACTTCAAAAGAGACATCATCCATGCCTGCCAAAGTTTTGATTGCGAATGAATTTGCATTTGGGACTTTGTCTGTATAACAAGGACACTTTCTCATAGGAGAAACCAGCCTCCAGACCCAGCTCCCAGCTCATAACAAAACTGTCACTTTGTTATGGCAGGGAGTCTGTTAGAGGGGGAGAGAGGAGCTGATTCACTTGGCCATTAATAAATGCCACATCAGCTCTTGCTAACAGTGTATCCAACTTGCTCCAGTCCCATTACTTGATGGCTCTGACATGCACCACAAGAGGTGCATTATGTGGGTTTGTGCTTTTACCAACTTTTAAAGAAGTGTGCTTTGGTAGTAATTGCATGTCTGCCTTAGGAAGTGGAAGAGAGTAAAATTCTGCATCAGAAATTGTCATTACAGAAGAGAAAGCCTGACATTTGACATTTGGTTATGAAAAATCAACATCACAGTATAGAAAATATGGAGAGAATCTCCGAGAGCTAACGTGTGTGCAGTTAGCTCTTCAGGTACAGTAGTTCACCATCTAAACCTGCAAGTTTAGTCACTACATCACTAAACAAACTGGTGTCACTGTGCAGCTTTGTGACCAGACCTTGACCTTTTTGTGACTGCATATTTTGTGTTCTAATAAAATAACTAGGATATTTGTGTTTTTACTCAGTAACATTTAACAGTAACAGCTCTATTTTGCATGAACCTCACTGAGACAGTGTTTTTCATTCCTGTCAATGATACATCATTATAACAATTATAATACTTCTCATGTTTTATACTACAGTAAATCAATATTTAAGTCACATTACATTGCCAGGCACTATACAGTATAATGTACTTTTATTGTAGCAGAATATTACAGTATACTTTACTTCTGCCATTTCAATGCTATATCAGGAGTCTGTCTCACTGGGGATTCTGCAGTTTAAAGTAAGGAGTGGCAGAAGCTTAGAGCAGATCATTCATTCTAGCTGGCAAACCTTTACCTTTGATCATCAGGTTTCTAACTACTGATCTGGACAAGTCATATATTACACTTTTTTCCCCTACGAGTCTCAGGGCAGCACTTCTTTTCTCCCCCACTGAGGAGCTTTATGACTATGGCCCTCCAAGTATATGAGACCTTAATCTAAAGAGCTGAGGCTCTCAAGCGAGCTCTGACAACTTATCTGGCCATGTCCTCTGTGATAAATACAAGGAGAGTGTACACTGTGATCTTCAGGCTGTAGCAACAGACTCATTAGGCCTTAAATATACACCACTGTATGTTTACAGAGGGTGATTAGTGGAGCCTGGCTGCAAAGATACACCTCTGTGTTCCACATGGCTGGTGTTTATAGTATTTGCATTATCTGTCGGTTTTCAGCACAAAGACAGCGGTTCTGGTGATAATGTTGCTAAATATTTATCTGGAGAGTTAAAGTTCTGCTTGGGAGCTTATTTTGAAAATGGACTTATAATTATGATGATCTCAGTTTTAGTACCAGTCATGCTGTTTTGGTTTGGCTTTGCATTTAATTTGCTGACTGTGCAGCATTCCAGATCATATTTTTACAACCATTCTGTGAGAAAATGAATTCATTTCATTTCCCTCATTATGACAAATGTTGCCTTCAGTTCTGGTGCAGGATGTGCTTAAGCTTTTTCTGTCATGCTCAGGTCTCCCTGTGGTTACATTAGCCTGTTTTGCAGACAGAAGACATAGCTGATGATCAGGTGAGTTGTGAGTAGGCAATAAATGAACAGCGAAGTGTAAATTGTAACAACTTATCATGACTCCTAATTAGCTCCACGCTGGGGAAGGCAGGCTTGTCCTTCAACCTGACCTTGCACCAGAATTGTTCTAACACATCATCCCATATGCACCTCTTGTTTCTGGGATCACTAGAGGTGTTTCCTTTCTCCCAGTTTTGCTCTTTTAATAAGCTCATACTGCTCCACAGAGTTCTCATTGACCTGGGCATGCTTTGGCTGCTGGTCACCCACCCCCTCACGTCTTATGGAGAACATAGTCTTCCCTGGCACAGTGACTTTACATGGAATTCCTGGTGTGTTCTTCAAAAAGTACATGGTAATGTTTTCACGGTGGAGGACGCTTAAAGGGGGAAACCTGCTGGGTGCCAAATCAGTGAGCTTCAACATGCAGAAGCCAGAAGCCCAGATTCACCTGAATAAACCTGACAGGTTGTCTCTTATGGAGGCTAACTATGTGACTCCAAGAGCTATACTGTATCTATTATTTGGGTAATTAATATTTTGGTATTCCTTTATTGCTTCTCTGTTGATCTATCTGATCTGGTTAACATCCATACAACCGCAGAACCATAGGAGTGTGGGTCTGTGTGTGTCTTTGATGACAGACTACAGTGCTGGCAAAAAACGTTATTCGAGCCATTTCACATCCATCACTCCCTATTTATATTTTAAACTGATCTGCTATTAAAATGGCAGAAAAGACTTTTGTCTTGTTTTGTAGACACATTTTGGTGAACAATCATGGTTAGCACTAATTACTATGACAATTCTATTTCCTGTGACTGCTTCACAGTAAAAATTACCCCTCAGTTTTGCCAGTGTGGCCAACAGTACAAAATTGATCCAACACGTTCTCCAACCAAAAATCTATTCACATTATGTTGCTTTTAATTTTTTAACAACTTTACTCTCCTAGCCCTCATATTAAAACACATTTAATGCTACGTCTAAATAAATTGAATTGCTATTCCTGGAAAATATGGCAGGGGTA
>NW_018127939.1:1635551-1636086 GCF_001952655.1 Monopterus albus
TGCTATTCCTGAAAAATATGCCAGCCATAAATAATAACCAAAATTAGGTTGATTTAATAAGAATCATAAGGATTTTAATATACCATCTGTTTAATAACACAAGATAAAAAAAATCAGCATTATGAACATATTTGAATCTTTGGGACTGCATCTAGTTTTTACAAACTACCATACTGTTTCAGTAACCCATGAAATAGATAGGCTGTCGACTCACCTCAGTAAAAACCCATGGCTGCTCTCTGTCCCTGTGAGAAGGTCAGAAAATGTAAAAATTGAACATTCACAGAGGTCTCAGCTCCATTAATGTACTGTGCAGAGCAGTGTCTCCGAGAGGCCTAAATTGCCTCTCAGTTACAGATGTTTAACGGTGGCTTAAGGCAGCTGAGGTGCTTCTCTCAAGGGGAAACCTGTTACCCCTAATCAAACTGCCACCAAACATGGAATTGGCTTGAAATAGATTTTGCCTCTTATTTTCAGGGAAGTACAATTTAGGATTTTATTTTAAAGTGGAGATGATCCGTCGGTGTCTTAAGAA
>NW_018127939.1:1636096-1639860 GCF_001952655.1 Monopterus albus
TGTTGTTCTTTTCCTGCATTCATGCAGCTGCGTTAAGGAATTTTGGCAGAAAGCAGAATACAAAACAAACTAACAAAAACAATTTAACGGGATTTGTCCCTTGTCGAATAATAACAGCAGAGACATGGAGCCCACCCTCTTGTGACCTTTTGTTTCAATCATACTTTTATTGAGTGGATTGGATCAATAGAAAGTACACTGGAATGGTAATCATAAAGATAAATAAACACTGGGGATGCTCCCACCTTGTCACACACTGCAAATTTATTCAAATTCATAGCAACTACATTACAAGTAAGGGAAAGATTGAGGTTACAGCAAATGAAATGTGGTTAAAGTATGAATGGACTGAGCAACTAAAGCACTTTCATAAAGTTTATATAAGGCCAATTACACTTAATAAAATGCCTTATAACACTGGCACATATTGGAGAAGATGCAAAATACTGTACAGTCTCCTGACAGACTGATACTGCACACCCATACAGGGACAACATTGCCCCATATGGAGACAATTATTGGGATACTGGACTATAAAAACATATAAAATTACAAAGATATATAGCCAGGTCAAAGTCAGTACAGTTTCCATAATTGCTAAAAGAAGGTGGAATATCGCTAATAAGGAAAACAGTAGGAAGTAAATAACTGATTTTTCCTTTTTTCTTCATTTTTATACATCAACATGCCCTCATTCTTTCTCAGCTGCCAATATCACATTTATATATGCAGTCTGTCCAGCTACGTTGGCATTGTAATGCAGAATCAGAGCAGGTGGCTGGTGCAATGATGAAAACCAAACCAAACAGCAGACAGAGTGGGTCGATGGCAGAACAAAAACAGGAGCAGCTGCAGAAGATTTTTTTTTTTTTTGCTTAATCACAGGACTTGTGAAGAATTTATCAGCAGCTTGTCATGTCATCACATCAAGTCCTTGACCTCTCAGCTGGCCTTCATGGTTCCCCATTATTGCTGCATAATGAATAAATGAATGATACTGATGTGAGTGGTGTCACATTTTTTTCAGGAGGCCCTGGGATAACTGGGGTAACGGTTTGCTATACCTACTGACTGACTGTCAGTGTGTCAGCTGCTGTCATCTTTTATTGCCTGTATTAAAAACATTTGTTTTGGTGAATGTCAGTTACACATGTTGTCAATCTGAAAGGCATATAAAGGCCTACAGTTTTCACTTATTCAAAGTTCACTTGTGACAAGGATGAATGATGTGTATTACTATGATAGCTTTTAAAGTTGCTTCCCACAGTGTCAGCATAATAGCTTGATGTTAAAATCAGGGAAAAAGCAACATATAATCTAATAGAAGCAAAGCTAATTATGAGCTGCTTTGGTGAAGTTCATGTTGAGATTTGGGGACATGAAACTGAAAACCATTTTCACCAACAGTTATATCTCCCTGTGAGATCTGCATAGCTAGCTCAGAAAGCCATGTGTGTGGTATTATTTGTCGCTAATTTCATCTCTCGGACACTGGCACTGCTGCCAAGCTGTGTTAGAGACCTACAATATGTTTCCTAGGTCCAGCTGTGACACTGTGCCATCTCCAGTTGGGCACTACAGGAACTCTTCAGGACTGAAGGAACTGATTGACCATTAACCGGTTGATCTGCACTCCACCCTGCAGTGATCAGTGAAGGTTGAGGATTTTTATTCTCATTCAGCTCTGCGGTGTATGATACTGTGCTGCAAGTACAGATTTTTGACGGGCATTAGTTTAGACAGCAGAGGTGCAGTGGTAGTCCATGGCCCCATGAATAATTTATAATATGACTTCACTGTGGCCTTGATCCTTTGCAATGTCATGTCAGATAACAGTTATTTGGAAATGTATTGAAGTGTACTGAACTGTATACTCACTGGCCACTTTATTGGATAAACCTGCACAGCTGTATGCAATGCATTGCAACACATCTGCTTTAACATCTGTGTTTATCAATCTCAAAACATTTCAGTTTTTGGGTGAAACTGTCATAAACGTATAAATTCATGTGTATTATTGAGGTCATGGTTAAAGGTGGTGTTGTACTGGACTACATTATATTTAGAGGTGTCTCTATATGTTTGTCTTCCCTAGCTACATACATGAGAGGGTCAGAATGTTAGTAACACCTCTAAATATATTTTAGTCCAGTAAAACACAGATAAATAAACACAGATATCTTCTAGAGTTTAGTCTATTTGAATACATTACAACATATTATATAGTGTAATTATAGTATATAAGACTTGCTTATTTTGATAGAGCAGAACCTTTTATATTTATTTAAAATTTCATTTGATCTAAAAATAATCATAATTCTGTGCTGTTAGTAGAGTTGACAGTAACTGAACACCATGGTTGAAGACCTGTGTCAGTGCTTGGACATGTTTTGCTTTGTATTGTTTCCTGACATTATTTTGGATGAGGACTACACTATATAAAATCAATATGTGAAATGTTTTCTTAATCATTAAAATGGAACCAACAACTGTTCTTACAGCTCTATACTTGGACCATATGTTTTCTGACCTTCAGTTATAGCTTGTTGATGATAAGCTCCATAATGGTGATAACATCTTACAGCTGCTGTTTCTCCTGCTCAAAATGTTTCCCACTTGTCTGATTCTCCAAACCCCTCAAAGTAGGACTTTGCCTGTGTACATATACACTGCCATGCTAGTTTGGACAATTGCACTATGTTTCATAATTTCAGTGATGAATGACTTATGCCACTTTCCAAACATGCAAATGATAATATTGAACAGAACCTATTACTCATAAGGTGAGCATCAAGCTTCTCCCATTTTTCCCCCCAGCATGCTGTGTTGTGCATGTTTGTCTTTGTTTTTGGTGAGAGTGATCAGCAGGACAGGCTTCACTGATTACCATGTTCATGCAGTTATGTAATTAGTGCAGGTCTGATTGCCTTCCAGGTGCATCCCATGCTGACTATTAAGTCACCAACTTAGCATGCTCAATCTGGGCTGCTCTCCCATGCTATATATATTACTGCTGCTGAGAGGACAGGCCAAATCAGAGTCATATTATGACCTTTGTTTTGTTTTGTTTTTTTGACAACCATCTGCGTGCTGAACGTCATGCAGTATCTCCCCTCACTCACCATAGGAAATGGTTGTGGAATGCATGATGCATACCTGTGAGAACTGTCATTCTGGAGTCAGAAGGACGCCAGACTAAACCCTGGCTGGGGATATTTGTAAGCTGCAGTGAGTCCAGCTCATGAGATGTCAGTTGATGGATTCATGTGACAGCATGTAAAGCAGTTACTGTAGACATAAAGACATATTTCTTCAAGTCTCTGGTTGTCAGGTCAAGAAATAGTCTCACATATGACCCCTGTAAATTGTTGCTTTATATGGATTAAACAAATGAACTATAATGTTATGGAGCTTTACAGGTGCTGATGCTGTAGGTGGTCTCTGCTACCTTTGGACAGAGCCGGTCAGCTGTTTTCCACTGTTTCTAGTCTTTCTACTAAGCTAAGCAGTTTAGTGATTATGTTTTTTTACAATTTGTCATAGTAACACTCAGGTAATAGTACAACAGGGGGATCCACACTTGTGATGGGTGAAGTTGTCCCACACAGTGAACTTTCTCTGAGTGTTCTGAAAAACTAAGACGAGATTATAATATTATTGAAGGCCTCCTAAATGTTGAAGTGAGAAACAGTGAAGAAATGTTTTCTTCTTGCGTGTTCTGATGCTGATGTTAATGACATCTGAGGGATTACAGTCGCTCCAAA
>NW_018127939.1:1642049-1661505 GCF_001952655.1 Monopterus albus
CTGTGTTGCTATATCAACATTTATTTCCCTCCTAACCCCACCCCCCACCCCCACCCCAACACTTTAGTCACATCCCTTCGGCCCAATCAGCAACAGGAAGAGCAAGGCTGTGCAGCGCTGTCTGAGTCCGTGTCAGTTATCGGTCATCCTGTGCTGCTGACCACTGGGTGCCATGACTCACTATGACTTTGTACTTTATACCAGAGGGGCCCATATTGTAGTGCTTACTGTATTTGAAGGCTTACAGTGAGTCTTCCAGTTTTTATGTGGCCTACTCAAGCTGTGCATTCATGAGATGCAGATCAGATACTGTATCTAACTCCCAGCTGCATACTGTCCGCTGTGAGTGCCACATTCTGTGCCTATATTTTGACCTCGCTATGTGACTGGCAGACGGTTGTTTACTGTCGACCCTGTTTTCGATCCTGGCTCAGGATCGTTCCTGTTCAGGCTAAAGGTGCAGTTGATTTCTCTGACCAGAACTGAATTTTAATGCCTTACTGTGTGCCACCACTGGAGAGGACATGTTATATTTCATGAAAATTTTCTGTGGGAGACATCCCCCCCCCCTCACCTTGCATTTCAAGCATGTTGTTTGTACCATTGCCAAGGCATTTCACTACAGAATAAGAGTTTAAAGGTTTTATGAAGACAATAAAGGAGCCATTAACAGAGAACAGTAGGCCCTCCTGCTCAGTCTGAAGCTGACTTGCTGCACCTTGTATAGCTGTTCACCACCACAAATGCCATGAATGACATACTAGTGTACAACCATACATGTCAACTTACAGTATATGAATCAGTGTAAATAAGGCTTTGGTTGTTGCTGTTTGCTTTGCGTTCACACTGTGCTTCAGTGCTAAGTGGAATGTGTAATGTCAGACTTGTTGACTTTAGCTGCCAGAGCTTCCTCTCTTGTTAGTCTGCGTAGTTGCAGCCTGTGTCGGGCCCCCTTTGTCTCTGTTAGTAGGCCTGTGTATGGGATTTTTCTTCTTCTTATTATTATTTTGCTCTGTTTTCTCATATATGAGCTATCAGTGGTGGTCAGTCGGAGAGCTTTACATGTCATATTCTTCTATGATGATGCTCCGTCAGTAACACACTGCTTACAGATGAATTAACCCTCACTTCAGTTTATCTTTAAGTCCAAAAATGGTTAAACATAGTAACAAAAAATAATTATAAAACACCCATCAGATTATTAGTAATTTAGCTCTCTGTCTGTTACTTGCATTTTTATGTTACAATAGAAACTTCCCCTTGCTGCCAGTTTATCCTGACTGTCTTATCTGATGATCGTGCACAAGGTCGTTCACTACTCATTTCTCTTCACCACCAACTTGTATATGAGCAGTGGTGCAGCTGAAATTACAACCCCAGCCCTCCTCCAACACTTTAGTTTTCTGTCATTTTGTATTATTTAAATAATTTTAGGATTTGAGGTTTTGAATGTTGTTTTGGATGCAACAGAACAAGAGAAGAAAGCCGGCACCTGGTTGTAATTTAATGGCATTTTTGTCTCATTGAATCACATAAATTCCTGTTATGGTTGCTGTCCAAACTCATGAGACCACTTCAGTCATATTCAGTGTTATGAGTAATAGTTTTCTTTTGAAGGGGCTGGGTCACATAACTGTAGCTATAAATTATTTTTGATGGGATGATGTTGATTTTATTTGTCATTTGTTTCTTTAATTTTGGAAGAGATATCAGTTTCATTTGCCCAGACACTGTGTTTGGCATTTGTAACCTGTTTAAAAAAAACACTCTTAATATCCATTGTAGTTGTCCAAGAGTGGGTGGATGTCATTCTCCTCCAGACCATTTTGAACATAATGTGTGTGATATGGCTTCAGTGACAATAAACAGGACTTTCATTGTGAAATATTTGCATGTAATGTCTAAGATTTCCACATTTTACCTGTATAACTACACTGTATAAAATGTCACAGCTTATTCTGGGCAAATGATGTCATGTTCTGAGAAAAGGGATAAAGGACAGGGGACTCAGCTGTTAGTTACAGAGCCTGTTTAAATCTATCACATTAGATTACTTTCTGTTGTTTTTGGCGATTTCACAGGAATTTGTCTTTCATCACAGGTATGTCAGGTTCACATACACATATACTATGTCAGGTTCACATACACATATAAAATACAGACATACTGTACATGCATGTCGACCAGCATCCACTTCAGTGTACCCGCCTGATAACACCTTCTGAGATGAATCAGCAACTTTTTACTGAAGATCACAAAGATTTTGGACTTTTATATAGTTATCGCACAGATTTACATAAAACTCATTCACCGTTTGTGTGTTTCAGTGATTAACACATACTTTTTTTTTTTTTTTTTTTACATTTTTGTGTGTGCAATTTTGTCATCACAGGTAGTGGGACTGCAGTTGTAAAAGAGTGTCCTTTTGGAAGGATTCCACTATTATTGGAAGTGACATTGACAGGTATCAGTCATACCCATTTAAATCAGCTCCTTTAATCATGTGTCAAGGCAGTGCACGCCTGCTTTTTAATGGAGGTTCAAGAGGCTTCTCCCAAGAGTAACTCTTTTCTGAGTGAGACAAGATGTTAATACCACATATGAAAACACACATGCCACCAAAGGAAAACTGCCCTTTTTATGCTGTTTGTTTACATGGTCAGCATGTCCCGTGTGTTTAATGATGCATGTTGACTATTAACACATTCAGACGGTCCTTATTATGTTGTTAATAACAACTATATGGCTCTCTCTCTTGCAATACAAAAATGTCATATGGAAAACATTTGGGAACCTTTTACAACCTATTACATCAACAGTGTGGGTGTAGTGGCAAAGGTTCAGAGGACACGGTGAAGTAAAAGAATTTAAAAAACTACATTTTCCCTTCCTCTGCGTGCTAGTCGGGTGGAAAGAAATCTGTATTTATGGCTCCGCACTGACAATCGCAGCAGCTGGAGGCATTGGGGCTTTTTGTCAGTCAGCGTGCCCGTACATTTCATTTTTGTGAACGTGATATGTCAGGAGCACCTTGAGGGAATTTCTTCAAATTTGGCATCAGTTTCTACTTGGATTCACGGATGAACTGGTTAGATTTTGGTGGTGAAAGGTCAAGGTCAGTGACTTCATGTCTGTCCCATTCCTGTGAATTTGCTTGGTTGGCAGAGGCATACGACCATGAAGCGGTAATTCCAGTTTTAGTAAGTGTTACATTTAAATCAATCTAGCACATAAAAATGATGATGAAATTTGTTATTGTAATTTCAATATTAATGGTGGCATGGCAAAAAAAAACAAACACCCGCTGTATTGTTCATACACTAACTTGGCATTAAATCATGTTTTGTTTTCTTGATAGAATGTGTCTCCAGTCACTGCTCCTGTGTAGTGATGATTAGCAATGTGACTATTTTGTATCATCAGCCACTTTGGTGGGCACAGAATCACAGACATTTGTCTACATTCTGTTCTGTCTTTGTAAAGGCATTTCAGATTTTTGTATGTAATAAAGGGTTGCACGCTGTACATTTAAAAGAACTTGGAGTATGTATTTCAGAATAGGTCTGCAGATTAAAGACTTGCCTGCGTTGACACCCACAGACAGCCAGCAGCATTTTACCAAACTAGTAATCCTTGACCCTAAAATTGCTACTACACCTTTCTCTTTACTTCCCCACAAACTTACAGTAAGTGCAGTTGTTTTCAGGGTCACTCACCAAAACACCAAAAGTGCAAAGGCAGAGAAGCAGCCTGTACTCGTTTTACAGAACCTTTGACAGTAAGGCATCCAACTCACCATGCACCATTCCAGAAAATTGAATTCATGGAGTTCATATCAGTTTGAACCATTACTGCCAACCATATTACATTTACTTTGCTTAATAAGTGACCCCATTAACAAAACAGCTCATGTGTCATATAGTCTAAAAGAAATGATCTATCACATATTAGCAAAGCAGCTTAACTTTGAACATCTTTGAATTTTACTCGGAGAAGCACTCTGTTCTCTGAGAGAAAACGAGAGAGAGAGAGAGAGAGAGAGAGAAAACAATCAATGGCACATTTCCTATTCTGCCACCTTTTGTCAGCACAGATTTGGTGGGTGGCCCCTCCTCTTCTTACTTATCAATGCTTGTCGTCTCAGTGCTTGTTGGTACAAAGAGGAATTTGTTATCAGCTTTGAACTTGCTGTGATTGATGGTACACAAGGAAGCCTCGTTGGTGAGGCAGAGCCAGCTCTCCTCTCGCCTCTTCCAGTGCTCTAATCAAAAGCACCTTTGTGAGTCACTACAGAGCCTGGTGCTTCTCAGATTGGGGCCTCACCATGGCAATTGAACTCTTGAACAAACATGATCTTCTCTGCTTTAGATATTTATTGGCCACTTCACTGGTAACATACTGTTGTGAAACCCGCTTCTTCCTTTCACCTTTAATAAATAATTTAGAGATGAGGTCAATAGAGGTACAGGTACTTGTTATTGGAAGCCATTATATTTATGCAGCTTGGCAATACTGCCTCTTTTTGACACGTGATGAACTTTGAGGAGAATGATAGATTGGACTGGCTTAAGTTATTAGCCATTCATGAAGTTATTGTGAAAGAGTGAATAATCTTAATTATAATGACTCAAACAGATTAGATTCCTAAATGTTTTTCAAAACAGTGTAGGTTACTTTAAATCAAAGAAGGAAAATCTGATAGACTTACTCCATTACTTAGAAGAACCTATATTTGAAACATTTGATTTATTACAAAGAAGAAACCATCATTTCCAATCATGCAGTCAGCCCTGTGCCTCCACAAACCTTAGTATGTAACTAAACAAATTGAGATGCAAAATCCACAACTACTGAATATTACATATTAGCATAAATACCTGACTGAATTTTGTGCTTAAAACCATTGTCATTATCTCCGCGTTAACCTGCCATCACACTGAACACTGAGGGGAAACATTTCTCTGTGCTACCAAATGCTCTGTTTTAATGATACATCTAAAGATGCCAGATGGACATAAAATATATTGGATGTAGTTATTTCAGGGCATCTGGAGCCATACAGCATGGAATGCTGCCTTTTCTCGGGCCACTTTATACCATCAGTGGAATACAGGCTTTTCATCTCATTGGACCATTTGCTTTTCGGTTTCTCTCTGCTTTGTATTCATGTCATGTTATGGCAAGTTGAACAGGTGTTGGAATCATACATGCTTCTGCACCTCTTTGCCAGTTGACTGACCGTGACAGGTTGGTGGAATGATGCAATCATGCACTCACTGAAGTACTCCAGAGCTTAAACAGGCCTTTTTCTTACTCTTGCTATTAGTATAGTTTTAGCCATGCAAGTGGTGTGGCTTTGAGGATGCCTGTCTGGACTGAAATATATTTACAGTTACTGGATGGATTGCTATGAAACTTTGCACAGACATTCATAATCCCCAGAAGATGAATCCTACTTAGTTTGATGATCCCTGGACTTTGTTTATTTTGTGAAATATTTTAACATCTACAGTACTGGGTGGACATCACATCAAATTTGGTATTGGTAGCAGTGATACCATGGGTTCTGAGATGATGAATCTTGCTGACTCTGGCAATCCTAGACTTGTCCTCTACCGTGTGGTGTTGAATCAAATCTCTCAACAACTATTGGATTGCCACATGTTCATCTTCCCTTCAGGAAGAATTGTCATAGCTTTGGTGTCAACCTGCCAATAACCACATCTCCTTCAGGCTCAGCTATACTTTGTTAGGGGCAGTTAGGAAATGTTTTAGTTAAAATGCTAAACTAATATCTGGAACATGGTAACGTTGCATTTGTGGCACTGTATGACTTAAGTATAAAGATAGTTGTACTGCATTCTGTCTTTTACAGAAATAAATTTGTTGCATTAAGAGTGAGCGGCCCCTCATTCTTTAGCCCTGTAACATATTTTCTCATTCTTTAGCCCTGTAACACATTTCTGTCATATTGTTTAAACCATACTTATGAGGAGCTAAGTGGGAATAACTGTCAGCCATATTGTTTAAACCGTAATTATGAGGAGCTAAGTGGGAATAACTGTTTGCTTCAGCTCCTGGCTTGTAATGTCAAGTTGGATATACTGGGAATTTCTGACACTGACAATAAGTGAATACCAGTTCCCTATTATTGTTCCTCAATTCTTGCTCAACCTGGAAGTCGTTCTAGTCCACCACGTTAAAGGGCTTCCCAGAGCTCTCATTTCTGCTCTAAAGAGGGAGGACTGAGGAGACAGGAGGCTGCCTGGAGGAGCTATAACTGAGGATACACAAATGTATCCTTCACGGAAGTCTGTTACGGATTGACACACCCCTTGATCGGAAATCAGTTTGTGATTGGATGGTTCACATGAAGGACTGGAGGAAGGGATTTCTTATTACAGTTAAAACATGTTTCCTCTCTTAAGACGCAAGGAAAAGATGCAACTGAGGGAAATGTGGATGCAATTAGTGGAATTGAGATTCACCTAGTGTCTTGGTGGAAAACTAACATGTTAGTGAACTGTTGGTCGAGTGGCTGAAAATGCAGCACCACTAACAGTTATGAACATCAAAATAAAATCTAATGTTAATGCTAATATAAGCAATTTGCCTAATTTTATAGGACATATGTACTGTTTGTTTGAATTTCACTTAGTAATAAACATGACAAAAGTGGCTAATTTAGGCTCACAGAGCTCCAAGGTAAGCACTAACGCACTGGAATAATGTGTCAGCACTCCCAAGTTGGAGTTACTTCTCCCTTCTGCTGGCATTATGTAAATCCAGCATAAATATTATACTTGCTGAACATCAGTTTGTTAGTATTCTGTTAGCAGGTTTCCATTAGTGACATTAGCCAGGTGTAGAATATCACAGAACCTCTATGGCTCTAGACTCTTAAGCTTGTTCAACTGAAAATGCAATGCCTGGTTAGACCCCTAAAATCAGATGCATTATTGCATATTCTTCAGTTTTTAACAGAGATGAGATTGCAAAGGAAAAAACATGTATACGAGTGCAACCAAGAGTGATGGAATCCAGGACTTTCATGAGTGACATGTTTATTTACTCAGCGGAGGGCTTCAGGCAGATCCATTGGCAAAGTTATTTCAGAGCTTGTATGTCTTGTAGCCTCTGACCTCAGAGACAAGAGACATAGTTTGACAACTGTGATGCTCCAAAGAGTAGGTGACAGCATACCCAACCCTTAAATGTCAAAAAATGGGTCCTGTCACTGAAGCTGACATGTTTTGACAGCATCTGAAAACCATCAGGGAATTATTAAATTTCCCCAAGATTAACCTGTGTTCAAATGTGTCTTTTTTTCAAGATGGTTACAAGAATTTCCCAGTTTTCTTGCTATATTATTTACTGTTTGTTTGGACTAAAGAGGTTTTTATGTGTATATCAGATGTGTAATATTTTCCCTGCGGTCAAGTCAAACAGGCAGTTTTAGAATTTTTGAGGTCTCTGCTTCCAAATGAGAAGGTTCTGGGTTTAAGCTTTGGCCGACCCAGGGCCTTTCTGTGTGGAGTTTGTATGTTCTCCCTGTGCCTGCGTGGGTTCTCTTCGGCTTCCTCCCACAGTCCAAAGACATGCAGCTTAGGTTGATTGGCGACTCTAAATTGCTCGTAGGAGTGAGTGTGGTTGTCTGTCACCAAGTGTAATCCCTGTGATAGATTGGTGACCTGTACAGCTGCAACATGACCCTTTGTTCAAAAATACCACTCATTTCAATTCTGATGCCTGTAGCACATTCCAGAAAATGTTGGGATGGTTGCAGTTCAGGGCCAGTAATGAGGTAAAACAATGAAATGATGATTCCATTTGAAACAGGTGATTGCAATCGTGATTTGGTACAAAAGTGGCATCCAGGAAAGGCTGAGTCCTTTAGGAGCAAAGGTGGTCCGAGGACCATCAATTGGCCAACATATGTTTGAGAAAAATATTGAAATGGTTGCAAACAATGTTCCTCAAGGAAAGATAGGGAGGGATTTGGAAATGTCATTCTTAACGGTGCATAACATAGTTAAAAGATTCAAGGAGTCTGGAGGGGTTTCAGTGCATAAAGGGCACAAGCCTGAGCTGGATGACCAGGCTCTCTGACCCCTCAGATGGCACTGCATCAAGAAGTGTCACTGTTCCATAAGTGATATAACCACATGGACTTACATCCATAAGTGCCACCTAAAACTATATTGTAGTATAGGGAAGCCTGATGTCAACAATGTCCAAAAGCACAGCCGACTGCTCTGGACTCAGAGGCATCTGGGACGGACCATCACACAGTGGAAACATGTACGGTGGTCAGACCAATCAGTATTTCATATCTTTTTTGGAATGAATGGACACCGTGTGGTCCAGACCAAAGACAAAAAGAACCATCCAGACTGTTACCAGTAACAAGTCCAGAAACCAGGGTCTGTCCTGGTCTGGGGTTGTGTCAGTGCCTTGGCAAAGGTCACTTACACTTCTGTGATGGCTCCATTAATGCTGAACAATACACAGAGACTTTGGAGCAACAAATGCTGCCTTCAAGACAACATCTTTTCCAGGGACACTCGTGCATATTTCAACAAGATAATGCAAACTTCATACTCCACACATTACCAAGGCCTGGCTGTGGAGGAAAAGGGTGTGAATGCTGGACTGGCCTGCCTGCAGTCCCGACCTGTTCCCAATAAAGAATGTGTAGCAAATTTTGAAACGCGAATTGCGTCAACATAGACCCAGGACTGCTGCACACCTTAAAACTTGTTTGCAGGAGGAATGGGAAAAAATCATTTGGTGTTCTCAGTGTTGTGAAAAGGAACGGCAACATCAATGTGTGGTAAATGCTTTACTGTCCCAACTTTTTTTTGGAATGTGTTGCAGCATCAGAATTGAAGTGAGTGTTTATTTTGAACAAAGAATAAAACTGATCATATCAAATAATGTGCTGCTGTATTGTTTTCAATGTAATACAGGACACCTGTGATTTACACATCATTTTCAGAGTATTTTCAGAGTTAATTTTGATTTTACATACCATTCCAAACATTTTCTGATTTGGGCTTGTATGTGTAGGAATTAGTTCAAATCTCAGTGCTGTTGAGTGATGCCTTTTTATTGAGGGCAATACACCAGAGTGTTGTGTTGAATTGTGCTGGTACTTGAGATTTTTCAGAAAAGCATGCAGGGATAATACACACAAAATGTAGATACAGTATATTACCCTTTTAATGTTTGAGACAGACAAGGTCTGAGTGTGTTGTGCTGAGGAGAATTAAAATAACTGGATCTTGGTGGAGTCAAAATGGTCAGACTCTCCTCTAGCTTTAGGCCAAAATGGTTAGCTTGTAAAACTGTCCCCCTATAATACAAGATGATTTTAGAGCATGCTGTTGAAAGCTGCACACAGTTAGTGGCAAATGCTAATCATTGCCACTCTGGAAAACGTGACCCTGAATGAAAAATCACATGACATAATTTGTGCACGCATCTCACTGATTCTCAGTCTCCATGATTCCAGCATTTGCAGATGCTGTTTTCTGAGGTAGTAATTTTACTCTTCTTAAGGAATGGAGTCCTGTTCTCAGTTGCAACCCAGTGTATGCTACACAGGTGAAATGACAGGTGCATTGTATTTGTAGGATAACATTAACCAAAGGTTATTGGCTAGTTAACTAAAACAAAACTAGTTCTTCTACAGTGCTTGAAAGTTGAGTATTTTAGAACAAAAATCTTGTTAGTCACCAATGTCTCACCCTTATGCCCTCACGGGCTGTTAAAGCTGTGCTAACGTTTGTGTAAATGTAGTTCTGGGCTAGCTAACTGATGTTAGTTTATGCTCTCCAAAAATTAACTGATGTGTAACTGTACAGTAATTTCTTAGGACGTTTCCTAAAAAGGAACATTCTTATTTGATTTGTTTACACTGTTCAGTAAGTTCCTCACTTGATTAATTCTAATTAATTGCTAACACAACAGAGAATTTCTTAGTTGCCAGTTCTGCTGACATTGCAAAAATGTGAAATTTGTCTATAGATAAGCACATGACTTGATGGAAAACAAAGTTTCCAGTAATCATTTTTTAAGTTTATATAGAACAGGTATTTTTCAGAAATCAACATGCCTTTTAAGCTCGACACAACTGACGAGAGATGAAATGATTAGTTATAGTGAATTGTTAAGTTTATTTTTCAAGCTAAAATTCAAAACTGATTGGTTCCAGCTTTAAAATTTGATGGTAAACTGAATTATCTTTGGGAGTTAGATGTAACTTTAAATCCATGAAAATTTCATTACTTGATATGAAATCCCAGAGTTATACTTGCCTGTTGGGTGCAGGTGTTGCCTGCAGGTGTCTTATGCAGACAGAAGGTTCTTGTTCTTCCAGTCTTGGCAAATAAACTGCTTGGCATCTGATGAAGTGCAGTCTGCTTGACCCATGGACCTCCTGGGCTTTGTCCTCCCTCCAGGCCCTACTGGATGGTGCTTACAGGGGACCTCACTGCCCCTGCTCTGAGCTTGTGTGACACATGCATTAACATATTTTGAAAGATCTCGTTTAACATGCAAATCAGATTGTCCCTCAGCGTGCATGCTGAATAGATCGAATTTAGACTGAGCCCACTCAGTTTTCAGATTTATGACTAGAGTTACAAATGGGACACCAGTATGTTTGTGTTTGTGCGAGGACACTTAAGTATAGGTGAGGTCCCTTTTAAGATCTGTATGATACTTCTTCAGAGAGAAGACAGTGGTAAGTACAGCAGCTCCTTCAGGGTGGCACTGGGTTCTGCCTGAACTGTGTGAACATTCTGGACTGAGAGTTTTTCACAGACGTGATGAAATGGTTCTTCTTTTAGATACTGTGGTCAGGACTGATGTCCCATGTTTCTGACTGACCATGCAGTTGACTGCTGTCAAAAGTGGGAGTACTGCTGGTCCAAGTTCTGCTGAATGAGGTTTGCCTGCCACTTTCTGGCTCTTGCTAGTGCCTAAATACAGTACAACAGTATGATACTATGTGTTGTACCTTTTACATGTTTCTTGTATTGTGTTACTTAAGTTTCTTCCTAGGAAGATATAATTAGCAGCAGACTAAAGTAGCTCTCCCAAGAATCCAGACTGACTGCAGGTCTGTATCTGAGTAGTTGGGGATTGTCCGTAAGCATGAAATTGGGTTTTCAACGGCAGACTTGTGATTACTTGTGTATCAGAGGTATTTGACTTCCATTATGACTGCGAAAGCTGAGAAGGTGTAACAGTTACTGAAGACTTTGTATTATTTTTGCATCTATTATAGCTCAGCTGTCACACATGAGAATTTCCTGCTAATAGTTCTCTTCATGTCTCATAGTGTTTCCATGGTCACTGTGTACAGAGAGGATGGTACATTAATCTTTCCCAGGAAATATGTCAAGGTTTTGTACAATAGTTCACTGCTGACTTGAGGTTTGTGCCGATGACCGGGTTTGTGGTAGCGTCAGGCTGTTGCTGGCATCACAGCCCTGACTGAAGGTTGTGGTTGGGGTATAATACTGACACATGTTGTTGTGTTTTTTTTTTTTTTTTAATGAGAGCTTTTCAACATCTGCCCTGTCCCTCCTGGATAATCAGTGTACCAGAGGACTTGACTCAAGACTTGGCTGCTCTTGACTTGATTTGTCTTGTTAAATCAGTAGCAGCTTTCATCACTGTGTGCATACACGTTATCCCTTACTGCCTGTTTGGCTGCTTCATATGCTTGGTGTGTTCATATGCATGTGATTTATACATCTCACTGATTCTCAGTCTCCATGATTCCAGCATTTGCAGATGCTGTTTTCTGAGGTAGTAATTTTACTCTTCTTAAGGAATGGAGTGCTGTTCTCAGTTGCAACCCAGTGTATGCTACACAGGTGAAATGACAGGTGCATTGTATTTGTAGGATAACATTAACCAAAGGTTATTGGCTAGTTAACTAAAACAAAACTAGTTCTTCTACAGTGCTTGAAAGTTGAGTATTTTAGAACAAAAATCTTGTTAGTCACCAATGTCTCACCCTTATGCCCTCACGGGCTGTTAAAGCTGTGCTATCGTTTGTGTAAATGTAGTTCTGGGCTAGCTAACTGATGTTAGTTTATGCTCTCCAAAAATTAACTGATGTGTAACTGTACAGTAATTTCTTAGGAAGTTTCCTAAAAAAGAACATTCTTATTTGATTTGTTTACACTGTTCAGTAAGTTCCTCACTTGATTAATTCTAATTAATTGCTAACACAACAGAGAATTTCTTAGTTGCCAGTTCTGCTGACATTGCAAAAATGTGAAATTTGTCTACAGATAAGCACATGACTTGATGGAAAACAAAGTTTCCAGTAATCATTTTTTAAGTTTATATAGAACAGGTATTTTTCAGAAATTCCACCAGAAATCAACTGCTTATAAGCTCGGCACAACTGACGAGAGATGAAATGATTAGTTATAGTGAATTGTTAAGTTTATTTTTCAAGCTAAAATTCAAAACTGATTGGTTCCAGCTTTAAAATTTGATGGTAAACTGAATTATCTTTGGGAGTTAGATGTAACTTTAAATCCATGAAAATTTCATTACTTGATATGAAATCCCAGAGTTATACTTGCCTGTTGGGTGCAGGTGTTGCCTGCAGGTGTCTTATGCAGACAGAAGGTTCTTGTTCTTCCAGTCTTGGCAAATAAACTGCTTGGCATCTGATGAAGTGCAGTCTGCTTGACCCATGGACCTCCTGGGCTTTGTCCTCCCTCCAGACAATCAATGTACCAGAGGACTTGACTCAAGACTTGGCTGCTCTTGACTTGATTTGTCTTGTTAAATCAGTAGCAGCTTTCATCACTGTGTGCATACATGTTATCCCTTACTGCCTGTTTGGCTGCTTCATATGCTTGGTGTGTTCATATGCATGTGATTTATACAGTAGCTCATTGTGCGTCACTTTACTTGATATCATTCATCAAGTAAAGGCATACTGAACACTGAAGCATCATCAGTTCCAGACAGTGTGACTGACTCATCAGTCACAATTTATCTGGTTTATATTGAAGAAACACAAACACCAAAGTCAATATGACCTGAAAGAAAAAATGGTCAACACATGGTTTGGTCTGGCATTATTGCATTTCTGGTCTATTTTTTTTTCTTTTTTGTTTTCTGTTTCACATTGGCCACATAACCAGTTACTATACTCTGTATTTGTCATGTAGACTATTGTCAGATGATATGAGCTCTCCTGCTTGTACAAGCCAGGCTCTGGCCTGGGCAGTTTCTGCAGCAAACAGGAGCTACTGTTTATGAAATGTTTATCCACATGAATGTTTGGACTTGTGTGTTTTCTATTTGCCGTATACATTTATCCAAACACGTTTTTCTCATTAGAGCTCATCTCTGCTTCAGATTTGGTGGCTTGGTTATCCAAAGCTGTGTGTGTGTGTGTCTGAGCCTCTTTCTTGGCGTTCACTTGCGTGTCATTAAAATGAAACGCTTGGCTACCTGGAAAATGTACTATGCTGATTGAGTGTAGCTCAGTGTTACGTGCCTCCTTTGTAGATCTCCATCTTGTAATAAGACACACTCAGTGGTTGATATTGTTTGAGAGGAGAAAATGCTGTGTGATCATTCTATAACTACTAAAGATTTTACATATATGGCTGTTACACATGACATCACATACAGTAGGTCATCATGTGATTATATGTGAATATCTGATAGGATGCCTGTTTGTGAGTTTTATCTCCCCTGATTCAGTCTTCCTGTTTGGACTGTTCTTGAAACTAAAGGCTGCCTGGCTCAGGCTGGCTGCACTGCAGTATTTTCTCAGGCTAAAATTTCACTTCTAATAACTTTAGACATGCAGGCAAGCCTGGGGGCACACAGGGACTCAGGCAGGCAGAGGTACAGATGGTTTGGTATATGGGAGGAAAAATAAACACAGAAGCTGCAGAACTAGAGAGAGAGAGATGTCTTCTTTACAAGACCGTACTACACAATGAGAGAGCTAGACCAGATTTGCTGTAATTGTTCTCTATGTAGTCAGCTAATTGGAGGAAAGGGCATAAGGGTCAAAAGGAAGATATCACTATACTGTATTTCCTGTTGTTAAAAAAAGGCCCCTTACAATTTCCTAAAGCCCTATATAGCATTATCATACAGTATGCATGGCCAGTTTTATCCACACAAGAGTCCAGAGGCATTTACTATCAAACAAGAGAAAGTAGAGCAGCAAATCTTCTCCGTGGAGAAGTTGGAATAAGGAATTCTTTGATGTTTTTGGTTGAGAAATATCTGAAAACAATTAATAGATTATCAGAATAGTTTTTCTTTGTTGACTACACAGTGTACTGTACAACTAAGTGTGTCAGCTCCCACAGAATGTATCAGAATCTCTAGAGTAAAATACATGTTGTGATCTGACCATAAAACTCATTAAGATCTGACAGATAAACCTGCATCACACTAAACTCATCCTGTTTTATGTTTTAGTTCCTTTCTAATCTGTATATTTATGTAAATATTTTGATAGAAAGAAGGGGAAAATATACAGATAGTCAGTGGCATAATCCTCCTAGTTCTTTACATAGCTTTGTGAAATCTTGCTGGCAGATTCCTGTGTCACAGAGAAATTGAAAAATAAAAGATTGATGGGCATAGCCTTTAAAAGAGACAAGCCCATGGGATCGGGAGAAGGGAGAGTGGCAAGGCATGCAGAGAGATGCAATACTAAGAATATACAGAGAGAAGTTCTCACGCTCTTGCCTTTATTGCAAGCAACTGAAGCCTCAGAGGGTTACAGTATCCAACAGACCTGCCTACTGTGCCCACACACCGAAAGCTAGGGGATCCGACTTTCTGTGGTGCAGCTAGTGTTGTGGAATCAGTCAACTCTTGAAATATCTACCAATAATTAGTAAAGGTGCAGCTGAAAGTCAGGCATTGATATGCAGGTGGCTGAGGCAGATCTGATGTGTGATATGCAGATGGGGGTAATTATAACAAGATTTGACATGACTCACAGTGAATCTTGAATAGGGATGTACTGTAGCTCACTAGACAAACTGTCAGGGTCTTTGTTAACACACGCCACGTTTCAGTGTGTGAATGCCAGATGAACATTTACACCTCCTTTTTCCTGTCATTATCTGAAGTGGCTGCTTCGGGTATTTGACTTCAGATATGTTTTCCCTTTATTCTTTAATCTTCAATGTCATAGTGCATGAATTCACCAGCAAGTGACTTTTAAATAAGAATATCAGGGAGATGCTTTCTTTGGCTTGATTCTGATCTTAGATCAATTTTACCCTGCAGCCCCTAAATAAATGTGCTCACAGATTCTAGATGAAGTGGTCTATTCAGCACTGGCTCCATAAATAAAAGCGGTAGAGTGTAGTGCCCCCTTTGTTCTTTGAGGAATTGAAAACGCAGTCATCACATGTGGAAGATTGAAAATGTAAAAGGTAAATGTCAGCTCCTGGCCTTATTACTTTTACCTCACAAGCTTATGGTTTGGAAGTCAAAACTAATGACTTGTTGACTTTACATCTGGCTAAAGTGAAGTCAACATTGACCAAATAAATGCCACGTCTCCAGCTAACATTTGCTCCTCGTTTCACTTTGTTCCTCGCCTTTGCCCCTACGTTCACCTCCTGCTCTCTTCTTCTTCCTCTTTATATTATCTTTGGTCCTCCACTTATTCTTTCCAGTCATGTGTCTTAAACACAGAGCAGTACACAGCTGTGTGTTAAGTGCAGCAGAGAAGGGAGAGTGGCAAGGCATGCAGAGAGATGCAATACTAAGAATATACAGAGAGAAGTTCTCACGCTCTTGCCTTTATTGCAAGCAACTGAAGCCTCAGAGGGTTACAGTATCCAACAGACCTGCCTACTGTGCCCACACACCGAAAGCTAGGGGATCCGACTTTCTGTGGTGCAGCTAGTGTTGTGGAATCAGTCAACTCTTGAAATATCTACCAATAATTAGTAAAGGTGCAGCTGAAAGTCAGGCATTGATATGCAGGTGGCTGAGGCAGATCTGATGTGTGATATGCAGATGGGGGTAATTATAACAAGATTTGACATGACTCACAGTGAATCTTGAATAGGGATGTACTGTAGCTCACTAGACAAACTGTCAGGGTTGTTTTTAACACATGCCATGTTTCAGTGTGTGAATGCCAGATGAACATTTACACCTCCTTTTTCCTGTCATTATCTGAAGTGGCTGCTTCGGGTATTTGACTTCAGATATGTTTTCCCTTTATTCTTTAATCTTCAATGTCATAGTGCATGAATTCACCAGCAAGTGACTTTTAAATAAGAATATCAGGGAGATGCTTTCTTTGGCTTGATTCTGATCTTAGATCAATTTTACCCTGCAGCCCCTAAATAAATGTGCTCACAGATTCTAGATGAAGTGGTCTATTCAGCACTGGCTCCATAAATAAAAGCGGTAGAGTGTAGTGCCCCCTTTGTTCTTTGAGGAATTGAAAACGCAGTCATCACATGTGGAAGATTGAAAATGTAAAAGGTAAATGTCAGCTCCTGGCCTTATTACTTTTACCTCACAAGCTTATGGTTTGGAAGTCAAAACTAATGACTTGTTGACTTTACATCTGGCTAAAGTGAAGTCAACATTGACCAAATAAAGAGCCTGAGAACCCACCGCCTCTGTTTCTGACCACATCTGAGCAGGTGAGAAATTACTTGTTCAGTGTTCCACTCCACTTGTTTTTTAAGTTCCAGCCTCAGGATGGCCTAATTCTGTCTCTACTCTATCAATCTGCAATTACTGCGAGGTGGTTGTTTGCAAAAGATTTCTCTCAAGTGATGCTGGACAGATTTTTTTTCTTCTGCACTCAGTTTAACACAAAGTTTTGTGAATCACAATTAGGTTACATCAGGAAATGCAGATGTATTAATGTACAAGCCCAATTCATCCAAATCACACAGCCTTGGTCCCCTGTAATGGAACAGACAATAGACTTTCCAGGAAACACTGGGACTAAATTACAGATTGTTCAGGGCTGACTAGCTGCTCTGGTATGGGTGTGCTTCCTGCTTGCCTACCTCCAAACCTTGGGGTGGATAACTACAGGAAATAGTGCCTTTTACACACACACACACACACACACACACACACAGACCTTATGCCTTAAATTTCAGGGACATAAAATGCATGTCCTCCAGCCTGTACCAGTGACTGGTCATAGACATAAGTTATTTGGTTGTAAGGGCAGCAGACACACCTAAAAAAGCAGAATGTTATTTAAGTATGTGCTTACTAAGGTCACTAGGTGTCAGCAAAAATAGTGAGCGCCAGCATTCATTTGCCTACCTCTTTGTGTATGCATCTTAAAGAGCCATTTTGCTGTCACTGAAAATTTAATTTTCCTGCTACTATATGCCAAACAATGGCTATGCAATGCTAGTGTTTCAGCATGCTAATGTATGTGTCAGAGTTTGTGGGTTGAGATTCTATGCTTGTGTGACTTGTGCAAAGATAATGTTGCACTGTTATTTCTAAATGCCACAGCTGTTTGAATAGTGCAGCGCTGTTAGACCAATTGTACCTGAATATTTGTTTTTCATACTACAGTCACCTCATATTAAGCTGTCTGGCCAGTGTTGTTCAGTTCCTAGCTACAGAATAGTGCGCTTGCAGAAGATAGAAAGTGTTTAGATTGAGCCAACTAGTCCTTTTATGTGTTATCTTCTCAGAGAATGTAAACTGAGACTACCTCTGGGTAAAAACCACACCTGCTTGTCCCATAGCATTAGTTGATAAAGATCAGTGGCTGATGTCTTAACATTTAGAGCTAGGAGATATGTATCTTTTACAGAAATAAAATTGCTGTGATTCGATGCCAATTAACAAAGAGCCCAGGATAGGATAGCAGCCAGGAAACCACTTTTTCAGAAGGGGGACAGGGAGAAAAGGCTGAGATATGCAAAAGCTTGCAAAAATTGGAGTGAAGATCAGTGGAAAAGAGTCTTATGGAGTTCTGAATGGAAGTTTTGAAATGTTCGGGTCCAATTGTCCACAGTATGTGAGAAGAAGAGTTGGAGAGAGTTGGAGAGAGGTATAAGAATGAGTGTAGCAGCCTTCAGTGAAACCTGGTGGAGGGTCTGTCATGGTTTCAAGACTAAAGAAAGAAAGTCACTTTCGGCTTTTCCCGTTTTAGGGGTCGCCTCAGTGAATTGTCACACTGACGACTTGCATGTTGATATTTGGCACGTGTTTTACGCCAGATGCCCTTCCTGACGCAACCCTGATTCAAACCCGGGCCGCAGCGGGGAGAGCGCTGCGCCTTAACCACTAGCTTACCAGGGACGACTGTTTCAAGACTTCAAGAGTGTTTTCCCTAAAGAATTCCAGCAGTGCTAAGTACAAAGGGAGGTCACACTAAATACTGACTTTGGACTTTAGAAGCCATTTTGCTCAGAAAATGTTGCTTTTTAATATTGTGTACATATTTCCTGTATTTTCTGGTTCTATCGTATTAAATAGAGAAATAAATATAAATGATCATTACAGCCGTGCTAAAAGCAAAACTATTGGCCTAAAACTTTTACACAGTACTGTTTATCAAAAAAAAACTATAGCAAACATCAGTGAGGCTTGATAACTGTCTCCTGCATCTAGTCTAGACAAAGCATTAGAAACATGTCTGTGTAATGGATTACAAGAAAACAACTTAGGGCTGCTGTACTGCATACGTAGCATTACAGTACATAAAAGTTAGGTTTTTCTGTTTTTTTGTCTAGCTTGTCACCCAAGGCTAAAGAGGGAAATTATATAAGTTACCAACCACCTTCATGCTGTGATCCTGCAGCTGAATGGGGTGTGCTAAGATTAATAAGGAAGCACTTCAGATCAGAAGTATCCATGTAATGCAGGCACCACAAGTTGCTGGGCAGCACAAACTGCAAAAGCAGGCTGCTGCTTTTGATTCTGGTTCTGGGTTGTCAGCAAACCTCAAAGGATCCCTTGCTCTAGAAACACTGTGTTCCTTAAATGTTCTGAGCTCAGGTCAAACACTTTGATTCAAATCAGGTTCAGCATCTTCAGCTTCAGTTGGTAACTGATGGTAGTGGACTGTGTGGAGCAGCAGTGACCTCTGGCAGGCATCTTTGGGTCAGCAGGCAGACGCATGACATCTATTCATCTCCTTATCCTTGAGGGTTGCTGGGGCTGATATTGGACCAGAGGCCAATATCACTAACCACTGTGCCGCCCAGCCTGACATCTACCAATGTACAAATGTATTGGATAAAAGGAACTGGCACCGACTGCGGCAGAGGTATTTAACGTTTGCTGCTTCTGAAGGAGACGTGAAGACCTGATACATCATAAACAGCTGCAAGTGTAGACATTGCTCTTTTCTCTTTCATCTCAGTGGGCAGCAACATCTGGCCCTCAGTTAGCTGAGAGTAATAAAGAAGGTGGTCCGTGGTGACTA
>NW_018127939.1:1664592-1696409 GCF_001952655.1 Monopterus albus
AAGTCTTTGTCATAATGCCTGTTTTAGTTAACATTTCAGTTTGAGCTTTGAAAGTCCTTAAAATTTAATGGTACATGGTTGGATTTGTCATGGTTCAGTGTTGGAGGTCTTACTGTGATATGAAATTACTAGTCAAAGATAATCGTTTGCTGACCTACTGACAGGAGTATTCTTGGCCTGTAGATACATGTTGAGCACGCTGACCTTGAGTACAAGGGTGTATCATTACTCTTTTAGAAATGTACATTTTGTCATCAGTTAATCTCCCCAAATGATAATTCATCTAGGATTACATGTCAAAGTCTGATGCTGTTATGATTATTAACACTTCCCCACACTTCTTTCACTGGACTGACTGTTTCTGGGACATCAGGAGCATCAAACTCGGTCTGAGCTAGATGTTTCTGCATTCATTTTAACACCTCTCAGTGTCCTGTCTGCAAAGCTTAATTCATCTTTGAAGTATTGACAGTGGCTGTCTGCCAGCATCTCTAGATGCTGATATAATACTGTATAAGCAAATTATAGTACCATATCTTCAGGTGTGCCTAATGAGCTTTCAGAGTGGACACAGAGCAGCAGGTATTAGTCTCCAACTGTTATAGCTAATTTTCTTTCAGTCTTTTGTCAGATGATCACAATGATTATCTTTCTCCTTTTCTGCAACAGAAACACTTTACCCATGAAGTGCCCTCTACAGATTTTACTCCAACTGTGGTTATGTGTTTCAAAACCAATTATAGGGAGATAAAAATTTCTAAAGGAGGACAGTAAAGGGAAAAAAAATCCAAAATGTATAAAATTAGATAAATGGAATGCATTCAATTTTAGCAAAGCTTCTTGTAAAGTTTGTCACTGTCGGTGCTGCTTTATTCATTACATTACATTGTCTAAAACCTGTTCAAAACCTTTGAATGTGTTGAAACAGCTAAGCTCTACCTAGAAAAATGGGGGACCCATGCTGGAAAAGCAACTCCCCTTAATCAGAGACTTGCATATTTAGCCTCTTAGAGAAGAAGATGCTTCTGTGACTCATCAGGCAGATCGCTATTACTGTATCAAATCAGCACTCCCATTCTAACATCACGATGCTCACATTTCTGGTGGCTTTGATAGAAAATGGGCTGTACACAGAGTCAAGGAGGTGGTCCTTCAACCACAGTGACTTTATCACATATTCTGTTGCAGCCATGTGGATGTGTACAAGTCAGAGGAGGCTTTAAAAAGACTAATATAAATATACTGCATGTATTACCACTGTAATCATCACAAGGCTGTAGAAGAGAAAAATCTTTATCTTACCAGTGGTACTGAAGGTATTGTGTGGTACTTCTAAAGGTGGACTTATGAGACTAGAGTCAGTTAATGAGATTTAAGTGATGATTGGACTTGAATATTCATATTAGCAAAACTGATGTTGAAGGGGGGGAAAAAGAGCACTGATGAATGTTTCCTTGCAGTGTGCGCCATCTAGTGAATTTTGAGCAAAACAGCATATGTGGATTAATCAATGTACTGCTTTTGATAGTATGTACCTCATTTACATGATTACAGTATCCTGTGCAAACATGCAGCCATGCTTCTGACTGAATGGGCAGCCATTTGCACAGCACTAGCATGCAGGCACAGTTGGATAAGATGAAACAGGTTGTAGAGTTAAATAAAGAGATTCTTATCTCATGCACACAGTCTCTGAAGAAATTCAATTTAAGATCTTATCCAACCCCCGAGGCTCTTAAGTTGTATTTTAAAAATATGTAGTAATGCTCTTGGCACTGAACCTCTATGACTTCATTAAACACCACCAAGGAGAGGTCACACTTTGATCCCCCCACTGAATAGAGTGGTTCTAAGTTCTGCCAGGCTTTTGTAGAAAGGTGAAATCCACAAAATCAATAGTGTTGAAATCGAAATTTTCTAAAAGTATCTTAGGCAAGAGATATAGAGATGAACGGGGGGAGGGAGAGAGAATAGAGGCAGCCTGGCATGAGAGAGGCAGAGAGAAAGGATTGTTCACCAGTGGATAATTTGAAAGCAGGGAGCCTGAGCCTGGAACAAGATGTTCCCACCAGGCGATTTTTCCATATCACCTGAGATGTTCTAGACCAGTGTCACCATGTTAATATCAGTTTTCTGATGATATTACTTAAAGAACAAATTAGCTCTCATTTTGTGGTCCATTGTCATGAGTGATGTGTTCTGGGTGACACCACTAGAGGTCAGTGTGACCCTGAAGTGATCACACCAGGTGGGTAAGATGTCATGTACTGCATGGATAAGCAAGAGTGGAGTTTGCAGCCTGCTTTGTGGTCATGTCTGCAGACTGACTCCATGGTGAAAAGCTTTGTTTGTTTTCTGCTGAAAACAAAATCTTTTTCTTTAGTTTCTCTCCCCTTGTTCTGTTTCTTTATCTGTTCCTTCCCTTGCATTTCAACCTCAGATGGGTACAACGTGTTTATCTAATTTGAATAAGCTGGCTCCAGAAATCTGTGCTTACCCCAGCGTATTGCTCAGTCAGAGTGAGCTAGCTGTTCAAAAGGAATAGCTAATGTCTCCTTTGCCCTCACTGAAGCATGTCGGTCTATTTCAGGCTCAACGGCTAATGACAGCCAAGTAAGAAGCGGTGATCTATGTGCTGGATTGGCACTGTGATGTCAGCCCGCCACTTGGTTAGTTAGGAGAGGGCAGGGCACTTTTTCCTCATGCCTATGAACATCACCACATGTATATTCTACCCTCATGTCACTTTGCTGACAGCACTCCACCAATGGAGATGTTCTGTGATATCAGACGTGATTTGACCTGATGTGGCAGCAGTAGCATTGCCTCAAACCCCATCCTCATCCATCTCTCTGCCCATAACTGGAGCCATCCTTCAGTCCCATTTCCTTATTGATCCCATTTTGGCCAGCATTTATTCCTCCTCTCTATTACTGCCATTAGCCTCTGTCCTAAGCTGGTCCACTGCTGACCCCTGCTCACAAGATGAGAGGAGCTGTAACTGGAAGGGACCAAGGATGGGGGTGAAGGGGGCTGACAGTCAAGCCATAGAAGGGGCAAGAATGAGCAAGGAAGTGTGGCAATGAAGAGACAGGGAAAGTGTGAGAGAGCGATTGGGCAGCTGGGTAGAGATGAATGGTATTAACTGGGGTGAAGGCTGAATGCAGCAGTAGGAAGGGCACTGCTAGCCGCAGAGGTGTGTGGACGGCTTTCACATGACTCCATGCAGGAGAGTAATAGAATCCCAACGTGATGTGCCAGGATGCTTGGGGAGGGAGGGGTAAATTTAGCCTCAGCCTCAGGCAGGCAGCTCCACAGGGTTGGGGTGGGGTGGTGGGGGTGTTTGCAGCTCTGTGGCCTTCTCTGTCTACCCTTCTCTGGTCCTCTCTACCCTTCTGGAAGAGTCAGGGAGGGCCCTGCTGCAATCACAATATGAATCACCTCCTTTTCATACCTTAGCAGGCTTAATGCCCAAGTGGTGAGATGTATCGCATTGCAATGTGATGTCAGTGGGGGCAGGGTGGAGATCAGTCAGTCACACTTTATTTGCAGACTCTGTGTTAGGGTAGCATCTGTTGGCTTGTGCAGCTGTTGGGTTTCAAAAGCAAGTGTGCATGTCAAAAACTGATGTTTTAGGACAGGACAGATTTTGCATGATTGATATACAGATGGTTCACCTACAGATCTTTCATCTAGGCAAGTTACAAAAAAAGCAGTGTTTTTTTACCTTCCCCAGACATGCAGTTGGATAATGTGTTTTCCAGTGTCAGTGGTTTTGTCCTTAAATATGTCACCCCTTCAGGATTGAGTGCCGTCTGAGCCCTGCTCCCTGTCTGTCCTTCACTGTACTCATACCTTCAGTATCAGGTGAAATTCCAAACAGGGCATTGTGATGTTCATGCAAATCAGTTTGTCTGATGATTCCTTTTATCACTTTTTTATTTTTAGAACATGATGTTTGTTAAGGAGTTGCAAAATAATAAAAACCTGTTGTCACTCCTTTTCTTTGTGGAAGTGGACCTGATGCTTGCACAGTAAATATCACATGTCAGGTCATAGTAGCATTCATGTTTTTGTTTTTTTTATCCATCCAACTCTAGGGAAATTAAAAACATCTTATGTGCAACTCTTTAAAGGAGTCAAAGCATGTACATCACTGATGCAGTAAACACTTAAAAAGGAGTCATAATTAGCTCAGAGAGGTTTGTTCTGCACCAGTTCCTATGTTTTTCTATTCTCATTCATCTTCACAATTTGCCTTTAATCAAGTTGGTGAAGAAGTAGCATGGAAGGCAATAAAATTTCCCCCTGCAGTATTCCTTATCACATAAAGCTGACATCTCAACAATTATTTTTTGCTGCCCCCCCAGAAAAAACTCATCTTATAGAACATCTGACCATGGTTTTATCAAGCCCTTTGAGCCAGTTACTGTTGTGTTCATACTCAAAACCACTTCCCTTTGTGGTCGTCACCCTCTTTTTTTTTTTTTTAAACTCTCCATTGAAAGGTTGTGATGCTTACTGTTTATAATTGCAGCTTTATGGTATAGCTGTGTTATCTTAGGTGAGAGATGCAGTCCTGAATAACAAGCTCTGCCCATCTGTGCTGTTTGTCTCAAACTATGGCACAAATGATTTTTATTCAGAGCGGATAGTAGCCACAAAAAAATTATTCAGCGTTTACCAAATGTTCCCAAGTTTTACTTTTATTCAGTGAAATATGGATGCAGACTTTGAAACTCCTAGAGGTTTAAGCTGAAATACTGCATGTTGTGTGAATGTGTAAACGCAGTGTCAACAACGTGCTTTTTTCCTTGCTGCTTATTTGTCTTTGGCACAGCTGTGTATTTGCCTTCTTGGCTTGAATATTAATTTCAGATCATCCTGAAAGCACTGAACAGTAGCTATTCTTGGCTGCTAGACTCAAAATTATATTGGCAAATTCTTGTTGGAACTGAGTGATTATGGTTTGGTGTAAAGAAATGTTTAAAATGAAAAGAGAGTGAAGCCCAGATCCCGTCTCCATTCTGCTGTAACACACATCCATCTGGTGTGTTGCGTGTCCTGTAACCCAGTTTTGTGATGAACAAAAGATGTAAGCACTTCACATTTTTTGCTTCATTATATGTGGATTTAAGTTTCTGGGTGTGTTAAACTAACTCCCCAAGTCACTGAGCGGAGCACTTTCTGGCAAATGGTTGAGAGGAAAACAAATTGATTGGTTGTATTAATGCTAATTTAAAATATGTTCACTCACCACTTGTCTGCTTTTGTTTCCATTTGTTTTTAGAAGGCAGGATGAAATTGATGCAGAAAATCTTTCAGATGTTTTTCTTTCATTCTCATTTTTTAATAATCTGAATGTTTTGCCCCTCAGGAAATAGGCTGTAGTTCTCCTCTGAAGTACAGTAAATAGTATGCTGAACTGACTGAAGATAATGATTCAGTAGATGTTCTTTAAGACCTTAATGGTTTAAAAAGTCTTGCCATATTAATTCAGCAGTCTAATGCTGATGTCAAATTTTGTTTAGTGACATACTGTAGCAGTCATGGTAAGTCTTCATTTAGTCAATTAGGAAGATTTTGCTTTGTAGAGAACATGGATATGTTTTGTTGTGTCCAAACTATGATGCTGTTCCAATGTTCTGCATTATAAGTCACACTGACGTGGTGCCTCAAACAAATGTAAAACAGTTGTCTGCTGTATGCAGATCTTGTACAGTGAGCTGACATGTGAATTACACAGATATAGTCTAAGTGCGGTATCATTTTTAGCTCACATTTTGTGCCCATGTGAGCACAGTTCAGTCATTGATTTCTCCTACCTCAGCCTTTGCAGCAGAGTACTACAGTACATATATATTAGTTGAAGTGTGGCTTTTAGCTTTTTAAAAATATATAATTCTCATCAGTCTGCAGTATTCAGTGTTCAGTCTTTTGTGCAGCTGTTTCCAAAAGGGGATTTTATAAAACACTTTTCATTAACAGAACTTCTAAACCTGTATTTTAAGCTCTTTATGTCCCTTATTTATTTGTTCAAAAGCAGTGAGATGTGTCTTTAAACATTCTGCAGGCTGCCTGCTCTCTATTAGGACTTATCAGCTCTCTGTCCCTAATGTGTCCAGATGGCAACACAAAAACATCATAGTAATATTTATAGGATTGTACATTTTCTCTGAATCTCATTGATTTTTTTTTTTCTTTTTTCAATGTTTGTCATATCAGTGAGATCAGTGAGAATATAAAATGTAAATGTACAACTTCTGGTGGTTGGGGGCTGCTCTGCTTCTGCTTTTGCCCCTTCCGTCACACCATAAGACTGACCCGCTTCTTCAATAACTCATTGTCTAGACTGGTCCATCCAAGATTGTGACTTCTGGCCTGTACACAACTTGTGCCACAGGTTGACTCTATTTTTAGATGTCTCCAGTTTTGCCCATTGCTTTTCCAAACAACCCAACTAGACATAGCCTGGGTGGTCTGTGATAGCCAGTTAGACTGCAGCACTAAATAGACTGGAGCTGAGTTTTGAAGACTAAGATGTGGCACGATGCTGTTCGCATGTCTACATGTACAAATCGGTGGGTGGTGGACGGCTGATTATTTTAATAATGTTCACAATCTGAAGAAGCCAACATACAAACTGGATCAAAACAACTCTACAGCAGATGCTGACTTTTTATGTACCTGCCAGAGTTTGAGCTTAGTTCACGCTGATAAATATTAATGTACTAGATTGTAAGATCATTCATAGAAGGAATCACCTTTCACACACAGTTTTAGCCCTTGGTGTATCCTCTCTTTACTTTTTTGACAAAGAACTTAGTTCCTTTGTTGGTTGGTTCAGTGACAAACAGCTGCTCTAAGAGTAACCCAAAATGTTCAATTTGTTATTAAGGGTAAGCCTGTTTTACACAGAGATGAAGCTTTCCATGCAAACCTCCCTCTTATTTTTGACACCTTGGCCCTCAATCTCATCCTGTGAGTCAGTGCCAGACAGTAAATTAATATGCATTCAAGGTAAGCGCTCAGGTGTGGAAGAAGAGACCTGGCATTTTGTGTAGAGTAACGTTGAGAAAGTGGACTGTGAGTGATGAGGGAAAGGAGCGATCCTGATACTTGGAGTCAGTCTTTATTCAGCGTGCCCCTTCTGTCATCATTCACCTACCACTTCTTTCATCTCTGACATATATACACACACACACACACACACACACACACACACACACACACACACACACACACACACACACACAATGCTATACCTCCGTTAGTCACAACAAAAACAGACCAGCTCTGCTTTAAATCACACAAATATTCTGCACTGTGTGTACATTCTACAACCCCAAATCAGAAAACACTGGGGCGGTATGTAAAATCAAAATTAAATCTGAAAATAGTGATGCATAAACCATCTGTGTCCTGTATTACATTGAAAACAATACAGCAGCACATTATTTGATGTGACACCTCATCAATTTTATTCTTTGTTCAAAATAAACACTCATTTCAATTCTGACACCTGTAACGCATTCCAAAAAAAGTTGGAAATGCAAAGGGACGGTTGCATTTCAGGGTCAATAATGAGGTAAAACAAGGGTGCAAGCCTAAGCTGGATGACCATGCTCTCTGATTCCTCAGACGGCACTGCATCAAGAATCCTCTCTCTTCCATAAGCGATATAACCACACGGGCTCAGGATTACTTTGGCACACCTTTGTCAGGCACTACAATATGTAGTTACATCAATAAATACCACTTAAAACTGTGCTGTGCCAAAAGGAAGCCCTATGTCATCAGTGGCCAGGAGCGCAGTCGACTGCTCTGGGCTCAGAGGCATCTGGGACGGACCATCACACAGTGGAAACGTGTACTGTGGTCAGATAAATCAGTATTTCATGTCTCTTTTGGAATGAATGGACGCCGTGTGGTCCAGACCAAAGACAAAAAGAACCATCCAGACTGTTACCAGTAACAAGTCCAGAAACCAGGGTCTGTCCTGGTCTGGGGTTGTGTCAGTGCCTTGGCAAAGGTCACTTACACTTCTGTGATGGCTCCATTAATGCTGAACTACACAGATTTTGGAGCAACACATGCTGCCTTCAAGACGACATCTTTTCCAGGGTTGTCCGTGTATATTTCATCAAGACAATGCAAACCTCGTACAGGAAAAGGGTGCTGGACTGGACTGGCCTGCCAACAGTCTCAACCTGTCCCAAATAGAGAATGTGTGGCGCATTTTGAAACGCAAATTGCGTCAACATAGACCCAGAACTCTTGTGCACCTTGGGACTTGTTTGCAGGAGGAATGAGACAAAATGACACCTGACACACTTAATCACTTGGTGTCATTTTGTCCCTAAATGTTTTTAAGTGTTGTGAAAAGAAACGGCAACATCACACTGTGGTAGATGTTTTACTGTCCCAACTTTTTTTTTTGGGGGGGGGGGATGGGGTTGTGTTGCAGGCATCAGAATTAAAGTGTTTATTTTGAACAAAGAATAAAATTGATGAGGTATCACATCAAATAATGTGCTACTGTATTGTTTTCAATGTTATACAGGACACAGAAGATTTATAAGCACTATTTTCAGATTCAATTTTGATTTTACATGCTGTCCCAACTTTTTCTGATTTGGGGTTGTAATACAGTTACCAACTATATGCGACCACTATCGTATGGCATTTAAATGGATAAATGTAGACTATTCTTTATGCTTTGGGCTCTGCATTGAATTGACATTCAGGATTTCCTCTAGTAGGCTGTTTTTGGCCAAACTCAAGACATTTCAGAACCTTAATTTTCTCCATAATTCATGTTTGCATTAATTTGATGTTTTCCTTTTAATAGCTCCAATAGGCATTTATTATGGGCTTTTATTTTATTATCACTCTGGAGAATTTGCAGGCTACAACATAGAATGATGAAGGTGACATTTGCCTTGAAATAGAAGCCTTTCTAATGAGAAAAACACTCCCATACACACGTACGCAAACATGAACATCTGGAGACAGAGTAGTCAAAGATTTTGGTATAGCACTGCACAACACGGTGTGTCTAGATCCCCCTCAAGAACCCTGTGGAGCCCAGAGAGGCACTTTGGCCACTACAACACCTAGACAAGGGCCAGGGTTATGGCAGGGAAACTTAATCACAACTACCCTTTTTTTTAAATGACAGATGTGTCATAGTGTGTGGAACCAGTGCCTTCTCTCCGCTTCTGTTTCTCTCTCTCTCATTACATGGAATCACTTGGAAACATGGCAACATCATAATTAACATGGCATTTTTAAAATCTGAGCCATGAAACGTGTCATTAAAAATCCTGTGCTGCCAGCCACCTCTGTATTTCCAGACTCCCACATGGAAACAACTAAAAGTGATTACAGTACAATCTCACTAGGGCTTTATGTAATTTGGATTACTGCAGTCTGTTTCTCAACCTGCTTCCTGTCTGTCTCTCCTGTTCTTCTGCTGCAGGGAGATGAATAAGCAGCAGGATTGACTTGGGCCCATCAGTCTCTATGTCAATCTTCGAGGGGTGATCAAAGCTTTCGCAGGAGGCCTGTCCCATCCGAAACATGATTCAGCCGTCTCTGCTCATCACTGTCTCTGTCAGTGGGGGGGGTTAAGAAAGCAGACTTGAACTGTGTCATATTCGTGGTGTCCACAGAAACGACTGAGTGTGGTGCAGATGGGGCAAGTGAATAGAAAAGTAAAGCTACTATAATTTAGTGTAAAATAAATTGCATGCTGTTTAAATCCTTGATTGATCTGATTGAATATCAGAGTTTAATAATCACATCGGATCAGCCAAGTAGTCATTAATTATCAGTTCCAGTTAATGGATCATCACCAATAAATCACACATGAATGTTAATTATTACTGGATGATAAAGTTTTCATTTATGTCCAGCACATCTTATTTTATATTATTTGCAAGCATCTTCCAGACTGAATCATAGCCTTGAGCTGAAATTACATTTCAAATATTAAGATTTTAGATTTGTTTTGCAACTAGATAGTAAAAAGATAGGGTTAGAGAGAGTGCTAGAGTACAAGACAGGTTGTGTGATGATGAGTAGTCATGCCTCACAACTGTATTTTCCTCAGTCACAGTGCAGCTCAGAGTTGGATGAATGAGTCTTGTGTCTGGCTGCCTGTTCAACACTCATTAAGTGATGGAGCTCTGAGTCACCTGGCCTTGTACAAGCAGTTACCTACCAAGCTCACTGCAGTGAGTTCCCCTCTTATCCTCTTGTATCACCTTCCCTTCCATCTTGTCCAGCATACCCCAGCATGTATACATCTATCTATATATCTTCTCAATTTCCAGTTTTGAACAACACCATCAGACCACCCACGTATCCATCTAGTAGTGGCTCCAATATTAACGTGTTTCGCAAAAGCTATATTTCATTTCTGTCCTCATCAACTGCAAACCTAAATAAATAATGTTAAGATCTTTTTAGAGACTTGAAAGAGATGAAACAAATGGCAGACAGCTGATGGTTTGTGCACATCCGCAGTTTATCTGGCAGCAGTTGTCCAACTAATAGGCACGTACACACAGCTACAAAACAATGTCAGAAGTCGTCCTCACGTGTCTTTTCCTGTGCAATCATACCTTGACTCCAGATTCACTGACTCAGTTATTTAAGAGGGGTGTGACAAGATCTCGTGCAACGAGATCTCACGATAATAAAATGTGACGATATTTCTGGTCGAGGCAAAAGCTGTCTCATGACGGAGTCTGACGGTATGAATTCACATTAGTCGGGCAAAAACGCAACTCCCTGCTATTTTAATGTACGGGGCGGCGTTGGTTGGGGTTGAGAGGTTGCTGGGTGGAGTGCTGTAGGCGTGATACAGCGGTGTTGTGATGTGAGTGGCTTCTTTTACATTTCCAGCCCCTGACTTTCCGTTGTGTTTTTGTTAGCCGTGCTGCTGATGTGGCCTGCTCTACCTTTGCACCAAGTCTACCACCATCGTGTCGGCATTGATAGATAAATCCACCGTTTCACATTCCACTACTAATGAAAATTCATGCTGTATAATGATGGTGTGTTAACTGTGGCCCAAATTTGACAGTGAATAGCAGTGAATGCTCATACTCACAAGATAAACAGGAGTCTTCTTCCTGTGGACGTTTACGCCCTGATCATTCCCCTATACATGATTGGTCGATGCATTGCCTTTGCAAGATGATGCACAGAAGGTCACACACAGCAGGAGGCTTGAGAACACTGTCAAGATGTTCACATTCATACACACAAACCTTGACAAACATGGGACAAACAGACATTGTTGCAAATTGCTCATTTCTCTGTGTCAGTATGCAAACAAGCAAACAAATGCACACATAGGAAGAAAACCCATGATGGAAGAATGTACATACTGTGCATCTTTTCTGCTTATCAACACCGGCTGTCAGTGGGAGATTATGAAGATGGCAGGTCCAGGGCTTCCTTTATTTAACAGAGCAGATTATTCAGACCTTAAAGCTTTCATCTGCACAGTGACTGAACAACACTCTGTAGAATAAAGCAGTATGGGTGAAATAGCGATCAGTGTGAGTTTTCACCTTTTAACACTTTATCATGCCCTGTAGTGCTGCTGCAAAACGGAGTGAAATGTCTTTTTATAGCTTCTTTGTTCCCATAATCCCCTCCTAAGAAAATGGAATGTATAGAGCATCAAGAAAAGTTGTTGTTGGAATGCTTTAGTCTGCTGTATCTGTGGTTGACAGTCTGTAGTGGGGTTTTGTTCTCTGGACTGCTGTGCGACAGGAGTGTATGACAGCCATTTTTGATAATTATGTTTTCCAAGCACATATTTCATCTGCTGCTCACTGTTCCCTGTCCACACTTATTATATCCCCCTCCTCCCTGTTCATTCAGCACCCTATTTAATTCTCCAAGACTGTACCACAGGCTTGTCTATTGCCTTAATTTAAACCTTGGGAAGAGAAATGAAATAATACAGGTTTTATCAGCTATAAATTCATTCTGGCATTACTCAGAGCAGATGGACTCTCTAGAAATTAGCATGAAGGATATGAGCAGCTAATACCACATCTCGTGTCAGACTGATGCGCTTCCTGTTGTTCACACAAAATCTATTAATCTGTTTCCCACTTATTCTGTCACCCTGTTAGAGAAGGCAAGGCACAGGAGTTGTGGTTCTGCATGTCCATTTTCTTGTCTTTTGGTTTCACAATGAAGCTGTTTATGCCTTTAATACAAAAATTAGTAATCGGGCAGGCTCCTTCGAAAGTGTAAAATGTCCAATCCGAGGCACATTACATCAATCATACCTCAAATGTCTCAGATTTTTGGAATGTCAGGCAGCGTTTGAAGTCTTGAGCTGAACAGAACGAAGGCTGAGGATTCTGCCAACTGGTGATGACATGGCTTTGTCAATTATAAGGAGGATTTAGTTAAGTCATGGGTACTGACAGCTCACCCCAGTAATATTGTAGCGCTTGCTGACTTCCCGACACTCCAGGTGCAGTGATCTTTGCTGGGTGTGTTTCGGTGTGTTTCAGTGTGTTGGGGGGGGTGACACACAGACAAATTCTGACAAAGTGAACACTTCAAATGCCTCTGATCACATGCTGGACCAGGAGGGATATTTCTTTAGTACAAGGAGAGAGCATCAGCATCTAGAGCTTGCTAGGCCAAGTTACCGTGGCATGGACAACCTTGGTACGCAGGTGCAGACACGCATAGCAGTGACCTCACACTTGGATGTAATCCAGGCCTTGGGTGATGACTGTAGATGGTGACCACTGTTTATGCAGTGGCTGAGGTAATAATCTGCTCTCCTGAGCATCTAAACCTTCTCTTGTGCATTAGATCATAGTTGGCCAGGGCCACAGGGGGATAGCAGTATGCGGAGCTTGCAGAGTAGAAAACTGAGAGATTACTGTATTTGTTGAGACGGGGCCTTGGGGGAAGGTTGAGTACCTTGGGATTTGTCCAGTGTGAAGAAGATTTGCAGCCCTAAATCCCTACATGTATTTGGGCGCAAGGATCAACAGGACCTGTATCCTCAGGAAACATCTTGGCATTGTTCTTATATATTAAAAAAGAAAACCTGAAGTGTTTTGATCTGCTTTAAGACATTGCAGCTGTTGCAACGATTGTAAATATGATTGGGCAAGACTTCCATTTTGTCAAATGAGTTTTACAGTTTATTCACAGGGCTGGGTGATATGGCAGAATAAGTTATCACGATCATTTTTTTTCATACAAGTCAAGTTATTTCTTGGTGTTTGTTAGTTCCACTCTGAACGCAATCATGCATCAATAATATACATTAATGTGAAATGTGCCATTCTCCATCTTGACTACTTTTACATTTGCTACAATAAGTATATTTTGATGCACTTTTGTGCTTTTATGTAACTAACATTTTGAACACATGACTTTTACTTATAACACAGCATTTTTACACTGTGATATTGCTACTTTTACATACGTAAGAATCTCAGTACTTTTTCTACCACTGTTCAGTGAGGATAATAAAATGGGAATTTATTATTTTCTACTTAAAATCATTTAGCCATAAATGAAAAAGAAGAAAATATATATATTTTTTATTTTACTGGCGTTATCATTGTTAGGAAATATGAAATGACACGGTGAAATTAAAAGCTCATGCACCATAATGAAATGCAGTGTGCAGCTGTGAGAATAGCTGAGTGCTGCCACTGTGTATCTGAGCCCTCGGTCAAACTAACAGACTGACCTGAAACTGGATGCGCTTTCAGCACTTAATTACACCACAGATTCGTTTTAAAAAAAAAAAGGAATGCTATGAAAGGAACAGAGCCATAAGATCCAGCTCTATTCAAAGAGCCCCTATTCCCACGGCCGTGAGGGAGCACTCATCTCTGTGACTTGCGTGTAGTAAGGTTACCACAACAGTAGCATGTGGTCAGGCTGTGCTACTCTGACTCAGCCAACCTTGCTGTGTTTGATAGATTTACATGAGCCATTCTTAAAAAACACTACTGCGTGATTGTCTAGAGTCGCCTCCTTTCCTGTGATGTGATAGGCTGATGTGCGCTATTTAAGCAATGTATCAACAGTTTGTCTAAGTTTGTCATTTTCTCATCCTTTATATATAATTTTATAATGCGATGAGGGTATATATCGCCCAGCCCTACTCACCCCAATTCTCTCTGTAGAGGCTCTCCGTGACCCTACCATAATACCTTGGCCTTTTCAGTGCAAATTGCTCTGCATATAAATAGTGTAAGATGCTTGTTGCCAACCATGGTTGCGTTGCTACAAGAACATGTGACAGTTGGTGCTCCAGTGTGATTTGCCAGGTTGTCTGCTGCAGAACTGCAGTTATTAATGACCAGTTGTTCTGTCTTTACTCAGTCATACAGTTTACGCTCCTTCCTGATTGGAAAATGTGTGCAGGCTGGTGGAAACTATGTTTTATCTAAGTTTTGTAGGTTTCAGCTATTCTTTGATTTTGTTATAATAGACAGGGCTTGGAACAATATCTGCACCTGTAGTCAGTCTAACATGGATGACTGGTCACAGTTTGTCGTCAGCAATTGGTAGGCTTGCAAACCTCCCCTGTGGGAATACAGGTCTGGAATTATAATATGTGCATAGATGTTGGAATTAATTTGATAGCACCTTATTGTAGGAAATACTGTGTAATTGATGAATCATCATGGTGCATGTGGAATGAGCATATGAAAAACAATGTATATATACAGTATATAGACCATTTAGAGCATGCATGTGTTCCAGACAAATGACCCCAGAATTTGTTCATTATCTCATTAAACAGTCATTTTCCACTGATATAAAGATTTTTTCTCTTTCATTTATCATAACGGTGGTTTTGTGTGTTGCATTGTGATTCAATTTGCATTCTGCATCTCTTATTGGAGTCCATCTGCTTATTTACGTCCCACACAAACTCATCTCAGACAATGAGACCATGGAAAATTTAGAAAAAGGAGTGGAACTACCTGGAAACAAAAATGTCATCACAGTTTTAAGAGTTTACAGCACAAGACACTGACCCTGAGATATGTACGGGCAATACTTTTAAGGTGTATTTTATATTTTGCTCCTCCCTGAAACCAGGAGACGCATAACAAAACTACAGACTACAAGAACAATATCTTCTCTGACGTCATGTCATATCAACACAGCTATACAATTATAAGCTTCAGAATTACTCTGTTGTTGCAGAGCAATTGGATTTCACAGATTTTTCTGTTCACACCCTGTGTCCAAACAAGAGAATCAACGGCTTTTTGTGCTTAAGCAGCTTTTGCTTTTGCCATCCTGATGACAAAGCAGAACCTCGCTGCAGGATGTACAGGCCAGTCTTAATGCTTTTGAGATTGAATTTCCTTTCTTTGCCTAGTGAGAGGCTAATTGTTGATAATCATAACAAGCTCTCCCGAGGGCCTTCATACAATATCTCCCTCTTCTTCCAACTGTTTCTCTGTGCCACATGTTTCCCAATGAGGGCCATCTGCATTGCACATTCTGCTGGAAACTAATTCTCATTCCTTTAATGCTTCTTTGTAGAAGTGTTAAAAGACCAGGAGCCTTTGATTAAGGCGACACACACATACACATTCAAACACCCCTCAGTAGATATAATATGACCAGCTACATTATCTAGTTTCAACAGTGGACCACACTTCATATAACATCAATTTGCAGCCTGTTATAAAGTTATTTCTTTGAAGCGCGAGGGGTAAATTAGCATAGACACAGTGCGGATTTGCCCACCCGTAGTGTGGTGTGTTCAGCTGCAAAACTTTCACAGATAAATGATGCTGTGTGAGCTGCCAGTCGGGGTGATGAGCTGAAGCAGAGCTGTCATTCCTCTTCTTCATCAGAGCTCCATGAACCTTGGCACACAGCTGACCCCCAAACCCTTTCTAACAGCAACGGCTTATGCGTATGTGTGGTGTGTGAATGTGTATCCCTTCACAGATGCAGGCATCATCACAATACAGGAGGAATTAATGTGTAAAGGCAGTTGTCCTCCAAATTGTTTATTAAAGAAGAGCTTGTGACTCAGAACAAGGAACATCCAATTGAAGGTGATACTTGCTTTCTTCATATGTGAAAACAGTGAATGGACATTTGAAGATGTGCCACAAGCTAAATGGAAACAAACCCACTTTCATTTCACTTTGACAGCCAAAGCTCTAGTTCATCTCTGTTGTGTTTCTATTTGAAGATGTGCTCTGTACTGTAGCTAAGCTGACAGTTTTTTCACTCTCCATATATAAAGTAATTGCATGGTTAAAGCTGCCCAGTGAATTCTGTCCTGCCTTGTATAATTCAGCTTCTGCAGGAACCTCCACTCGTGTATCTCACCATTCAGCAATGCCACACAGTTTGGTTCCCTGCCAGAGCATACAGTAGCTCCCCCACAGTCCCCTGACTTAACTTCCACACACATCCGCCTGCAATCAGAGCTTGGCCAATCTGCCCAGTGTCTTGAATTACACTGCAGTTCACTTTGATAAGGACTAAGCGCCTTAGTCATGCAGATTTCTGGTGGAAGTGGTGTGGATTCCATACATAACTGGAAGAACAGTAGAGTAAAGAAAAGTATAGACAAAGTTAAGCCACTTGCCAGCTCAAGATCCCCCCGATTTCCGTTTTCATTTTCACATCCCCATGGTGCCACAAGAAGAATGTGTGTGTGTGTGTGTGTGTGTGTGTGTGTGTGTGTGTGTGTGTGTGTGTGTGTGTGTTGCTTTGCTTGAGCATCCATGCTGCTTCATGGAAGGGGATCTGTTTTGGCTCCTTTTCAGCATTCCTGGGCAGAGGCGTCATGCCCTCCATGTATGTCCTACTGTGACTGATGGTGTAAAGAGGGGTATACTCAGGGAGAACGTAGCATGATGACAATGTAAAGAGACGAGGGACTGAAAGTCCGATCTTACCGATGCAGCTGTTGAGGATTTGGAAAGTGACTTTTCCTCCCTTTCAGCACAGTGAACCTGGATTAAGGCAGGACAACACTTAGTGTAGAGAAACTTTGCCCTGAGAAACCTTGTCATGTGCATAGCGGAGCATGTGACAGTGAAAAGAGATTGATCTGAAGAGATAAATATGGTGGGACAGCTGCTGGGTGTAAATGTCCTATGCAGAGAAAACGAGAGGGGAGAGAGCGACTAAAAAGAAGCATGAGGGGGAAACTGCAGAGTCATTTATAATATATTGATGATGGTCTTTTGGATCACCCGTAGGGCTGTGCTAACACAGCAGACTCAGCAGTTTGGCAACAGTAGTTTTCTCACACCCACCTTTACATGCAGGGCTGTGAGGCACTGGTGAGACCTATATCTGAACCTCAAGGCTTTGCCAAGGAACGATCAGTAGCCTGTTAGCTCTGTAAACAAAGGAAAGATGCTTTCATTATACCTGGATGTGCTTAGTTCCACATCCTGTCATTTTGATTTTGCTGTCTCCTACCCACCCTGTATATGGAACAGAGATTATGCACTATAGTGTCTCAATGTATGCATTTGTGCCAGAAAAGCAGACGGAGTGTAGAATGGATGGAACGCTCTCTGCAGCATGTTGTCCATAATCCCTACAGGGTGTTAAACCTAGGATGGCATGACTCATAGACACACAGCTAAGCTCACATAAAAAAGCTCAAACAGCCTGCTTCACACTAATTCAAGTAAATTTATTACAACTGGACTTTTAGCACCCCCTTCCTAAACAATTACTAAAGTCAGACCAGTCAGGTAACAGGTATGCAGCAAGCCTCCAGTAATACTGTCAACCTGTTGCTGACCATGCTTATGTTGATGTGTACTAGATGTTTCAGAGCACATTCATGAATTCATCTCAAAGGTTTTTGTCATCCAGCGCCATGGTACACAGTGTGTTTCAACTCCAGGCTAGTCCAGCAGAGCCACATTTCGTCTTCCTCAGCATGAGGGAAGCCGGCCGTTCTCAGCTGACTTGCCGATGTGTGCCAGCGCTGGCTGACACCGCCTCATTCACAGCTGTGTGAGCTCTGTGTATGCCGCAGCTGCAGGGCTCTACTCTCTCCCATGAGACAAATGATACTCCATTACCACACACACAGCACTGCAGTGGCTTTCAGTGGCTCTCTCCCTGCTTTTTATTAAAGCAAGGTTATTTGTTTTCACTGTCCTCATTACAAAGTCGCACATTGTATTCCCAGTCTGTAAAAAAAAAAAAAAAAAAAATCAGTCATGACGAATTTTAATCTCTTTTTTTTTGGGATAGTTGGTTTGTTTCCACCTTGAGAACAGAGAGCCATGTGCTAGAATGCCAAGGTCAGCTTCCTTCCCCTGTTGGATCTTAAAGAATGGTGTTTGAATGCTGAATTGCAAACACCGACAAAGCCGCGAGAAGGCTCTCTGTTTCCAGTGTAATAAAGAATGTCATGTATATTTCTCAAGATAATGAGCCATCATCATGGTTGCTGCAAGATCTCACAGAGGCACACACAGAGCACATCAATTCGTCCACACGTGCTGCATACAGACACAAACAGGGTTAAGGGCCACAGATGGTAAATATAGCTCACAGAGAGTGAGTGATCACATTTGAAGCCACATTATAGTTTGTTTATAGTTATAGGAATGCAAGATAATGTCTGATGTCCAGAAATCTATCTCCTGAGCATGACTTGCAGTACTGTGGAAATATTGTTCCAACATTGTGCCTACTGGATGCTGATGGCCATCTTGTTTTTCTCCATGGCCATTGTTTAGAGCTGACTGTCCACAGTCCCCCAGGGAACAGGAAGGAGGCAGGCTTGTAATGATGAGGAATAATGCTGTAACGTAATTATATTTGTCTTGTTGCACAGTGCAGAGCCCTAATTAATTCTGCCTGCTAATGGGGGGAACAAACTGTCTTGTTTTTGCTGGCTGTCACTCTTTCATCCTCTACAGCAGTTTGCACATTCTCGCTTGATTTTCTTCCCTCCTGGCACCTTGTTATCTCTTTGGTTCCTTATTATTTATCAGTCCTCACCTTCTGCGACCCTCGCACACGAACATTATGCTCATTCTCTTATCATTACGGCCCTTCGTTCTGTTGTGCCCGCCCACCCGGCCGCTCAGTGCTTCTCACTCCATGCTTGGCCTTAGGTCTTTTGACAGAAATTGAAAACCATGAAGCTGATTCGTTCTATTTTGGCCTTGCCTTTAAATCCTTTATACAATAAACGAGTCTTTAATGAAATGAGGTTCTGAAGAGATGAGGAAAAGTCAGTGTAAGACAATTGTGCCTGACATATTAAGATTCATACCTGACTGATTGAACACAGTATGTGCAGTAATTTGTCCCAGTCAGTCTCAACAGATTCATATATTGTGCTTGACTGAACATTTGCTTTGGAGTGTCCCCCAGCCACAACCTTTTCCTCCATATGCATGAACATTTCAGCTTGTCTCAGAAATCTAAACCTTCAGTAGATTGTGCTTTATATTGAAGGAACACAAAACTAAAGTCCCATCAGTTAGTTCTGGCAGTGGCAGTTGCCGTTTGGTAAGCTTATGCAACAGACAGAGGGAAACTTTAGCCAACATTCTTCTCAATAAAATAAAAATTAAAGCAGCATCTGTTCCCTCATACTGCAAGTCTTCCTGTGGAAAGAAAAGTGACCCCTGATGTATTCGAGAGAGAGAGGCGCTAAATCAGCCGAGATGCTGTCTGCTGCTCTCACATGAAGGTGCATCTAGAGAATCATCATTCATGCTGGAGAGCAGATGCAGCGCTTTGACATCCTATGTACCTTGCCTTGGCTGTGCCTCTCTGTGTGCCCATGTGTTTTTTGCATTCCTATTTTGTGTGTGTGTGTGTGTGTTTGTAAGTTTGATCTCATTAGAGTGCTCTGAAAGATAAAACAAAACAAAAACAGAACTGCATATGTGCACAAACGACCAGGCGCATTTGCCTTCAAGACATTCACCTTGGCTTGTTGTGACCCTGCTTTCTGCTGCTGCATGCAAGGTCACACTCTAAGAGCTGTATTGTGTTGAGTGAGTGTCAGACCAGGTGGTCGACCATTCTGTAAAAGAGAGGAAACTTCAGCATCCTGCTGTGTAACCTGCTATAAACACAAGTTGTACTGTGGACACATTTTAGTAACAACTCAAGGCTGGTTGGATACAAGCCTAAGTTTTTATACTCCTGCTTTATTTGGTTGACGAGCTTTTTTTCTCTGCGGTATTGTAATTCATGGGATTGGCTCACTGGTTGCTTGATTCAATAAATGAGGGCGTAAATAAAAAAAAACTAAATAAGATGCAATAAATTTCCTTTTAAACATGGTTTCCCTGAGAGTAAGACCAGAAACTGACTGACATGCTGTTTATTTTTGCAGACTTTTGACCTCCCCAGCCTGAGGTGGAGACAGTCTCTCTTCCTGTTTCTCACCCTTGTAGGAAGGTAAGATTAATGCTGTCACACCCTTCCTCCATCTGCTATGATAATCTGTAAGCATATACAAAGATCCTTTAATTACTCAGCAGGATTTGATCCTTGAACATCTCCTGTGTATTGCTCAGTTTATTCATCAAGCCCACTCAGATGGAAAAGTGCTTGAGCTCACATTAATTCAAACATGTCTTTAATTGCAGCCCACACCCTCACACCTGGGGTTACACTTCACGCAGAGTTGGTTAAGATACAGATCTTGTCCAGATTACAGTGGACTCAGAGTTGTGAGGGTGAACACGCAGAGGGCACACTGATAACCACCCAGACCTCCCTGCTGTGTGGTATCCATGCTTCAAAGAGAAGCACTGCTTAATGCGGCTACCTAAAATTAGCCAGTCAACAGATAACCTGTGCCTTGAGATCAAATCGAGGCTGAACTGTTAGGCTCTTTGACAGTGCCTCGCATGGCAGAGAAGGAGGAATGTAGAGTGAGGGCGACACAGAGATGGCCAGAAAGCGAGTATAGCTTCAGTGCCAGCCATGCAATGGGATGTGTGCTCAAGAGGACCTACTGTATATACTGTAGGCGGAAAGTTCCATGGCAGAAGATCATTCACAAGGGCTTTGGATTGAAAGGGTCAAGGTTTTGTGTGTTTCACGTCACACTCTCACTTTCACAATGCATTTCTGTTCCCCAGAAATCTAATCTGCTGCCATTTAAAACCACAGTTTCTTTAACAAGCTAAAGCAAGACAAAAAATTAGAGGGAAGAGGACCTGGGGAGAATCTGAATCCGTTATGACTGTCATTTACCTGCCTCAAGGTGCAAACATTTATCTCTAGTGTTTTTCCACTGGACTGATGTCCCTCTGTAAAAATAATTTAAAAAATAAATCACATTTGGACTGTTGGACAGTGTTTCTTCCTGGTTCATATCTGCAGTAAAGTCATCAGGAGATGCTATGAACTAATTTTCACCCTTCGTGAATTTATTTCTTGTGTGGCAGTAAAACATCTGCCTACAGAAACTCCTACAGGTAAAACTGGACTAACAAAGCACCTTGAAGGTGCTCTACTGAATTTCTTTTCAGCTGCTAGAGGGTTTATTTGGTCATCTCTGTTTCGATGATGAGATTTATAGGTCGCCACATGATGGTGACAGGGACATCAGAGAAATTAGTTGATGAAAAGGTTAGGTAAATTAGTACACAGACAAGGATGACAGAGTTTGTGTTTTGTTTATTTTCAGAGTGACAGAGTTGTTGAGGTCAGCTTATTAAAAACAATGTTCAGGCTCTATTGGGTTTGCATACCAAAGTGCATTTAAATAGCAGTACAACATAATGCGCAATTAGATGGCAGCCTCAGCGTTGTCTTCATTTGCAATCGGGTGTGTAGGGAGAATGTTGTATTTTCAGTTGTCTGTTGTTTGCAGTGCTGCTCTGGAACCAGCTGTATCCTGCTTGTCCTTTTGTCCCCATGGAAGCATCTGTGTTTCTCTGTTAACAGGAAAAGAAAGAAGAGAGAGAAAGAACGGGGCCACAAGGCTTGTTCAGTTAGTGTTCAGTGTGATTAAATGTGCAATTAGGCAAAAAACAAGAACGGAGCCTTTGAAAACAGTGCTATTTAGCAGTGTACTGTATATCTTGATTTACTTTTATAACTATGACATCTGTAGCACTATGTGCGTGTGTAACTAAATTTGTCCTCGGATGGAAAGTCATTCAGTCATATTGCCGACAAGGACACATACAAGCATGTCTCACAACCTTTCAGCCTGGAGCAACAGCTCCATTGGGCCTCTCTGACCACTAATGGCCCTGCAGCACAGTACAAGGTGGTTAACACACTGGGGGAGTGTGTATATATACAGTATAGAGTGCCATAGCAGCGAGTCCTAACAGAACTAGCACTTTTGAATTTCCCGTCCCCTCGCCCTGAAGTCGGTGGGCTTTTTGAATGGGTTTTTATTATTGTCAAAGGCACCAGGGTGATGCCAACTTCTGGGTTGGCCTACAAAATTACATTGCTGGGGGGGGATTGCTGTCTCTCCTGTTGTGCTAGCTGAAAGATACTGACTGATGCAGTTTCACCAGTGAACACTTTACATAGTTAATTCCCCATCCAGATGGCACCACATGCACCGGTGGCCAACAGAGACCTTATATGCCTGTCTTTAATTGGCTATTTATTGACTCTGCTACAGCACGGGAGACGATAAATAAACCAGCTGGTTGAGAGAGGGAGGTGGCAGACAAGTGTGGGGATGTCAGTGTTATTGTGTGTGTCAGATCTATGGTTGCATTATTTATACATCTCATTTTTATTTATGTAGCTACAGTAGGATCAGTAGAGCAAAACATGATGGAACAATACAAACAAAACCTGTTTCTTGGACACAGTTTATTTGCACAGGTCACTGCACGTTGGTTCTGTTTGGGAAGATGGTGTGAGCACGCAGAGGAACTGTAGGCGGACTTTAGTCGTAAAGGCTTGGCAGTTCACTTTGGGTCTCCAAGAGCCTCTATTTGACAGCGGACAGCAGTCTTCATTGTCACTTTAAATAATGTCACATAATGTATGTGTGTGGCAGTTTATGCATGCATGCTTATGTGTATGGATGCATGAATTGTTTGTCTCATAATGCAATGTGATGATGTGCTCTTCTGAATGAAAACTAATGGAAAATATAAGTATGATCTGTCAAAACATTTCACAACATGTGCACCTGATAGCGCTTGTCTAAGAAAGCAAAGAAGAGGCAAGGGAAGATTTCTAATTTCTTCAGCCAGAAGGATAATTAATCTGCTGATTTGTGCCTGAGCAGAGCTTGATGTAGAGGAGCTCATTAGAGCCTCAGTGCAAAAAATCCCATCTTGACCTTTCATTCAGTCTTCAGATGAAACTGCCAACTTTTATTCTCTAAAACAAAGAAGTCTTCCTAGTTTTCACAAAGCATATTTTGTGTGATTTTAAACTTTTTAAATGTAGTTTTTAAAAAATAAAATCAGCCAGTTTTACACACAGTTATAAATATGCTACAATAAACTGAGATATTTGACAATGCTGTGGTTGCATGTATGTGGCATGTTTTAGTGAATGAATGCTTATGTAATGATCAATAATACACAGTCAAATGTGCCAAACAATGGGAGAGCATTCATATGGGAGCCCAGTATACGAGTTAAATGATGTTTTCCCATTATTCGGCCATGCCATCATAAATCTTCAGAACTCCACAATAAGCAACATTGTTTTCCAGACGCAACCTGCTGTTAAAAGGTTTAACTTGCACTGCACATTCTCAGCTCTGCAGCACAATGATGTGTTGCTCTCACACAGATTCTCCAACAGAGGTTAAACGGCCACCTTGCCACGCATTCTCACACACACACACACACACCTCATAGCAATGTCAACCTCTTGATTGTTTCTTCAACCTGTTGCTTTGCTCAGTCAGTCAGTTCATCCATCCAAACTACTTAACCAGCCAGCGAAGCCAGAAAAAACTGTGATCAGAATTGCACAGCTCCGTCATCCTCCAACCGTGCTGCTCCTCTAGGCTGGGAGCTATCCCTGGAATGTCCCCTCCTGCTGGGTTGCACTCATCCAGGTCCCATTCTGGTAAATGCCAACTGGCTCAGATGGGCTTTGATGCTAGCCTTGTACATAAATGCCTTTTTGTGTGTGTGTGTATGTACATGTGGTCTGTGCAAGCATATGTGCATGTTTGTGTGAATGCTGACAGGCAGCCAGCTCTGGGTATTGATCTGTAGCCATTCCGACTGGAGCCCAAAGGGCAGGCTGTATCATCTGTCACTCTGCTTAGAAGCACTGATCTTAGATCACAAATGCCAGTCGGGGGGTAGAAAGTTGTAGAGCAAGAAAGACTGAAGCTGTGAAAAGATGTAGTTGCTATGAGCATGTATGTGTGGTAACGAGTGTGTCTCTGCTTGGCCTCCTGAGTGGTAAAGCTGCTCTCTGTTTACTCCTTCACTGTCCAAGGTGATTGAGACAAACATCCGTCTCTAGGACCCATGGCTGAAGACAACAATCAGTGCTGACCAGTTCACCTTCATGACCTTCATGTGTGCTTTAAACATCCATGTTTCTCCTAGCAGCTCTTTCCACATTGCAATGACAACACAATTACACACCACTCAGACATAACATGGATACACATCAAATTATTTGCACATAAACAGGTCTGTGTGTGTAGCTCTAGGGACAAATAATGAATCTTAATGTGATACCATAATGACTGTAAAATGACTTCTAAGGTTACAGCATTTCTTTCTAAGATAAGAATTAGAACTGAGCTGGTTTTACCACTTTCTTTGTTTGTAAAACCTTAAGTCACTCTGCTCTTTGGTCTTTGTCTAAAGTCGGTCTTTTTAGGTTCTTTCACTGTTATATTCGTTCACAGGGCTCTGGTCTACCTATTGTGTTCATGGCTGAGATTGGTTTGGTTTTTAAGGTGTCTGAAGTCCTGTGTTGTTTTGCCAGAGATAGACACTGATGATTGTATCGACAAAGCCCAAGGTTGCTTCAAGTCTTGCGTGACTCCACGCCGCCTTGGTTTTTCACAATGATTATTCCATTACTCTAAATCTCCTAAATCTGTTCCTGCCACACATTTAACACACTGATGGGTCTCTTGTGGCTTCAGTTTAAATGTTTTGATGATTCCAACCTCTGAGTGTAGGAGCCTCTAGCACTCATAAAGCAAGAGTCCCAATAATGGATAAACAGAAACCCTGTTGTATTTGTCTGGTAACCTTTAATCCCATCAAATGGATAAATGACCAGTTTGTGCCTCATTTTGATAATGGCACAGTATGTTGATAAATGTGAATTCCTGTTTAAGGGAAGTATGTTGTTACCAAGCGGTAACCTCCAAGGCTGACAAATGACACCAGTGTGGGAGTGCCAAAACCTGCCACTTGAGGCTGGCTCCAAATAAACATGTTTACAGCCTGGTTAAAAAAAAAGGATGTTTTCTTTTGTTAATTTCCCCTTTCATGACAACTATACGGGGGTGAAATGTTATACAAGTTGCCCATTTAATATTATATTGAGGCTAAAGGTTGCACATAATTAAGGGTGTTTCCACTTTGAGTTACAGGTGGGATGGTCCTCCACAGGTGACTAGCTGCTAGCTATCGCCACCTCTTTGCCAGGCACGAGCTTCAAACCGCTCTACAGAAAACCAGCGGGTGATGCCACAGTGGGTTTGTACACCTTTTATAAACAGTCAGTGGGTTTTATTTTAGCTTCAAACTGTCACTTTGGTAAGGTCTTCTGAAACCACCTTGCACTAAATCAAATATATAGATAAAATGTGTATATTAGTTGGCACAAAAAACATGTTTTTAATGAAGAAGCAAAATCTAGAAATCTTTGGAGTCATAATGTAGCGTGAATGCTACACTCAGAAAAAGTAATTCGATTGTCTGTTCCAAGATTAAACACTCGGTACCGCTAAATTATTTGAGGTCGTCTTTGTCACTAACAAGTGTCCTGTATGATCCAGGGTTAATGCTGCAGTATCAATCGTTTGTGTGCTGAGATATTTTTAATAATGGATTTTGGGTGAAAACTCTGAGATTTGATTCAACCTCATGTTTGGGAAATTATCCGAGTCATTGTTTTCCATTTCTCATGTAAATGATCCAGCACATCTCCAGTGATTGAATAGGGGCTGTATACTGTTACACAATGCATTTCCATTGTTTATGTCCCCTCCTCAATAGATCTTTATGCAGTTACAGCTGTATGCATCTATATTAGCCTTCATGGTTATGATCACATGCAGGTTGTATTTTATATTTTTATACTTCTACCTGCTTCATTTTACATGTAATCTATCCCTAAGTGGTAACGGTCTGGAATTCATACTCCTGCGGATGTCATCTACAGTAAATAGGAGAAATAAAAAATGTCTTATCTGTCTGCTAATAATCCTGCCAGATATAATGTGTGGTTTTCTGAGGCAAAGACTGATAACAAAAGTTTACTTTTGAGGCTGATAGCACATTTTACACACTGTGGTTAACGAATCGAAACCTGAAAACAAGAGCCTTTTGTAAGGGTTTCATTGAGAGATCAACAAACAGAACACGGGTGATTCTGTTTGCTTTACTTTATCAGGAATCCCAGAAGGACTCCCAGTGTCTCAAGGCAAAACCAGCCATTAGACCAGTCCATTAGCTGTGAGAAAACAACAGACGCAAGAAACAAGTCGATTTGGATTTGAAATGAAATGCTTCTACCTCAAGTTTAATGTATATTTTCAGATTCTCTTAAAAAATAAGTAAAATATCAAGTTATAATATTTTAAGACAATCTATGTACATTAGTGTCTTCAGAGCAAAGGAGCTGAAGGTGAAATCAGATGGGACACTGCTGATCTAACATCACCTCACAGTGGAGCTAAAAAGGGACAATTTAAATATCCTTTCAAATGAAAATGTCTATTCTGCTGCAGTGGACTGCAACATGTTGACAACACATACTGAGTGTTTTCTTCCCTTTTGTCTTCTTGTGTGTCGATTCTGTTCACCGGTCCCAGTGGAGATCATTAAGAAACAGTGTTTGCATACTGTGATGGTGAGCACAGGTCTACTGATTTTGTGAGGTTTATAGTCAGTGTAGCAGAGTGCACTGAAGTATTTTAGCCAGGGGTGTGTGCATGTGTGTGGAGGAGGATCAGAATGGTGTTTAATGCGCAGGGCTGGAAGGTTGAGTAAGGATTTATGTGAGATTCCAGCCCCCAGTGATCCAAGGTATTTTATCTGTAGAAGCCCCCACTGTCAAGTCCTAATGGTGTGGGTGTGAGCGTGTGTGTGTGTGTGTGTCTTTACCTCCGTGTGAACATATGACATAGAAACATTTTATCATCCATTCAGATTAATTTATGCCTCCCTCTAAAAGTCATCCTTTACAGTCTGATTCATGTCGATTTGCTCTTAAGTTGTGTAGCATCTAAAGTGTTCCTCCATGCTCCTTTTGTTGTCACTGTTCCAGGACACTCACCCCTGTACTAATCCTCTGAAAATAGATACCATGTTCATATTTTTATCTTATTGCTGGCACAACATTACTTCTATCAACATTGCACACCGTAACTCATTGTAATATTTTGCATTGAGTAATAATCAATAAATGTATTTGGCTCTTTTCATGAAATGATCTCCTGGGAAAGATGTTGACACAGTTGTGACTGGAAAAGCTCACATTCTGTTCAACTAAGGATTATATAGTAATGTAGGTCTGTAGCTGCTTTAATCTCTCACTGGGCTGGACTTGTGCTTTGGGGTAGAAGTGGGGTACTGGTAGATTTGCTGATAGACCATGTAGACGGACAGATGGGCAGTTTTTAGTGATGCCACCGATGCCAGGGATCAGACATCAGAGGCAACCTTTCACCTCCGAGGCAATGTCTATAGCAAAAGGAGGCTGCCCTGGTTGCTGTATAAGTGTGTTATTTACAATCAAGTTGGCAACTGACAAAGTCTCAGTATTGTTAGGGGCTTGGTGGAAGAGGAGTGTGTTTGTATTGGCAGGAAAACGTTTTCATATTGGATAACATTGTTAACCATAGTTATTAACTGAATGTAAAAAGGGTAAGTTGTGTTCAGACAAAGTGAGAAGAATTTGAATCAGCACAATTGCAAACCAAGTCAAAGGAAAGACGAGTGGGCACAGTTGGATGCAACTGCACAAGGTGAAATTGTTTAGCAAACTGGAGCAAAAAAGAAAAAAAAAAGACTTATCCCAGGGCTATGAATCTACTTTTTAAAAGTGTTCCTGCAGAGATGTGAGTTTAGTCAGACGATTAACTGCCACACAAACAAAACGTGTGTGTGTGTGTGTGTGTGTGTGTGTGTGTGTGTGTGTGTGCGTGTCCTTTCCTAGCCACTAACGTCTGCAGTTGGTATGTTGGCTGTTATGGGCACATTAACATGGATTGCACAAGTGGTCTAGGGGTCAAATGTGTGCAAATGATTGATGTTCTGACCGACCACACTGCAAAGGCAACAAAGCAGTAAATGCTGAGAGGGACTGTGTTTTATGACAGGACTTCAGCTTTTGTCTGTTTCACCAATGTCAGAGATTTCACATGCTCATTCCTTCATTCCCTGCATGTCATCTGCTACAGTATGTGCAAATGCTTACAGTATATTTGTATTAAAGTTTTGTGTGTTAAGGGAGCAGCTGCTCCATTAGGGAGAAAAGAGTAAGTGATTAGGATAAGGTGTGGTGGACCTCACTTGTCTCTTGGCTCCCTTTGTCTAGAGACCATCTACTGTCCCATCTTTAAGATGACATAGCTATCCTTCTGAGGACAACTACAAACTGCTTTGCATTACTGAGCACTTGTATCAGAAGAAGCACATGCTCAGACGTCACTGCAACCTGTGATGTTTGTTTGTGCCTTGCAGTCAGTGTCAGTCATGTGTTTTAGCATTCCCTAAGCATGCCTTCCTTCCTAATCATGACTGTCTTTGTGGTGCACATGAAAGTTCTTCTATCACCTCCTGTGTCTGGTCAAAGCATCATGCATACCAAAACATTTGTTTGTGTTCATATCCCCTCAGAACTGATGGAGAAGAGGGAAAAGGGAGAGATCAAAGGGGAAGTGCAAGAATAAATGTGTGAGGAAATGTGAAAGGGGGCCAGAAGAAGGAAAACCAATTTGATTTTGTCATGTGGGTGATCCATATTACCCTGAGCTGCAGCATAAGTTGGAATTGAAACCCCAGCTGGCCATAAGAAATCCATTGTGGTTTTTTTTTTTTTTTGCATTAATCTTCGACCTTTGTCAAATCATGCATTTCTGTGTTTCACGTGAACTTTTCTTCCCTATTATGCCATTATAAAAAGTCCCCTTCCTTCGCCCCTATTTTAAAAAGATGTTCAAAGGCTTGTATCTAAAGAACGAATAAAAAAAAAAAGCCCTGATATTTTTTGATAAATAATAGTTGCTTCTCCTTGGCAACCCTTTATAAAGCGTCTTCAGAATTTATCTGGTCCTGCACCTAACCGTATTCATCACAATGTAAAATGCTGCACCTTAAATACTGTACATCACAGACCGGCCACAGGGCCACCGTAAATCAAAACTACTATGGCCTTGACATCTGCATTAGGCCTCTAAAGCACTTTTTGCTATTCAGACAGTGTGAGATCCTTGTTTACCACAGCATCATGTACCGTATGTGTGTGCATGTACTACAACAGGTGGAGTATGTCTGTGTCTGCGTCTGTCCCTCGGTAGACTGAAGTGATTTATGGACTCTACCTGTTGAGTGTTTTTAGTCCAGGCTTGGTGTGGTCTCCTCATTGCACAGCCAGGCGTCTGGATGAGGGTCATGCCTCCTCTGTTACAGTGATCTACCAGACCCTCATACACATGCACACAGTAATGTGGAGTGACAGTGGCACCTGGGTATGTAGTAATTTTTTCTGTTCGTGTCCAGATCAGGCACATGCACGGATGTATGCAAAACACATTGTGACTGCAGCATTGGGGAACAGTTTTAACAAAGGGCATTTTCTTTTGTGAGTATTTAAAAGCGAGGACTCTGTGTATTTGACTTTTAGATTGGCTTCATAGTTACAGATCAGTGGTCAGGCTCAGATGTGTCCAGCTGTTTTCCACATATGCACCGTCTCTGTGCCTGTGGCACATCTGAGAGCACTTTGTTCTCGTCTGCTCCAGCCTCCCATATCTTGACTGAAACTGACATTTTATGAATTTATGTTTTAACACAGCAAGTCCTTTACCTCCTGAGGAGAATGGAGGGTTTCTTTTTTGTGCAGTCTTTTGAGCACTGAGCTCTGTTGTTCTCACTCTCGTGTCATTTTTGTGCTTGATAGCAGTTTTCTTTTTCCTGTTTCTGGAGATTACAGAATAACTTCCATTTCACTCCTGCAGCTGTCATTGGCCCACTGAACAGCCCTCGGAGGTACAAGCAGCTGAAAACCTGCAGCAAGCGCAGGGTGCAGCAGCTTTGGCAGTGGATTAAATGCAAAGCCTTGGGCATTTGGAATAAAATGCTCTAAACTGATTTGGCGTGCACCGTTTAAATGGAGAATGCTGCTAATAGTTCTTCATTACTACAGGTCCATTGCCTGCATACTTGGTGATAGTTCAGTAGACCCCCATTAGACAGAAGGCAAATTCATTCACTTTAAAAGCCTGTGATAGTGATGCAAGTTAATGGGGGTTGTGGAGATATTTTATTTGTAATGCTTTCAGTGAACCCAACTTTGAAACGATAGTGGTTTGCTCCATTGTTTTTTGGACGGCATCTGTCGTCTGTTTGCGTTATTCCCAGTCACAACAAAACATAGATGGAGTTTTAGAGAGTATATTGAGGCGCATGCCACATCAGACTCTCATAACTGCATAAATGTGCTTGTTTAAATGTGATGAGTGCCACCTGTTCATCAGGAAGTGCATGCTTGTAAAATTTGAACATTAGCATTATTGGCGCTCCCAAATCGCCACCTAACGCTGCCTGTCTTGCTACATTTGTAGACAAGTTTCATTTACAATAATAATACTTGATCAAAAAAAAAAGAATTTCATGTTGTGGAGTGCTGTTAGGAATCAGGAAATGAAAACATTGGCTCAGCAGTGCTCCCATAATGAGTAAACTGACCTTTATGTATTTTGTTCATTAGAGAAAACAGAGAAAATTGGTGATTGGTACAGTTCTCTTAAATCACTTGGACGTGCCACTTAGGACCAAATCTGTCAGAGTGGCTCTTGCTTGAACTTCTGTCTGTGTTTCTCTAACATACGAGTATCTGCTACAACACTTGCTTGTTTGTCTGCCACACAGACCCCAGGCTTTTGTTGTTAGAATCATAAGAGCCCAAGCTCTTATGATTCCACACTGTGTCTTCTACTGCACATCTCAACCACCTACAAGCACCACACAGCCACTGCAGTCTCACACCCGCCACACACACCTGCTCTCCTCCCAGCGCTCTCAGCAGGCCTGCTGCCAGTCTCCTCAGCAGTCCGCCAATCAGTCGCTGCTTTGTAGTTTAGATCAGACGGTGGTCCGCTCATTGGCTGACTCGGAGGCAGACGGCCAGACTCTCAGCAGCGTATCTGCGTGTTGTTTCACTGAAGAAGGAGACCTGCCATATTCAGGACAGGACATTGGTTTAATGCTTTATCAGGTTAGAGGCTCTGCTAGTTAAATGCACTCTTTCTTCTCTAATCAGATCAGAAAAATCTGATCAGTCTCTATCATCAGATACTTTTTTCATATGAGGGAATTTCCTGCTGTAAATTAATATTGGAAGTAGTGTACAGCTGTTGTCTGCTGTGATTAGTTTTTTTTCCAAAGTCTCTC
>NW_018127939.1:1696468-1709078 GCF_001952655.1 Monopterus albus
ATTACATGCCAGATATATGTCAAAAAATAGCTTTTTCTCATGCCTCTGTTCACTTTGTATTCCATACTCTGCTATGTCTCTCTCTGTGTGTGTTTTCTCTGTTTCCTCATTCATTCTTACCCAGTGCTGCAGTCATGACAAGGGATGAATTCGCAATTGGTCCACAGTATTTCTCAGTGGACTAACTCCAAAGAGAAAACTTGGTCTTGTAGAATGGTTCCTTTTAAAAGGTGGCTCAGGACTGACATGAATGTAGACTGCAGCTAGACAGGCCTTGAATTCGGCAAATGGAAATACATTTTAGACAGAATACAGCAGCGAGCTATTTTCTGCAACACTTTAGAAGGATGAAGGTGTAGGGTGGCTAAGAGGTAGACGATGCACAGCAACACTGAAACAAATTGCTCCATGTCACAAATATTAAGCTCATGGGTAATTTTTAACCTTACTTCATGTCCCCTGGTCCAAGCTTTTCTTTTCACCTGTCACCTCCTTCCCCTGAGGAGATGGTTGTGAAGCAAATTGATGAGATGTAGATGATTTTGTAACGTTGCTAGTGCTTAATGTGGGTATTTACTCATTCATTTGATAAAACATTAAATAGTCTTCTATGCTGCTTGCTGTCCAAAAAATGGTGAACAGTTTTTGAAGCCGGGGATTATTTCGTCATTGTTTTGGGAGGTGTTTGGTCTCTAACAAAACAAAGGGCTAAATTTTTTTTAGTGTCCATATGGATGTAATCACCATTAACATAAGGCTTGAGGTCTAAGCAAAATGTATTTACAGTCTGGCTGAGAGTTTGATATTTGTATGTCAGTATCTTAGCATTTTCTTAGTTGATCCAAGAGAATCAAATAACAAGCGGGAGAGTGGCTTATTAGCAGTAGGCTAGCTGTTAGCATTCAGTTAGGCTACTGCCAGGAGCCAAAAGTAACACTACAACAACAGTCTGTCTCATATAAACTAACTTTAAATAGCTCCTGGGTTCGCTTTACATCCAAAACTGTGCTCTCTGTGATATTTGCTATCAACAAGTAAAATGCTCCTGTTTCTCACCACACTCTCAAAATCTGCATATATTTGCAGGTGAACTATGATTGGTTTTCAGATTTGTGGCATTATAAATTTAGTTTGCCAGTCCATGTTTGAACCTCAGATTTCAGGGGAGCAGACATCCAACCCCTTCACCAGAGCAATGTCAAAACTCCATGTAAGTGATAAATGTGCACACACACCAGTCGAGTGAAGGCCAGATATTTCTGGGGTATAAATACAAGAAAAAACCATGATTGAATGGAGAGAGTCTATAACTGTATTGTAAGTTTGAATTATGTTTACAGTACCAGTTACTAGTAATAACCTCCTGCATTCCCAAAGGAGAATTTGTTTTCTGTATAAGCAAAAATAGACTCAAGTCATATGATGATCCACAGAATTAGGAACAGCATAACATGAACCTGATGTTTGACATTCTTCAAAGTCTAATCAAAATAAAGTCACAGATCTGTTGGTATTGAAGTATGATTCTAGTGTCACTTACAGTTTAGCAAGTCTGTTTTTGTGTTGATAATATGCAGTAGCTTTAAACCAGCTATTTTTCCATCCTCTGAAAATGAGAGGATGTGCACATAGAGTAGCAGTAAAATTGTAATGTTTCCAAGGAATTAATTCCTGGTTGAGAGTCTTTCTATTTCTTGGCACTTTCTCCTCATGGGCATCAGGTGACTGAGCATGCAGAGTGTAACCTAATGCATGCACTGATGTGAAACTGTACCATTCTGGGAACAACACTGAAACCAAAACATTTGTCAACTCCACGAGTCCTGTATGTTTACAGCAATAGGTTGTCAAACTGGTAATTATTCATTTTCTCCAAATAATGACAACAATATAGACAAATTCTTGAAAAAAGTTGTGTACATGGAAGCATTTTGTGTTTAAAAAACAAAAAAAGACTTGTTTACCAGTAGATTTTCATTGTTTTAATCTCATTTATATTACATCAGTCCATTTACTCAGCTCCAGCTTTTGTCCCCTGCTCCACCGTGGCTTCAAGGTAGTGGGAACTTGACAAAAGTCCTTCTTCATCCCTGCTAAACACAGCTCATGGGGCAAATTAGTCACCTCCCTGTTGAGGAACTTGAATATTTAAGCACCAGGTCACAGCAGTGAAATAGCAATGGCTGTATTACAGCCTTTTATGTGGCCAGAGCTGACCTGCAGAGGTATTTAAAGACAGTGACTTCAGAGCGGGTCAGTTCAGGAGCAGTGAAGTGCTTGTTCTCTTTACCTTTGGAGCACAAGGGGAAACTGCCTGCCAATCTGACTGAGTCCACTGCAGGACAAATGAGAGGACCTTGGAGTGAGACTAAATTGTCTGAGGCAGGATTGTTGGGCTGTCTAGAGAGCTGGTCTGCTGTCGCTGCTGGAGAGAGTATTCAGCCTGGATGAGGTCCCAAAACTGGACAGATCTCAGACAGCGTAGAAACCAGCAGCCAAGCATGAAGACCTCCTGTGTGCCACTGAAATCTAATACTCATTAGTAAAAAAAAAAACAAAAAAAAAAACAAAAAAAAAAACAAAAAAAAAAACAAAAAAAAAAACAAAAAAAAAAACAAAAAAAAAAACAAAAAAAAAAACAAAAAAAAAAACAAAAAAAAACAAAGGAAACATTGACTGTTTATCCTGAGTACTGTGCACATGTGGCCCAGGTGCAGGAGGCATTTAACAGTGTCAAGCGGCAGCATAAAAGTCCAAATGCAGTACAATATCTGCATTTTGGTGCATATACTTTTTTGATAGTTTATGGTATATAAACTTTGTTTTCAGCCTTTTTTCCTTAAACAATATTGCTAAACTGCTCAATCCATCTAAGCTTTATGAAGAAGTAAACCTACTGTATGTAATATACATTTTAAAGTAAAATTTTGAATATGTGATCAACAAAAATGTTATCAAGCCTGACAATGTGACAAAGCACTTGGTGCCAGATTTCACTAGGTTCAGTAGTTGGTGTGCTAAACCCACTGACCTTTTCATGGTGTTCTTCCACATAGCATCCTCCAGTAGGGTTGGATGGTACAAACAGCTGATGTCATCCCCTTAGCACAGAAAATTGTATGTTCATTTTTGTTTACCTTGGTATGTAAGCTTTGTTTACTGCTTTTGGAATGACTTAGAGCAAGTGCTTGTACCAAACAGTGTCAAAATGAGACAAAATGAGAGTTTACAGCCATGGTAATTCCTCTGTGAGGCATCAGATGAAAAGTCAAGGGATCACCAAAGTTGTTAGGATGCATTTCCTGAGCACCAGGAATGATTCAATAAAGGTTGGTGACAACGAACGGGCAGACTTTGAGATATTTCATCTCCATACTAATCAAGATTGCTCCTCTGGGCACCATGGATACACTGTATGTTCCAAATTCCTACCAAGAACGGTAGGACCTATTCTCAGACACTATACTAATGTGCTAAATTTAATAAATATTTCATCCTGGACCAAAGTGATGGATTGACTGAGAAAGCAAAACTGTCATAGGGCCACACTGTTAGCGTGGATATAAAGAGCTTATTTTTGCTCTCCAGAATGTTACATTTGTGTTTCAGATGTCCTCAGGAGAGCTTAGCTAAAGGCCTAGTACTTTCAAGCAAGATCGTTACAAAATGCTGTCCTGAAAAAAGCATTTACAGGGGCTGAAATATTAGCAGTGGCTTCAGAAAATAGTAAACCTTTCAGTTTTTGCACACTTTGTGTTGTACAATTGCCATTTTTGCCCATCAGTTTATACTCATTAACCCCTAATAACAAACTGATGTTTTAGATTTTTTTTTTAATTTCTACAACACAATAAATTGCCCACGAAGTGAAGGGCTCTGCATATATTCTGAACCCATTGTAAATGCTGATGAGAATAGCAAGTATTTAAAGAAATCTCTGTGCTCAGTAAAATGTTATCTGTAGTCACTAACAGTGTGAAGCTGAATACATGGTTAAAATAAGGAAAACCACTTTCCAAACAAAATTACAATGTGATTTTTCCACAGTGTGTGGAGGCAGATTGGTCACATCTAAATAATAATAAGTAATTATTATAAATAGTTATTTAATCATCAAATATAGTTTTCGATGAGCAATGAGCCTTCATTTACTGCAAGTATCAATGTTTGTTGTTAGCAGATGAGGACCTTCTAGCTAGTTATTGTGCTAAGTGAGGATGAGTTCCTTCACCATGAGCTGGTAGTTTGACTTCTTCTAGTGTTTTCCAGTCATGTTTGCATTGTTATATTGTCCAACCAACAAAAATCCCGTTTGTTTGTTTGTTTGTTTGTTTCATTGTCCAACCAACAAAACTCCCGTTTGTTTGTTTTTTTGAAGAGATTTTTGCTTTCCTGAAGCCAGTTGTTGAACCCTTTGTACACTTACATTTTGTGTTGCTTTCCATTTGCCACAATCATAGTGCTTTGTAAAACTCATAAATGTGTTTTAATGTTAGAGCTACATCTGAAAGAGATGATGGCTGTTTCCCAAATCACTCCCTACTAACAATATACACTATATAGTGAGTTTGCCATATTGTAGTGGTGTCCGAATGCTGAGTGTGCAAGTCTCTCAGCTATGTAGTGCACTCAAAAATTGCACAGCATGTACACTACAAAGTAGTGTACATGCCATCTACATGGCTTTCTGCTAATGCAATGGTCTGCATTTTATCAGATGAAAAATTACTGTTACATGGTTCTATGGCTGTTGGTGAGATGCAAAATACTGATGGTTAGTAAGTGTCCAAAATCTCAATTTACTGACTATTGAGTGACCTACTTAGTGTACATTATGGAGGGAGTAGTGGATGAGTGATAGTTGTAAATGTTTGATATGACAGTGTTATCACACGGATCAAACTCATGATTAAAATTTAAAGGGTGACACAATGGAAACAGAGTGATGGGTACTATTTCTCATTACTGCCTTTGAGTCCAAGTTATACTCTGACCTTACCTGAAATTAGATGTTTTAACAGAGCGCTCAAAGTGGACACCATGCTTTGTGTTGTTATAGTGTGTACTGATGGCCAAAGGTAATCTTTTTACCCATATTGATAGCAGGGTGCAAGTTTGACATTTTTATGTTGTTGCAAAAAAAAAAAAAAGGTTCCATACAATTTGATTTGCACACATTTTCAGTCTTATGCTACAGAGAACAAAACCAAAAGATACAAATAAGGATGGAGGAAGAGGCAGAAAGAAAAAGACTTTATTCAAGTCTTCAACTTGTATTGGCTGCTCTTTATCAGCTCCTTTAATTAGGATCGGTGATTGATTAAACTAGCGCCAAAAGAAAGTTTATCTTTTTCATTTGGAAAGACGATAACATGTCTACCAATTACTCTGTCTTCATGACACCCTGCAAATTAATTTTAGGATTATAATCTTTATTTTTGTCCCTTTGCAGTCTCACTTGTTTAAAAAGCCCACGGCATGCTTTTTTTTGTTTAGACTTATCTACAATGTTACAATGGGGAGTTATCATCTTAGACGTGACCTAAAGCTCCAAAAAATGAGGTGTATGTACGTATGTTCTAGTATTTATATACAGAAACAACTCAGTTTATACATGTCTCGCAAACTCTCGCTCACAAGACCTTTTTTTTCCTAACAAAATAAAGTATTATGCGATAGTTTAAGGATTTCATGCATGGTCATAATGAGCAAATGAGCAGGCCTTTAAGAATCTGTCCAAAGTTTTCTTCAACATCAATCTGCACTGCCCTCTGAATAGGACTGACAGAGCAAGGAAGAGTTCTGCACTTTGAAAAGTGGTATTTTAACTTGCGGCTTTAAAGCTTAAAGATTCTTTTGACAGAAGATGGAACACCTCCTTGCCATCAGTTTTTTTTCTTTGAGGGGAATATTATTATTATTATTCATTTTAGCTCAGATCTATAGTTATGTATTGTTGCAGGCAATATACTTTCATAAATAGCTGATTCAATGTCCTAAAATGAACCTGTGCCCTCTGATTTAGACTTGTTTAATCTTGTGATTTCAAGCCCTTGTTTTTTTACATTGCAGTTCACAGCATTCAGAGTAATGCACTTGGAGATGAGATTTGGCAGCTGGACAGAATGGTAGTGAATCAAGCCGTCTGCCTGGCCCTTCCCCCGAGCGTGTGAAGCACTGCAGTGTGAAGGGGGAATGGAGAGAATGTGTAATAGTGGTGACCGTGCATTTCTGTTTCCTAAAAGCTCCATCCTGAGTTCCCCCATGATTGTGTCAGCTCGATGAAGTGGATCAGTCCCTGCCCTGAGATGACCACACAGGAAATTTTAGCACCGTTGCCACCAGGCCTTTCCAAGCCTGAGATACAAAGTATCACAATTACACAGCCCCTTCTGTCGCAAGCCATCAGTCATTTTGTTATGTGCTATCTCTGAAGAAAAAACAGAAAAGGGATCATATATCCACACACTCACTAGCCACCTTATTAGGTGCACTTTTTATACAATTGGTATACAGTTCAATGCAACACTTCCACCTTAACATCTGTGTTTATGAAGCTCAAAACTTGTTTTTGGTGAAATTGTCATAATGTATAAATCCAATTATATGTTTATTACTGAGGTCATAATTAAAGGTGGTGTTGTACTGGGCTACATTATATTTTTGTCCTCCCCAACTACATACATGACAGGGTCAGAATATTTTTTATAATGTTGACAAAACAGAAAAAGTGGGACTCAACCACAGTGTCACAGTACAGCACACGAACAGCCTACAGAGCGCACATGCAAGAGTTGTCTTATACTGTAAGGTTAGTTCATCTTCAGAAAAGGATATCATTAGAGCATATTTTAATGACTTGATAATGACTTGTAAGAGATGACTGTGGAGGATCTTGTGAAGAGTTTGTATCCCATCACCGATAGATTAACATTAGTGGTACTGAACACCGAACTGTGGTATTAACAAGCAATTGTGGCTCAGCAGCAGACACTGGTGGGGCAAAGAAAAACCTAGTTTGACATTTGCCCACTGTAGATAGTGTTGGCTCTCTCTAATAGTAATGCTGTTCACTTCATCTCGAGGCGTTTTACATAATTAGGTCTAGACCTTACTATTATTACTAACAGTATAGAGAGAAACCCAACAAACCCTCCTTGAGCAAGCACTTGGTGACAATGGGGAGGAAAAACTCTCTTTTAATAAAAGAAAACTCAGACAATTCTTGTGGGAGGCTGTCTGCCTTGACCAGTTGGGGTGAGGGGATAGAGGAGAGAGAAAAGAAAAGTTTCAAGAGACAACAAACGATCAAACACTGGGAAGGTTGATGTGGCTGGTGACAATCCATCAGAAACATAGAGCTCTGGAGCCAGGGAGACCTGCAGAAAGGTACAGGGAGGGAGAGAGGACACTATGGGAGAGAGGAGGTTCAAAGTTAATGACATGTAATGGTTGCATATAAATGCAGTGAGAGTGAGGAGAGAAAAGGAGAGGAGAGGGGTGGAGCTCAGAGCATCATGGGGAGACCTCCAGCGATCTAATCTCATAGCAGCTTAACTAAGGGAAGGCTCAGGGTCACCTATCACAGAAATGCTGTTCTCCACTGCTGCAGATGTAACCTAAATAACACAACTGTCTTTTTCTTCCCTCCTTTCATTTGCAATACACATGCCAGCTTCTGTTTTTACCAGAAACTTTTAACCAGCAGTGTTTGTTAGTAAATTACTCTTAACCCCTATTAATCGGCTGAGTATATTGAAAATATTAAACTTCTCAGTTAATTCCAGTATGTGCGTCATTCAAATTGATAAACTCCATTAGCTTTATTGGTCTGAATCAAGGTAATGACACTGGGCCAATATTTAATTAAATTTTGCATTTACCTTTCTAAATCATCACACTTTACTCAGTAAATATCTACTACTTTTCCACTTAAAAAAAAAAGATGTCTCTTTCTTATTTATCAAATAAACCCCAAGTATGTCAGAAGCTCTTCCCCCTCTATTTGTGATACTGGGGTACCACAGGGTAGTATTCTTGGTCCGTTACTCTTTCATCTGTACATCAGTTATTTCAGTATTGTGTGTGAACATTCTTCTGGTCTTTTATACTGTATGTAGATGATAAAGAAATGTTCTCATCTGATTCAAGTATTGACGCAATTAATGCAAAACTGTCCTCTGATTTTAATTCATCACTTACTTGGTTTCGGGCACACCATCTGATAGTAAACATTACAAAAAAAAAAACAACTGGCTGTATGTGTTTTTGTACATACAGACAGTTTTATTTGTTGTTTTTCTGATAAATATTGTATTTTCTTAAGTGTGCTCTTCTTAAAATTAGATTTGTTGTTAACTCCTACTTATAAAGAGTGATTTTTTATTTATTTATTTGTTTTTTATTACATCTCTGATTTTGTATTAATACTATTATCACTTCTTGTCCTTACTACATGGCACTGCAGGAAACCTGGTGGAAAACTGTTCTTACCATAACTGATAATGTTACTCAAAAGTGAAAATGGAGAGAGAACATTTTGCAGCCAGGAAGAATAAATGTTCCAGATTTTTGATCTTGTATAATAATCATAGTCCCGGTCAGTCTGAGACTAACATGACATGCATATGGGCATAAATATATGTGCGTCTCTCCTTCCAAGTCATGCAAATGAACATGGACTCGCATTACCTTTCAAACTGACCGGTTTCTAGGGAGGTGTCCAGCAGCCTATCTTGGGCTCTATTTTCCTGTCAGCGTAGTTTCTTTGTCACCTCATTCTCAGTCATTAGGCAACTTTCCTCGGGCACATGTCTGTTGTTTGTTGCACACTGGTGTGTTTATTTTTCTGACACGAATGAGTGCGCTTATGCTGTGGTCGAAAGAGAGGTGCATGCGTATGCTAATCAGCCAGCGCGGTTGGTTTTGACCCGAAATAGCGATAATGATAACACCTGCTCAGACCACTTCCTATCGCTGTCGCAGGTGCATTTTCGATCTTCCTGGCTGGGAAACACGAGATCGGGTACCCACATGTATTTTAATGGATACATCAACTTAAAATTAACCCTTAAATCCACAACTGGTCTGCTGCGTACCATGAAGATTATTTTTAAATGAGATAAACTAGTCCTCAGTATGTGGCTATAGCTATGAATATGGTGTTTGCCCGCGTCAGGACGCACCATGTAGCCTACTTAGAGATTGTAGCCAGAGTTGATCTGCAGCCGGTTTTTTTGGGGAATTCAAATCCATGTTTAAAAAAAAATTACACATAACAACACATGAAAGCAGCTCACGAGCCAAGATAAATAGCAAACACCCTGCAGGCGTCTCCATTAATCTTTTTTACGCAGCAGGTAAAGTCAGTCCGCCCTCAGTGTGGCTGCTGTCGCTGTTAAGTTACAGTTTCTTCAAACGTTCAGATTTCACACAGAGATACTTTCCTTCCTACCGCGGGGATATATCTTGTCTGTTTTTAGCATTTTATTGTGGTTTAATCAGCTTTGAAAGCTGATATAAGCTGTAGGTGGAGATAAAGTGGGCAAGCCATCCACTGGCTGAGCGCTCTGGCCGACCACAATCAGTTTCACCATAAACACAGTGATTACAATATGATTACAGTGGTATTATGTTAAAAACTATGAAACATTTATAAGGTTACATCCCAAACACATCTGGAGTTCGAGTAAATTGCACTATATAATTGCTGCTAGTCACTGGACCAGAGACTTTCTTTCTTCCATGCCCAAATGCTGATATTAGCAAAATGCTGAATGAATAGTTTTGCCATTGTCAGTCTAGGAATGGAGTACATACAGTAACTTGCAGGAAAAGAAAATCCAGGGAAAGAATATTTCCTCTCATACACTTCCTTCTCCTGACATCAGTCAGTCAGGTTTTCCGCTCTGCCCTTAAAAAGGAATGAGAGGTGCTGGTTTGATTGAACGTAACTAAAGACAGTCCCTATCCCATCTTCTCACTGTGTATTCCTTCCTCTAATAATGTAAAAATATACCATTATTATTGTTATCATTATTGAGGGAAGAATGCGCCCGGTAACGCCTTGGTGCGCACGAAAGTGCACTGCGCCTGTGGTCTGCAAAATTGCAAAACACCGTTGAACACAGTCATATTCACCTTGCGCCAGGAATTTTTTTTTTTTTTTTTTTTTTTTTTTTTTTTTTTCATGTTTACAAACCAGGAAAATGGAGATGTTAACTCTGCAGGGCTGGTGTGACACCAGGACACAAACTACTGTCGCTTCTCACTTGTCAACCCCTAAATAGGAAAATGACTATCCTTCACAATGACATTTCTCTGTTGACTCCCCTGTAGCTGCGTCTTGTATCCTCTTAATATAATATGTTGCTATGGAATGGTTATGTACACTGCTCAAAAAAATAAAGGGAACACAAAAATAAGACATTCAACTATGTTGTGTTCCCTTTTATTTATTTTTTTTAGCAGTATATTTATCTGCTGCTAAACCACAACAGTGCGATTGTCCTGTCTAGCTTTCCTCAACTCAAACCAGGATTTGGTGAACAGCAGTTCTGTTTCTATCAAGGATGTGATATTAATCTTAGGGTGCTAAACATTTATCTGCCTCATTTAAAATAATAATAAAAAAAAGTGTCGGAGAAAGATGGAGAGCAAGAGAGAAGCAGAGTGGGCGAGTGAGAGCAGTACAGACTGCTGAGAGAACTGCGTCAGAACCTGAACTTTATTTGGAACTTACAGTATGTAATGTAATTTTGTGGCTTAGCAGTGATGTGTTTGGAATCATGCTGTGAGACTGAACCCCGACTGCAGTCTGCCATGAAAAAGCCCAGCCTTTTCTGGATTGACATTAAATGTGCACAGAGGCATGTACAGTATACAGTATCTTTGGCATTTGGTGTTTCATTTTATTACTGCATTTGTAACAGATACACTGGATAAATGGAAGAAGACTACATTAAATGGTAATAGTGTGCTATGGAGTGGAACAAAGGTGATTTAGCCATAAGCTCTTTCACTGTATCAAATTAACCAAGCCTTGAAGATCCTTTGTCAATGCGTTTCTATTCAGAGCACAGGTAGGATTATGGTCATTGCTGGATGAAGATATAGATGCAAATGTGAGCAAATGCAATTTTGTCAAAAAGAGAGGGAGCCTGTGTGCTCATGCCTGTGCATCTGTAGAGGCTCATGTAGATTTATGAATGCTCTGCACCCTCTCAAGTGACATGGCACAGGCTGGAAGCACGGCCAGTGATTTTTCATTCATTAATGCTGGGCACTAGTGTACAAACTGCAAGCCAAGGAGCAGCTGTTGTTATAAACGTTGAGAGGTGATGGGATCTGGTTTGGTGTATGTCACTGTATGTGTACACATCTCAGGAGTTGTGTGTTTTCTCACTTCATTCATCATTCTGAAGTCTTTATGAGAAATAATAACACCTCCACTGGAATTTCTGAATGTTAAATGTTTCACTATTGCATAAAACCATTAGCATCCCACATCTGGAAATTCCTATTGGTGAGTAATGTGTGTAATTTTAATATTTGAAGCTAAGAAAATGTAGTGTATGCTGCATACTTAAAGTAAATACTGGGATGTCAAGATGAAATGTTTTTAAATGAATCATGAGTGATTATTTCCTCATTTAAAACTAACTGGAAAATGATACTGTTTATGTCCCCTGCAAGATATTTACACTTGACATACTACTCAGAACATTCAGGAAGAAAATCTGACTATTTAAATTGCTACAACTGAACATGCATGCAGCAGCAATGTGAGCAACATTGAAATTGCAGCCCTGCAGATGCTAAAATTTGCCAGTGATGCAGAGCAAGCAGTGCAAACAACACCTTAAAGTCAATAGCTGAAAATTGTGGGAGGAATAAGGGAGAGGATGCTTCCCCCTTTTACCTTCATTCCCTTTAACCCATAGGGCTTCACTGTTCCCAGGAAATCGTGTGGAGGCGTCAGAGTCCTATTTTCTTCTTCCTCTTGCTGCAGAGTCATTGTAATTTTTATTCTCTGTCTACAGAGATGACAGAAAGCATGCGTGACTTGCTGTGGTGCAGGGAAAGGTGAGAGTTTTTCTGTACAGTGTACACAGGAGGCAGGCAAAGTGAGCCTTCCAAATGTTACGGCATAGGACCTTAATTCCAGACACGACAGAAAAAAAAAAGCTAAATCCGCATGGCTGCACATGCAAATCAGTGAACACAGCAATTCAACACAAAGAAGAAAATAAAATTTACAGTAAAGGATTACAGGCAGGCACGCTTTGCCCTTCTGCTCTTACACACACACTCATAAGGAATGATGTTTGTTTAGCAAGCAATTCACATAGGAATAATTAAAATGAGTGGAATTGTGGTAACGCAATAATGAATCATCAAGTGTAAGCCAGAGTGACTTGCATCTCACAGCTTTGTCCTCATTTTTATTTTTTAGATTAGCAGCATCTTTCGTCTCCAAACAGAGAGCACACCAACAGAGCTGGCTGGAGGGGGAGAGAGAGGGATATCAGGAGAGCATTTGGGATGCTTAAAGCGGTTGGAGGAGATGAGAGGGTAGACATGGGTGATATATTTTTGAGAAATTGGGTTA
>NW_018127939.1:1709129-1719043 GCF_001952655.1 Monopterus albus
GAGGGAGTTAGGAGAAGAGTGTGTGGACACAGATGAGAGGAGGGATGAGGGGAGAAACGATTCAGGAAGCACTGATGTGTTTGGTTTTCTGTGCGCTAACAGAATGCCAGCAGTGGCAGGTGTTGTACTGGTCTCAGTGAGCATATCTGACAGCCATCCACTTAATTCACTGACCTAGATCACAGTGCAGGGTCACACAGTCCTTTAATCGACCCAAAAGGTGCTCACCAGCAAGACCACTGTACGTCATCTAGTACATTTCCAGCACTCTGTTTCACTGGTTAAGAAAAAAAAAGGTGTGATGTGTGGTGGCTGACTATGGTCCAATCTCAATTCACCCCCTTGCCCCTGCCACTTTGCCCTAGCCCTCTGTTTTGAGCATTCACATGTAGTGGTAGGGGTGTCCTGATTCTCTTTAGGATGGAGAGGCAGGGCCAAGTGGTAGGGCTACATAGTCCTTCAAAGGGAGGGTTTTTTGAGGCAGATTCAAAACTGAGTCCGCCTCTAGGCTAACTACAACAAGAGATATCTGCAGATGCTACACACCTCAAGCAAATCCACCAACATTCCCTGGTGTCAAAAACATATCCCTGTCCTTGCATTTTAATTTTGTGCTGGTAAAAATTGCAAACCCATGCTTAAAGACCACGCAAAAAAAGTCACCACAGCTGAAGTCAGCATTATCTGATTCAAGACAAGTCGCTGTGTCTGTTTACTTAACCATTGTCATTAACTACAGATGATGCAGAGGTCTTGAAGGGCTGTCCCATTTCATAGGAGGTGATTTCAAACACTGCTCCTTCTAACTCTGCTTTGAAGCTTAACTCAAAAACAAGGGGTAGGTGTAAAAATGAGAAATGGAATTGGGCCTATAACTACCCTTGTTTGACTCATTCCTGAGTAGTGACCATGAGGAGAGCATATAAAACAACTAACAATCAAAATTAATCACACACTGCATCAGTAGTTTTGCGTTGAATGAGACTTACATTTTAAAAGTTGAATCTTTCATAATTTGATTTTACCAAAAAACATAATATCAGTAATTTCTGCCAGTTTCATTTATGTACTTTTAAGGAGCTGTAACTGTAAAAGAAATGTTTTGCTTGTCTATAAATCATATACCATGTGTCAAATTACTGACTAACTGCAAAAGATCACCACCGGCTTCCCCGCTGCCTTTCCTTTACACTTTGTTGTTTCTGAAGTAGGTGCTGCTTCCACTGCTGCTGTTGTTGTGGGCTGCATAGTGCAGCACACCATCAACACAGCGTCTCTTCAGCATCTCTTTAAAGTGGTGATCAGGGCATTGCAAATTCTGTTTCCTCTGCCCGCGCATCCCACCGAAGTCATCATAAATTTATGGTGCTCATATCATTCATTCTTCAGTGAAGCGCTACCTCAAATGACCCTTGCTCTGAACCCATATCAGCAAAGCTACTGTTAAATGGCAAGGCAAGAGAGAATGGCAGCACTTCACCCACGGGTAAGACAGGAAATTGTTTTGTCCACCACCACACATTGTGAGACGAAGTCGCCCATATCAACTGTCAGCATGATGCTTTATTGAGAAGGTGACTGAGTGTAATGGGAGGAAGGACAAAGATGGAGAGGCTAAGTAATAAGCTGCTTGCAGTACACCACTTAACAATTTAACCGTCCACTTGACCAATTAACTTGTACATTAAGGCAACTTCAGTGATGTTCTTTAGAATTTCTTCTGAATTTGTAGGTGATCATGTTCATGTATTTATTGTACACTGTATGATCTGCTCTAAGATGTTTAGTGGATACTTCAAGTTTAAGTGTATTGCTATTAGTTGTCCACCCTTTTTTATGAGAATGTAGTCAATACAAAAGCACCTGAAGGGATGTAGTAATAAAATACATTACCTCATGAAGTTACCTCAGAAAAATATAATGTAACATCGCTGAACACTGTTTCTGAGGTAGGGCAGTCAGGGCCAGTACATTTCACTAAAGTTGGAAAGATATTCACAGATTTGAAGTTTACAGATCAATGAGTCATAATGGAAACGTTGTTAAATCACAAACGACACTCTGATAGCATTGTAGTAAGATAGACAACAAGGTACAACCTCATTTTTATCAAAATGAGCAATCCTCTGCTCCAGACAAATAATATTAGTCTCAATGTGCAGTGGCTGTGAGACTGGTACCGTCTACAAAGTGCCACGCTGAAAGGAAATAGGCCTACTACAAAAATATTCAATAACTTCAATCTTACCTAGTGTAGTGTTACCAAAATTGCTTCAGACATCAGTGCTACCCTTCTGGAAAAAAAGTTGACTAGTGCTGGAGGACAACAACATGGTTAAGTGGGCAAACATGAAGTATTTTAGTTTAATAGCAGTTAGCAGTGAGCCAAAGGGATCAGCAGACAGCAAGCTAAAATAGCTTTGTAGAACCTCAAGCTAAATTTAAAAGGGAAATGTAAAAAGGAAGGGAATCACTAGCTGAACAGGATGCCAGCTGATCGCTTTAACCCATTAGTAATCCGTGACCACACAGACAGCCATCCGGAAGCTTGGCAAAGAAATCTCCTTTGGAACGAAGCAAGAGCTGCTGAATAACCTCTGCTTAATGTCATAATAGGTACAACCATCAAGTGAAGATTTAAGAGGAAAATTGTCATAGAAGTGAGACCACTTCAGGGCAATTATACCCCCTGTATGTACTGCATAATCATCTCTGCTTTATAGGCTGTGACTGAAGGAGAAGATTATTTATGTCCTCAGCCATAGTATGTTAAAGAGAACATCATAAAAAAATAATAATGCAGACCTTTAAATAGAAATGTCCCTTCTGTCTAGGCCATTTCTTTCTTGACATTCTGTTGAATCTGCGATATTCTACAGTATTCAGTAGTCTTTCTTTCTAGATTATTTTATACCACTGTTCTATATTTTATGGTATGGTATATTGTGTGGAGGTGCTTAGACTTGGGGAGAAAATTCAGAGAACTGAAAACTGTGCTGCAGTAGAAGCCTGGGGTTATATTACCCTGTCATCCCTCATTTGCCCTGCTGAAGTTGTCAGTACCTGCATCTTGAGGGAGCCTGAGATCTGTGGGCCAGGCTTGTAATGAGTATCCGTTGGGGCTGGACTTGAACCTGCATGTGAGACTGTGTTAAGTGTGGGTGCATGATTAGGGAGGGCCAGGTAAATGAAGGTGCTGGCAGAAAGTGTTTATCCATACTGTAATCACACCTCTGTCTGGCTCTTATCAGGAAAAGTCATAGTCCAGAGGGCTGTCAGGTCAAAACCCAAACATTTGGACTAGGTGTTACGGTTGAGTCCCCCTCACCAGGAGGGTGAGGGAGAACTGCGGTAGGACTCAAGTGTGCCGACCCAGGTGCTAGTAGAAAAACGGAGGTTTAATGGAACAAAAACACAAAGTACAACAGAACAAGGTCCATGTACGTAAATCAGCAAAGTAGGGCAGAAATGGAGGAGGAGACCAGGACAAACCGGTATAAACTGACGGCAGGACTCAGGAGAGCAGGAAGATGAGGACGGACAGGAGAATAGACAGGCTAACCAGGAAGACAGATGAACTAAATGGATATCCACAGCACAGGAACTGTCAGCTTGGATATAAAAATAACTTTTAACACAACACGTAACCAGCGTCCAAAATGAGATCCACAGCACAGAAACTGTCAGCCAGGAAATCAAAATGACATTAGACCATAATACCATGCATATCCACCGGTATGTCGGTGTAAGTTAGGTGTGTTAAGTCAATGCTCCGGCATGAAGGGAAGTCGTTACACTAACGCGCCCCAGCTGTGTGCGACAACCCATGAGTCGCTAATTACAAAAAGCGACACAGCTGAGGCGCGGATCCCACAAAGAAGAGAGCCAGAGAGAAAAAAGAAAAAGAGAGGCAGGTTGCGCCGAGCGGACCTGATACTAGGGTTCAGTCTCCAGTGATGGTACTTTGATCCCTCTTAGCTTGCTCTAAACATTTTGGCTTAAATCCTGCCTCAGATATTTATGTTTTAACCACAGCATTTACACAGAGTTCAAAATTGAAGTTCTGCTTAATATTTGGTTCATTTTTAAATTTATTTGCAGTTCATGCATTTTTTTAGTCATTACAGTTCATCTATCGACCTGTACTAAAAAAAAACTGAGTCACACAAATTTTGTGAAGCCATTGTGCGTGATGCATGTGGAGGACTGATATCGTACAGTCTGCTCAATCAACCTTGCTTTGCAGTAAAGATTACATTGTAATTTTATACTTTGAGACAAATAATTTATAGTTGTTTCTGTCTATAATTATAATTTGTTAGAAAAAGAGCAGCATGACCAGCATCATGAGCCTGCAGTTCTTTTAAGCAACAGCTTATGTTTATTTTGTGTTGTGTGAAGTATTTACTGCTGCAAGTGTTATCACAGATAAAAAGTTATCCTCCATTTGTTTAGTGGCGACTACTTCAGAGCTGTTGTCTCTTCTAACAGCTGTTTAGGTCCAAATTAATGAATCATTCCCTAGTTTGCCAAATGCCTAGCATCTGGGCTGTGCTGTCCCAGAGCATATATACTGTGTGTGTGTGTGTGTGTGTGTGTGTGTGTGTGTGCATAAATATTAACCCATTTTAAAACGGCTGACCTAATTCAACAGAGGTCCAGCCAGTTAGTGCTAGTAGTCTCACAATTAGTTAAATGGGGATCACCAGAGTGCAGTGAATCTGTCTCAAGTGATTGTAGTATAAAGACACCTGTGTCTTGAAGGTCTAGTCACTGGTTATTCAGTATTCCTGGCTACCATTACACCATGAAGACAAAAGAATACTCCTTACAACTCAGAGAAATGGTTATAGAAGAGTATAAGTCAGGGGATGGATACGAAAACATTTCCAAGGCACTGAACATCCCCTGGAGTTCAGTTAAATCCATCATCAAGAAATGGAAGGAATATGGCACATGTCTAAATCTGCCTAGATCAGGCTGTCCTCACAAACTGAGTGACTGTGCAAGAAGGAGACTAGTGAGAGAGGCCACCAAGACACCTATGACTACTCTGAAGGAGTTACAAGCTGCAGCAGCTGAGATGGGAGAGACTCTGCATACAAAATCTGTTGCCCTGGTTCTTCACCAGTCAAAGCTTTATGGGAGAGTGGAAAAGAGAAAGTCACTGTTGCCAAACAGCATGTGGGAGACTCCATGGTCAAATGGAAGAAAGTTCTTTGGTCTGATGAGACCAAAATGGTGCTTTTTGGCCATCAGACAAAACGCTCTGTTTGGTCTCCACCAAACACTGCACATCACCACAAACACATCATCCCCACTGTGAAGCACGGTGGTGGCAGCATCACGCTGTGGGGATGCTTCTCATCTGCCAGCCCTGGAAGGCTTGTAAAGGTAGAGGGCAAAATGAATGTGGCAAAATATATCCTGGAGGACAAACTTATTCAGTCTGCAAGAGAACTACAGCTTGGGAGAAGATTTATTTTCCAGCAAGACAATGACCCAAAGCATACAGTGAAAGCTACACAGAAATGGTTTAAAGACAACAAGTTGAGTGTTCTGGAGTGGCCAAGTCAAAGCCCAGGCCTCAGTCCAGTAAAGAATTTGTGGCTGGACTTGACAAAGGCTGTTCATGCCTGATCTCCACGCAACCTTGCAGAGTTTGAGCAATTTTGCAAGAAAGAATGGAATAAAATTGCAGTGTCTAGATGTGCAAGCCTGACTGAGACCCACACAGACAGTGCTGTGATCGCAGCCAAAGGTGTATCTACTAAATACTGACTTGAAGGGGGTGAAAATGTATGCAGTCACTCATTTCCCATTACATATTTTTATTAAATTGACATTACTTTGTAGAAACCTGTTTGCACCCTTTAAATTTTTTTTTTTTGGTCAAAAAAGCCAAATTATATTGACCATGATTGATTTATAAAATCATTAAAAGGGGAGAATACTTTTATAGGCACTGTATACACACACACACATATATGCATGTGTGTGTGTGTGTGTGTATACAGTATGAAAGGCACAAGGGATTTTTATGTGTGTTCCATATATTTTATGGTATAAGACAGAAAATGATCCCTAACAGGATGCTTGGCTGAGTAATCACTTTTCTGTATTTCCTAGTATGAGACATTAAATCTGTGTCACATTGAGTTTTCTTTTACTAAGCAAAATAACTATGCCCTGCAGCTATGTATACCTCTCTGGAAGCACTAAGAAGTTTTTTAGCAGAAGGGGAAAAACTCAGTATACGCTATCTTTTTGAAGAATACTTACTATTTACCCATTCTGCACCCTGGAACATGCAGTGGGTGTCTCTGAGCTCCCACGGTGTGCTTGGTAATTACAGTAGCTATTTCTGAAAACAAAATAACACAAGAGCACTCATTGAAGAGTTCATTATCTTAGATGCAGTCAGCGTTGTGCATTTTCATTACTGCAAATGCTTTCAGCACAGACGTGCTCATTGCTGTCTGATAGCATGGCTCTGTTATTGTGTGCTTTCTTTACACTTAATTTCCATGTTGTACATTATGTGTTGAATGGTGTGTCAAACCCGTTACAGCTAGAGAAAGGTGTAAAGCCCTTGTCTATGCTTCCATTTTCTTGCCAGCACAATTTAAGGGGTAATGTGATCTGTTCTGTTTGGTATGTTCTTCGTAACTCGTAATAATATAGCACAATACACACTGGAGGTCTGGCGTGTAAAGCTGAAGGCAGTTGTGAATCAGGCGGGGAGGACCTCTGACCCTGGTTTCCAGCCTGTCACAGATGTTGACACCCCGCAGATTCAACTTGTCATGGCAGTGCCAACATTTAAACCCTCAATGTCACTGTGTCCTGCTCAGAGCTTAGAACGCACCTAAAACTAGACACAGATCAGGAATGCATTAGATAACTTACAATGGAGCTAATGTGATCACGTGACCTGAACAGTGATCCCAGATCAGTTCTGCTATTCCTAGAAGCTTTATGAATACGAACCCAGAGGCTTGTTTAATAGCGTGTATCACATATCCATAAAAACTCCTCATCTAAATGTGTGAGCGTCGCTGTGATTTATTGAGACAATTACAGCTCACAGAGGCGGCCTTTAGATGATTTCTTTGGGGAAAAAAAGCTTTAAAAAATCTGAGCAAAAACAATGCTGACTGATGCAAAAATAGCATCTACTGTATTAATGAGGCCACTAAAAATGAACCAATCATAATTAGAATGCATGGGAGTACGACACTTTCCAGTGTATCCCTGGATGTCCTGCTATGTCCTGCTAGGCACATATAAAGTATGAAGTATTGTATTTACCAGCATGAGCTATTACAGCAGATTAAATTTCATTTAAGTCTACATTATAGTAGAAGGGCAAACATATCATGCATTATTATATGAGCGTATCAACCATTATGCCCAAATGTATACTTGAACGTGCACTTCACTTTGCAGTCACCTTGAGAAACAAAGTGTATGGGTGTAATGAATTGCAGTATGAAATTGGAGTTGATATTTTGAATATTGATGTTGATGCAGAGTGGATTGAAACTGTTGAACCAGAACGTCAGGTATCTCCTGCTGCAAAAATGTTGTTTAGAAAATAAAGGGTGGCTAGACCTTTAACTCAAGTCCTATTTGTTCTGCTGCCTCTTTAGAAACTGAGTCATAATGCTGAAACAGTTTCCTTATGTACATATGTGGAGATACTCTCACCCTGTACTGTCAGTAATACAGAATGATTGTGCATGTTATCAGGTAAATCTGGGGTCTAAAAATGTCTTCACTCTTAAATGTCTCCAAAACATTTGAAGCTGATGAACTCAGTGTCACAGAGTAGGTCTAATTCCTCATTATGTGAGATGCAGCTGTTAAAATGGATGATGACTATGTGTTATGTTGAAAAAATTAAGGACAACCCCACCCCACCCCACCCCGCTCCACCCCAATGCCGGCCTCGACTTTATCATGTGCAACGTGCATTTGCCCTTTGCCTGCACCTGTGATGTGGCAGGGATACCACAATGGAGACGCGCTGGACCCGAGCTCGTTCTGAACAGGAAATAAAACTCCCGATGAACAGAATTAACAATGGCTGACCCGGCCCTCCCAAATTCCATGTTGTATGCCCATATAGACAAACTCTTGCCAAAACGGGGCCACACATGGACGCATATTGTGAGTGAAGTTAAATTTGACAGGGCACTATGAAGGTCATGCTCCGACAAAGGTGCCTCATGTCAAGACAAATTATACCATTCCACCTGCCGCTCACACAGCTAAAGGCAGAGCATGACTGTCAGTTGTTGAATCATGCTGGATTTTGGTACTTGACATGTTGCTCTCCTTGGCCACAGGGCAGCTCAACCCTTACTTTGCTGTTATCTTTGCCATTTTATAATCTGCTGTTGAACTCTAAATGCAGTATTAATGGCTTTATAGATATTCATGATTAGCTTACCATCACTGTAGAGTAAATATGGCAGCTTCCCCCTGGAAGGACAGAGGGGATTTTTTATTTATACAGTATGTGAATGTGGTTCAGTAACTAAGGCTGTTTTCTCACTTTGCTGAAGGTCAGTGTGTGAATAGGAAATGATGGGGAAGAGCTAGTGTGAGTGTTTCTGTTTACGGGGGACTGAGGGAGATGACCACATAAAATATACAGTGGTGTGTGAGCACTAGGGAGAGAGAGAGGAGAAATAGTGCATTAAATGTAGTGAAACTACAGACAGGTAGACAAGCTATGTCTTAGCCCCATATTTGGTTTCTTATTGGCCTCCAGAGTTAAAGACCCTGTTGTGCTGTGTGTGTAACAGTAGAGCAGTGCTTTGGGAATGATGGAATCTTCATATAAAATCCACTGTCACACCTTTTGCAACAGCTGCAGATTACTGGCTTTTGCTTGGCTAAGTCTGCGAGGCAACATTATCACATGTGGTTTGGCTGAAGAAGCAGCTAATTAAGGTGTCCTGAAGAAGTAACAATGTGAATGAATGGGGTGAAATGTGGAAAAGGTGACTTATTTTCTTTGTGATGTGTGCAGATTATAACCTCAGCACTTGGGAGGAGAAGCAAATACTAAAATTTATTACCATAGGTGATAGGTCAGAAGGAAGCTATTTTCTGTCCTTAAATCATTCTGAGGGAGACCTTGTGCTCTCGTGAGTGATGCAAAATTGATGACTGAATGACAGAGCAGCTCACGTTTCTCAGTGGCTTTGGAGCAGGTCATGGCTAATCTTGTTAGAATTCATATTCATTTATTTCCTTGTAGAAAATACATTCCTCCCCACTGCTTATTTACATACAGTGGTCTATATTTATGTGTGCAGCAAATGATGTTAAACCCACTCATGCTCTGCATAAATTTGTGGTGAAACAAACATAATTTTCATTTAAATCATCAACAGGCGATTTTGTTCCTGTATCATGCTGCCAAAGCATGACGTTGGATGCTAGAATATTAAGTTAATTTATAATCACCGGTCCTCAAAGGGACTGTGTAGAACAGGGAGCTATTGGCATGAAATTTTTAAGTAGGTGAAATCTGAAAAATAGCCAGACCCAATTTTGCTTCGGACTCTGGAGAGACTTGTAGTCTGCAAAGTTTAATTAGGATTATTTGTCAGCTAAGCAAATGCTATTTTTCCTGTGTGCATAACACATGTTTCAGGAGATTGCAGATATTCAAGGTATTTGATTACCTTTGGCATTAAATTAAGTTATGTTAATGTTGTTTGCATCATGTTGCTAAAGGGCTACAAATTCCATTTTCTGCTTGAGGAAGGGGGATACAATTTAAGGGGTCAGTTAAATTTAAAAGTTCATGCTATACGTACAACCAAAAAAAGATTCTGTATTTCCATAAGTGGGGTAAAACTATGGAATAATTTAAGTGTAGACATAAAAAATAGTAA
>NW_018127939.1:1719766-1733393 GCF_001952655.1 Monopterus albus
TTAGAGCAGTGCTTTGGGAATGATGGAATCTTCATATAAAATCCACTGTCACACCTTTTGCAACAGCTGCAGATTACTGGCTTTTGCTTGGCTAAGTCTGCGAGGCAACATTATCACATGTGGTTTGGCTGAAGAAGCAGCTAATTAAGGTGTCCTGAAGAAGTAACAATGTGAATGAATGGGGTGAAATGTGGAAAAGGTGACTTATTTTCTTTGTGATGTGTGCAGATTATAACCTCAGCACTTTAAAAGGTGACTGCTTTTCTTTTTCATGTGTGCAGATTATAACCTCAGCACTTGGGAGGAGAAGCAAATACTAAAATTTATTACCATAGGTGATAGGTCAGAAGGAAGCTATTTTCTGTCCTTAAATCATTCTGAGGGAGACCTTGTGCTCTCGTGAGTGATGCAAAATTGATGACTGAATGACAGAGCAGCTCACGTTTCTCAGTGGCTTTGGAGCAGGTCATGGCTAATCTTGTTAGAATTCATATTCATTTATTTCCTTGTAGAAAATACATTCCTCCCCACTGCTTATTTACATACAGTGGTCTATATTTATGTGTGCAGCAAATGATGTTAAACCCACTCATGCTCTGCATAAATTTGTGGTGAAACAAACATAATTTTCATTTAAATCATCAACAGGCGATTTTGTTCCTGTATCATGCTGCCAAAGCATGACGTTGGATGCTAGAATATTAAGTTAATTTATAATCACCGGTCCTCAAAGGGACTGTGTAGAACAGGGAGCTATTGGCATGAAATTTTTAAGTAGGTGAAATCTGAAAAATAGCCAGACCCAATTTTGCTTCGGACTCTGGAGAGACTTGTAGTCTGCAAAGTTTAATTAGGATTATTTGTCAGCTAAGCAAATGCTATTTTTCCTGTGTGCATAACACATGTTTCAGGAGATTGCAGATATTCAAGGTATTTGATTACCTTTGGCATTAAATTAAGTTATGTTAATGTTGTTTGCATCATGTTGCTAAAGGGCTACAAATTCCATTTTCTGCTTGAGGAAGGGGGATACAATTTAAGGGGTCAGTTAAATTTAAAAGTTCATGCTATACGTACAACCAAAAAAAGATTCTGTATTTCCATAAGTGGGGTAAAACTATGGAATAATTTAAGTGTAGACATAAAAAATAGTAAAATTGCAGAGAAGGGCTCATCACCTGAACCTGACCAGAGATCAGTAAGTACCATTAGATCCTTCTTGTCTGCTGTATTCATGGGGTAGGACTGGATAAGTCTGACTTCTTCCTACTCCATTCAAGCATGTACTAGGTATAAGCAAATTGATATTGGATTAGCATTTGTTGGATATGTGTAAAATTATGTGTGTTGACATATCGACTGTCTTTACATGCTTGAAAGAATAAATCAAATCAAATCAAACCTAAAGCCCCGTGTAGGATTTCACTGGGCTGTACGACTATATGTACTGTAGTGTATGTGTATGTTTTGGTTTGGTTTGTTTGGCTGTATGGTTTTGTGCATCTGTCTGAGACAAGATCATCACTGTAGTTTCAGATGTTCTGTTTTTGTTAATGAAAAGAATTATGTTGCAAATTGTGCAATACAGAAACATACAGATGTATATAGTTTTGGCAAGTAACAATATGTTTTTAAGACAATCAGACAGAGTGTTTCAGTATTTAACAGGATGTGAGAGGGACTCCACGTGGTTTGTTCCACACCATTTATGCAGCCTGTAGACATCTGCTGTTTTCATTCCCCCGGCCATGGAGGTGAAGAGGCTGTGTGGTGTTTACATAAAACATCCATCAGCTCCAGTTTGTTCTCTGCTCCTTGCTGCATCATATTCTCATGTGTTTAGACAGCAGCAATCACAACGACGCTGTGCCTCTTCGAGTGCAGCAGGAACTTATATTTTATGGAAGAAAGAGGTGTGCGCAGCGTGAGTTTTACAAGTGTTGTGATTTTAAAGTGGTGTGGAGTTTTATTAGTAGCTTTATCAGCAGTTGTCGATTCATACCTGGTGATTGCCTGACAAATACAATGACATGGCAGCTGCTTCCATAGCGGAGGGCATTAATCCGCAGCAGGGCAGTTCCTGTAAAAGTGAAGGGATACAGGGCATTTTGCCACAGTCTGCCTGCTTTACCTCGCCTCTCCTCTTCTCTCTTTCTCTCCTCTTTCTCTTTTTGCTGATATGTTGCCCTGACTCTCCGGGTGGCAGCGACAGGGTGACTGCTCATGAATGACCACAGCCGTATTTACAGTGCCTGCGCCAGGGGCCAGACCCCGTGTCTCTAGTTCAAACAGGCAAGCACACTCAGCCATACATGGGCTAGTCAGGGCTCGCCATATTGTGGGGAGGTGCTACCCAGCTGGTCCATGTGGAGCTCAATTCGAGGGCCATCTTCTCTCTGCAGGTATCCACATACACATTTTGATCTTTTTGTTTTTTCTTTTTACATTTCTTCCTCCCCACCAAGTTCTCTCTCTATTTCTTATTATATGTGAATGTGGAAATATTGATTTATGATACAGTTATGTCAATAGGAAGATGGTTTATGTAAGACTAAGATGAGATGTTATTGTGGTGTACACAATCCATTCCTGTCTCTGAATCCTCAACCGGGAGCTGTAGCACAAACAGTAGAGAGATTGAAACTTTGCCAATCCATGCTTCATCTTTCCTCTCACATCATGTATCTTGAACTCCCTCTCGTCCAGCTTCAGCTCTCTCCGTCTTCATCTCAGCACAGCTGTGCAGCCTGCTCCTCCCATGTTTGCATTTCAGTAACAGCAAACTAAAATATTGATGAACCCCAGCTGACCTCTCATCACTGTATCATCAGCTTCTTTAATATTCCTTCAGAAAGGATCATGCTCATCTGCTCACTGCCTGGTGCTTATGTTGGACACATTTCACATGATGTGGACATGATGTGCTGTATGTGGTGCCAGCTGTTTCCCATCCTCTTGGGGGTTAAGAAACAGAGATGAAACTGTGATGTTGACCTTATTTCCCACAGAGACTGACACTTTACTCCTGCTACATGGGTAGACATAGATCATGCACTGATCTGAGCTGGTGGGGGGTTGCCAAAGGCAGTGTCCAGTCACACCCTCCGCAGCACAGCCATGCTGACAACACAGGGAGAGACCATCTTGTAACTCTGTATAAAGGGGACACTGGGACCAACGCAAGTTCAGACAACACCACTTGCTGCATGCCTGATTGTCTTTAATGGCCCATTTGTCTCCCTCCATTTCCTCCCTTTTTGTATGTCTCATCTCACCCTGTCCAACAATTTTAGTACCCAGTGGACATTTTTGTCTGTAAGCGCTGCACCATGCCCTATATCCTGTCTTCCCTGAAGCACAGGAGGAGGATTAAGTATGTGCTAGATTGCTTATGAGGCGCCACACGAGCACAGCTGACACACAGAGTTTTGGGCTTCCGGAGCAAAAAAAAGATTGACCACTATACAGTATATACTTGTTCCTCCACAGCCTCAAATAGTTTTTATGTTGTGCCAGCAGCATCTGCAGGTTGTGGAAACTCGAGCTCTGAGTGGCATCGGTTCCACTGCGGTTGCCATTTTTTCCATATGACTTGGACAAGCAGCGCTAGCTGCATCCTCTTTATCCCATCTCACTTTCACTTCCTACAGCACATAAAAGACCCATCACCTGCTTCCGTTTTCTATCTTGGCTCATGGTGTCAGTAACTGTATTTTAACCTGTACTACAGAAGAAGAACATCTCCTTTGTGCATCCAAAAAATCTCAAGTTTTTTGAGTTTGTGTTATTATAACCTGCCAGTAAATAGTGCCATTATGGGCTTTCTAATTACAGTACGAGTGTTTCTCACCTAACACCAAAGTACACTCTGTACAGGACACTCAATGTGTTGTTCCTGCCAGAACAAGGCAAAACTGCTGAGGTGACAGACACCTTTGATTGCATGATTCTAATTTCCTGCCTCCCAGTAGAGTGTTTATATTACCTTGCAGCTTCATATATATGCACCTGAAGGGTTACATGATGAGGTGGAAATCAATATAATATTAATAATGATATTAGTCCACTGCTGAGACCAAACTCATCATTTGAATAAAACAAAAACAATGTAATAACTTTTAATCATAACATACTGAATATATACAGTATGTATGTATGTATGTGTATATGTGTGTGTGCATCAGTCTTTGTCTGTATAGTTGCTTTTTAGGTTTTAGAATAATGCTACCATTCAACAGTATTTGAAAAGTATTAAAATAGTCTTAAATCTAGTACTGAAGTTTGTCATCAGTCAAGCTTAATTAATCCAGAGACGGTCAGTCAGTAACCAGTGCTGGATTTCAGTGTCTTGCTCCAAGCAGAGAACTGAGTTGCTTATGGCTTTCTTTAATATTACATAAAGCTCTGGTGGACTTAGTCTTACTCTCAGCCCTTTGATCAACATTACCAGATCACTGTGTCACTCCTGATTTATCTGTTAGGCTATTCTGGGAAATGTATATCACACTGCTACAGACATCACAGGCATTTGACCCCTCTGCCCCATTCCCCTTTATTGAACTGGACTTGTGTGATGCTGTGTTGCATTTCAATGGCAAGAGACATGTTCTGATCTAAATGCTAATGTAGTATCCTGTAGTGGGAGTATACTTAACTTTACTTGTAAAAGCTTGCCTGTCTCTCATGTCCTATCTTTTCTCCCACAGCTCAGATGGAGGTGTCTGCAAGAATTAAGTTTAGATTGAGGTTTGGCTGCAGGAGTGGCTGCTGGGGCTTTGGGGCTTTATGTGTATTTCATTTGATATAGGTGCTGTATGTGAGTGTCTGTGTGGGTGCCATGTGTGCACATCTGTCTCTGTCTTTAGGTTTATGGCTTTGCCATAACTGTCGCTCTTTCACTAAGACCCTGACAAGATTCACTAACGTTTGTTTCCGCTTCTCAGCAGTTGTTTCCTTTCTCAGAATCTCCCTGTCCTGGGTTTTCCCACTTGAGAGGATGAATAAACAAATAAAAAACTGTTTAGTGAATTTACATCAGCACATGAAATATGTCTGGAGTTGGAAAAGGGTCTAGTTTTGTAAATGGTCATTCAACACCAGCGTGCTACTGTGGTCAGTGTTTAAAGAATCTGACTTTGATGATCAGTGCTTGTTCCTTTCCAGCTTTAGTGCCATTATGTGATGCCCTCACATATAATCACAGCTGGAACTTTGGGGGCATGTGATGTTATAAGTTCCTAATTAACTCCCTTTTCAGACACCTTTATCGACATTTGAGTTGCATATCACCCAAGAATGACTGACGAATGGCAGAGCTGTCTGGCCAGCCTCCTCACAGAGGATAATATTTAGAGCATCATAAAGGGGCAAGATAGAACCATAAATATCAAACCAGATTGACACCTGATTTTAATTTGATTTGGGAGATGAGGCAAGCACCAGAATTAATAGCTTGTTAGCTCACCTCTCCATCTTCTCTCATGAGAAACTGATGCAAAGACATCCTGTTTGTCTGATTTGTTCAGTTTTTTCTTTTACAGTTTAAGTTCCAGACATATATGGTCCATATAGGACATGTCACGTTGTCTGTGGTGTGCCTGTGTCCACAGCAACAGGCTTGGATGAACATTAACAGGATCTAAGAGTGACTGGCAGTAACATATTGTGTGAGAGGAAACCCTTTGTAGTTTTAACCCTGTCCTTATGCTCAGGCCTGGATCATACCTTCACCCCAGGATAGTGTGCTGTTGCATGTCATATGCTGATATGGTTTCACATTGCACAAGAAAGGTATACTGCAGTAAATCCTGTGAACAAATTGCATAGTAATTATCTAGAAGGCATTCTTTTTATCTTACATGTATAAACAGCAGTAGTCCACTTTTTAATTACTTTATTGTACCACAGAGAACATCAGTTACACCTTCATTTACCGTCATCGTTTTAAGCTTCATAGCCAGCATTTCATTTTTTGAGATGTCGTTATGTGTGAGATGACCTTGTGACTGTGGCTGTGATTGTCATGATTCAATTCCAGTAACCAAATCAGAAAATTTTAGTGGCACAGTATCAAAGACATTTATCACATGAAAGACTTGATTCTGTTCATGAAGTTAGCTTTAAAAAAAAAAAAGTGGGCCTAAATTTTAATTTTTCCTTCTCCTTTCAGAAAATGTCGGAACCTGAGAGGTGATCGAATGAAAACTTTTAACTTGGTTGAATTTTTCTTATACTAAAGCAGAATTTTTGAGATGACAGACACTGGACCAAAACACCAAAGATCAGAACTACAAACCATCAGTGGACGAGTAAAGATTTAACACATTCTGCACCATAGTAGCAGAACAACAAGCGCTCCTTCATCTCCTGTGTCAGTGTGTAATTATCCTTCCTACAGTGATGTCTACGGTGGTCTTTCATCCAGTGACATTTTGGCTAAAATTAAATCCATAGATGTGTAGGGCTGCATTTAATGATTTCATGATAAATAAATCTATCAATTACGCTTTGATTAAAATACTAATTAGTTGTGCAGTTTATAAAACGTCAGAATTAATGGTGAAAGATTATTTTAAGTGACCAGATCGGAACAGAAAAAAGACAAGAACCATTAGAAACAAGTATTCATTGAAAAATAAAATCTACCAAACTGAACTTCTGAAGTTATGGCTGTGAACTAAAGTCTACAAGAAGATACAATCAGATGTTATACTGTGGTATCAAAAAGCATTCTCTCAAGCAAACTCAGCTTTCATACAAACAGAACTACTCTGTCATTTTTTTCCCCAGGCTTAACAGATAAAGTGCACCAACAACACGCTCGATCAAAAGCGCATTTCAGCTCATAATACAAAACCCTTTATAACTTGAGTGAGTTTCATTTTTTATTTCCCCCTATTCCTCCCTGTTCTTCTTTTGTTCTTCTCTTGCGCAAAGGCTACTATCTGAACCTTCCTGTGTTTCCTCTGCTGGGGGGTGCTTTTTGTGTTTGGGCTTAATAATGCAGTTACAGTGTTTTCTTCAAAAGAATTGAGCTGTTATTAAAATGCTGGATATCACCGTGTAATCGACAGGGGTAGAGTTACAGAAGTAAACCAGCACAAACATCGGAGTGCTCAGACTGTAACAAATATGACACTGATGTGTGCCTTTTATTGAAGTTGCCATTTTTACTTATGAAGGTTTGGGTACTTTTTATCAAAAGTACTAGTAAGCCTTTGAAAACAGTTGTAAAATGACCCTGAGGACATAATAATGATACAAAGAAAAGAAGTTGCTGTAAATTAATTAGTATTTGATATATATTATGCAGGGCTTGAAATGATAAAGTAAGTGAGCACAATGTAAAGTCTAGACATTTGTTTTTTTTATTTCTTTTTACAATATATTTGTTTATATAATATCATTTTTCTTAAAGTAAACCACCATGTTATGGAGCTTATTCATCAAGTGCAGCCTCCATATTTAGTTTAGCCAGAACAAAAGGGAGAGAGGGAGACACACTGCCAAAATAACTGTTAAGCCAATATTTACTCAATAGAAAACAGGAATGGAATGTGGAAAATATATGACTGCATGAGAAGGTGTAAGGTGTGTGTGTGTACTACCTTTTCTTCAATGGAGATGATGTGTGCCACTCAATCCTGACACCAGTTTTCATTATGCGTTCATAGTGCAAAGGCACAGTTTCAAGGCTAAGTGTTTTCTTCCCATCATCTTTGTAAAGCATCATCTGAAGAGCTCTGGGGGGATCCCAGTTGGTTCCCTCTGAACTCTCTGAACTCTAATCTCCTATGTCCTGTCTGTCTTTGCAACATAAATATGTTAAAGGAGCTGCCAGATTTATGCAGCATCAGAGATGATCTGAGCCCAGGCTCTGCTCTGGTCTGCTCTGCTGCTGCCTCATGTTTTTCAACTTCACTCCTCTGTGTCATACTACAGACATCCATTTCTCTTTAGTCTTTCTTTGTCTCTTTGTCTTTCTTTATTCCTTCAACCCAGTGCAGCAGCAGCAGCAGCACCGAGTCCTGTTGATCTGAGTCGATGGATAGATCTGTGTGTGGTTCAGATGTGTCCTTCAGGATATTTGAGAAATCTGTAACTTGCATGCTAAGACACTGATCTCTGATAAAAGTGTGTAACTGTCAGAGAGAGCAGTGCTGATATAGATTATATTGAATTTGGAGTTAAAGGCCTGAAAGCTTAAATGTTCTTGGATTTTGACACATGTAGCCAAAGGGGTTGATGGGAACCCTTGTTGCTTGTCGCTTGTGTGCAGCTGTTTTCATCATGTGACTTTGGTCCTGTAGCTGTATTCCTGATGAATGATTTTAATTGTGTAGAATTGCTACATTTTACTGATCACTGGTCTGTCTCTGGAGCTGCAAATGGGGTTATAGACACTTGAGGTTTTGTGGAGGCCAAACCAAACATGCTGTAATCTTGGAGTTAAAGGATAAGGCCAGTCATTTTCTATATCAACACTCCCCATACTGAGAAAAAAACTGAAAATGAATTGACTCTACTCATGGTTAATCAAAGGTCAAAGTGTTTGTTTGTCATATGCACAGTTAGGAAACGTGTTTCCCTGTACAATGAAATTCTTACTTTGCCGTCCACATGAATGCCACAAAATACAAATGAAATATAAAGTAGATAAATAATTCAAACTTTTTTAACAAATAAAAAACTGAATAATTGGGCGTGCAAAATTATTCAGCCCCTTTACTTTCAGTGCAGCAAACTCTCTCCAGAAGTTCAGTGAGGATCTCTGAATGATCCAATGTTGACCTAAATGACTAATGATGATAAATAGAATCCACCTGTGTGTAATCAAGTCTCCGTATAAATGCACCTGCACTGTGATAGTCTCAGAGGTCTGTTTAAAGCGCAGAGAGCATCATGAAGAACAAGGAACACACCAGGCAGGTCCGAGATACTGTTGTGGAGAAGTTTAAAGCCGGATTTGGATACAAAAAGATTTCCCAAGCTTTAAACATCCCAAGGAGCACTGTGCAAGCGATAATATTGAAATGGAAGGAGTATCAGACCACTGCAAATCTACCAAGACCTGGCCGTCCCTCTAAACTTTCAGCTCATACAAGGAGAAGACTGATCAGAGATGCAGCCAAGAGGCCCATGATCACTCTGGATGAACTGCAGAGATCTACAGCTGAGGTGGGAGACTCTGTCCATAGGACAACAATCAGTCGTATACTGCACAAATCTGGCCTTTATGGAAGAGTGGCAAGAAGAAAGCCATTTCTTAAAGATATCCATAAAAAGTGTCGTTTAAAGTTTGCCACAAGCCACCTGGGAGACACACCAAACATGTGGAAGAAGGTGCTCTGGTCAGATGAAACCAAAATCGAACTTTTTGGCAACACTGCAAAACGTTATGTTTGGCGTAAAAGCAACACAGCTCATCACCCTGAACACACCATCCCCATTGTCAAACATGGTGGTGGCAGCATCGTGGTTTGGGCCTGCTTTTCTTCAGCAGGGACAGGGAAGGTGGTTAAAATTGATGGGAAGATGGATGGAGCCAAATACAGGACCATTCTGGAAGGAAACCTGATGGAGTCTGCAAAAGACCTGAGACTGGGACGGAGCTTTGTCTTCCAACAAGACAATGATCCAAAACATAAAGCAAAATCTACAATGGAATGGTTCAAAACTAAACATATCCAGGTGTTAGAATGGCCAAGTCAAAGTCCAGACCTGAATCCACTCGAGAATCTGTGGAAAGAACTGAAAACTGCTGTTCACAAATGCTCTTCATCCAACCTCACTGAGCTCGAGCTGTTTTGCAAGGAGGAATGGGCAAAATTTAAGTCTCTTGATGTGCAAAACTGATAGAGACATACCCCAAGCGATTTACAGCTGTAATCGCAGCAAAAGGTGGCGCTACAAAGTATTAACTTAAGGGGGCTGAATAATTTTGCACGCCCAATTTTTCAGTTTTTTATTTGTTAAAAAAGTTTGAAATATCCAATAAATTTCGTTCCACTTCATGATTGTGTCCCACTTGTTGTTGATTCTTCACAAAAAATTACAGATTTATATCTTTATGTTTGAAGCCTGAAATGTGGCAAAAGGTCGCAAAGTTCAAGGGGGCCAAATACTTTCGCAAGGCACTGTATGCTGCATGGGAGCAGCATGTGCAGCAGTCAACAGTCAATGTGCAATTATGGATGTGCAAACTGAGAATGAAAACATTACAGTTCGACAGTACATGATGTATTTCCTGGTAATAAACTCCTCAGCTGGTTAGGAGTCTGATGGCAGAGGGAAATAAAGAGTTTTTCAGTCTGGAGGTCCTGGATTTCACACTTCTGAACCTCCGGCCAGAGGGTAGGGAGGTGGACAGTCCATGCTGGGGTTGGGTGGGGTCTTTGAGGATGGAGGCAGCTTTCCTACGCACCCTGCGGTGGTAAATGCTCTGCAGAGAGGGTAGTGGAGTCCTGGTGATCTTCTCCGCAGTCTTTACCACTCTCTGCAGGTGCTTGTGGTCCATAGCAGTAGTGCTGCCATACCCGACAGTGATGTAGCTGGTCAAGATGTCAGTCAGTTTGCCAGTTCTGGATCAACATATTTGTCTGTGTCAGACCAGTGTTGTTGTTCAAAAACGATTAAAAGCACATCAGTGAAACACACCATTGCACTGGGTAACGTTTCTTCATTAGCAAACCCCAGAACTAAGAGTGAGGAGCTAGCAGAATGTAAACAAAGCAGAGATCTTGCGCAGGATCATGCATATGCACACTACACTTTGACTTGTGCAGCATAGTTGAGTCTGGCGTTTTGTAATGAAAAAATGTGTCATCCAGGGCAGTGGTGTGTTTCACTGATGTGTTTTTAATAATTTTTGAACAACGGAGGTCTGTCTCACAGACAAACAAGCTAAGCCATTTAATCTTGGGTACTTCTAGATTAGCTTTGCACCCCTCATAACTCCAAATAGTCTGTAATTATTTCAGAATGATAAAACCCAAGAGCCTCTTCCTAAATAACCACTTTGACCTTTGACCTTTGAAAAACAAGAGGACACTTCATGAACGCACAGAACTCCTGTTGCTGGTGTTGTCGCATGTGGACAGTGCAACAAACCACAATGGCATTAATTAATTTGAATTTTTCCTCCATAGATACAGTACGTAAACAATTATGTATGTACTAATGAAAAATAATGTGTAACACTATACAAAGCGGGTAATTGAGAAATATTTTAACTAATGCAAAAATAGTAACTTCTCCAGCCTTACAACAATTTTATACAGAAACAAAGTATTAACAGACGTATGTTTCTTTTAAACTTATTGTTAAGTCCCACTGAGTAGTGGAAACATCAATCGCTTTCAAGTAGCTCCAAGGTTGGTAAATCCAACAGGTGGCCACTGCATCTTCCCCCACACGACCACATACATTCTAGACAATAACATCCTGGATCATTAGAATCTGCTCCTTAACCCACATCACATCACATGCTGCAGACACACTGGCCTCAAGCAGTCAAAATAAACGCGTACTGTCCTCCAGAGGAATCCAGCAGAGATGAACTGATCATTCATTGCCCCAGGCTGCTTCACATGCCGGCTGCTTGTAGGTTAGGCCCGGCCAGGTAAGACAGCGAGTCCCTGTACAGAAACATTCCTGGACATGCAGTAGTAACCTCAGGCCCTGTGTTTTTCTCCACATCTTCTGGTTTCAGTGCAGCAGCAGGAGGGAAAATATCCACAAAACTGGGCGCAGTCAAAAAATTCAGCTTTTACAATGACTTTTTTTTTAACGAGCTTTATTGAAAATGTACATAACAAACAAGGCAATATAACTTTTTCCCAATATAGTAGGGGCACCGGTGGATGTCAGGCAAGCTCACCTGACTGCAAAACTGCCTGGAGATTATGACCATTCAAGGACATGCTTAAACTATCACGTAATACTTAATTTTGTTAGAAAAAAGTCTCACGAGCGAGAGTTTGCGAGACATGTATAAACTGAGTTGCTTCTGCATAGAAATAATAGAACATACATACATACACCTCATTTTTTGGAGCTTTAGATCACATCTAAGATGATATTTTAAAGTGAAAATAAGTCAAAATACAAGGAAAGGCATGCTCTTTAGCTCTTTAGCTGTATGCACAGGCAATTCTTTCAGTTTTAGTCTTTGTGTGGGGATTGCTGAAAATACAGTTAATATAAAAAATGGCCGGCCTTATTCTTTAATAAAGGCTTTTAAAAGGTACACCCACGGAAATTGAATGTTTAAGATGAAAAACCTTTTATTATTTCTTGGAAAGTGGGGAAGATTTGTAATATTGTCATTTTTTTTAAACATCCTACTTTGGATTGTGTGCAACCTTAAGCAAGCGCTGAAACTCGATTTGTAATCGTTTTTGTGCATTCTACCCTTTCCTTGCTCAAGGCTGATTTTTACTCTGGTGAAATGAAAGAGGGTTAGATTAGGTTGTCTATGTCAATTGGGTATTACTGGATTTACTCTCTTAAGACCATTCAGTTGAAACTCTCCCTCCATCTGTCTGGAGGCTGAGCCATCACAGACACTCAGCTAACAGAAGACCATTACCACAGCAGAACAATGTGCAGACTGCTGGTAGGCTTGTTTTAGCTAGACAGTACCAGAGACAAAGTTGATTCTCTGCTTCAAGTAAGAGCAATTATATTAGTTATTTCAATTGTTAAGGTCTATTGAAGGTACAGTTGAGTTCTAGCACACACAGACAGACACAGTCTGACTAGGCAGTAATTATCCTGTGATATATTAACACTTCTCTTTCTCACAGTCTCTACCTTGAGGATCCTGTAGCATTTAGCCTTTGTTCTCTGATTACATGGACATGTAGCTATTTGTGGAGCTAGATAAATTTAAAATCAAAGCTCTATAATATCTTGTCAGCTTGGTGTGTGAATCAGCGGAGCTATTCAGTGTATGACCCTGGCTTTGCATCAGAGAGCGCTCAGCATCTTAAAGCCACTATCCCCTTTCTGTGCTTCACGTGGTGCCATGATTCCAAATCCTGAACGCTGGTAGTTTATTGGGTCCCCTTACATGGATGCAGGCAGTGAAGTGATGAATAACACAGAGTGACAGTGTGACCAAGCTGCAGCTGGGTACCACCCACATCAGATGCAGTAATCACTAATGATTGTCACCTGACGTTTCAGGCTCATTTTCACAAATATATGATAAATCACCTGCTGTCGGTTTATTTATATCAACATTAATCAAAGAAATTACAGCCCACGAAGTGAAACAGTGTGAGAAGCTATATCGCTATGTGTAACATGGCAGGGTTCTGTGTCATTAGCAGACTGACAGTAAAACCTCCTGCAAAAGAGCCTGCCAGCAATTTCCATATCGCACCCCTACCCCCAAACCCTGATACTCCACACACCCCTTTACTTATCTACCATTACCTTGACACTACATGGTTTTTGTTTGTTTCATCTCTGGCCTCTCAATTCCCTTGACAACAGGGATGAAATTGCTGAACATGTATAGTCAAAGCCAACACAATGATGGGCTTATTTATTAAAAACACAGGCAGTGGGGAGGAGGAGCTCGGGTCTGGCTGCAGCTGCTGCATTGGCTGTCTTTTCAGTG
>NW_018127939.1:1733439-1734320 GCF_001952655.1 Monopterus albus
TTGTTGGGAGACAGGGAATGCCCTTTAGTTGCGTCTGCTGATAATAGCTCATCAACCAGAGCGCTGCTGTTGGGAGAGCAGATCACAGGCAGTGCTGAGGACTGTTCCGCTGAGCACAGAATGGCACACTAGAGAAGACAGGCTTGCTCATAAAGAAAGAGAGAGATAGAACAAGGGAAGAGAGCGTTCATCAGAGCACCCCGAGAAGAGGAGGACGGGGAAAGAGGAGAGCAGGGGGAAAAGGAGAGGAAAGCGAGAGGGGGAGAAAAGTTACCAGGTCAGCAAGAGAACGTGGAAGTGGAGCAGCTGAGGCTCACTGGGGTCTCAGTCCCACTGGAGCAGCCTGACACAGCAATAAGTAGCGCAGGAGGAGAGTGACATTACAGCAGGGGGATAGAGGGGAGTACTGTGTCTTCTTCCTGGAAAGACAGTCCTGTCATAAGGCGAGGGTAATGCTTCTCACAGGACCCTTCTGCACAGCTACTCCAGGACTATCACACAGTATGACAGCAGCCGCCAGCAGAAGAGACTAAAGCCTGGCAGAGGTGCTTGAGCAGCGCGCTTACAGTGTACTCACTTCTATACAGGAGACTTTTTTGCCCAACTGTGTTTTGAGGTGGATGTAGTGTTTCTGTGGAGAGTTTGTCTTTCTTTGCTTCAGAGTGTAAAGCACTGGAGATTTGGAGGGCGCATTGTTCTGTCCTGTCATCTCTGAGACTATGTTAGACTGTGCGTCAGGGAGCCCTTCATCAGCAGCTGCAGCCTTAGAGCATGGAGAAGTCCAGCAGTGAGGAGTCAGCCATTCACCGTAGCCCTTCCATAGATAGTCGTGACTCCGATTTTGCCCAAGCCTCCACATCTGGCCGGCCATTTGGCGGCCG
>NW_018127939.1:1734332-1739946 GCF_001952655.1 Monopterus albus
TCCTCCGCCCCGCGGGGCCCGCGAAAAAACGCGGGGCAGCCGCAGGCTGGAGCGGCAGCTGACAGCAGCACAGGAGACAAGAGCAACAACAAGTACAGCTCACCCAAAGGCAGCAAATACGTAGTCTTTTACCTGGATCTATCCTTTGTGTTCCTTTTAGAATTCAAGAAGTGCAACATGGCAAGAGGCTGCCTCTGCTGCTTGAAGTACATGATGTTCATTTTCAATCTCATCTTCTGGGTAAGTGGCTCGTTATTTTGTACGTTTTTCTCATCATACAGTACTCGGTCACATTGATGTAGTCAATGTCAGTGACTAAAACATGTAAAGGTGATGGTTAAAGAGTCGATCTGACTTCGATAACTAAGCACTATAATATTACTGTACTCTTGTCTATTATAACCATTGTGAAAGATCAGTGTGTGTTAAGTTTTTTTTTTTTTTATGTTAATCAGGAAACATTATGGCAAAGTTGTCAGTGGAGTCCTGTGTTTCTAATTATTACATCTGTGAAATGCCTACTCCTCTCTGTGCATGTTGCTATTCCTGGATGTCATGATAGAATCAGTGGTATTTCACCAGGTCTCCTTTTGTATGTTGCCGGTGGGGGGCTGGGTCATGGTGATAAGGGTAACACGGGTTCATTATGGTCACTCAGATGATTTACAGTAAACACTAAAGTTCAAGCACTGCTTTTTGTATGCAGGTCAACTAGGATATACCTTTACAGGATATGAGCTGATGTGGTCAGTGAGACTTTCAGTTGATTCTTGAGGAAATGTGATTCTTGATTTGTGTGCTTAATTTTATTTAGTTTTTTACTCTTTTAATCAAAGATTTTTGCTCTTGGGTAAAGCTGTGATCAGTCATCCAAATTGTTGTAATTATCTGAATATAGTTACAATGATAATAGAAAAAAAAAATCCAGGTGTAATAGTCCATGCCAAATTTATTCTCAGATAAACTTCATCCAGAGAAGCATGGCCAGCGTGTGGCAAGCTCCACTGTGCACTGATGTATGGGCATTTGTTGTAAAAGTGGCCATCCCCTGAATGTTTACGGAATGGATTATAGGGCTTATCGGTTATTGGGCCAAATCTTTTGTGAGGATGAAGCGAAGCATAAAGCGTAAAAACATCCCAACACAGTGGTCTCTACCAACCACAGCCCACCATGTCACTGGGCTGGGGAGCCCTGCTAACTGGGGCACACTGGAGGCAATTGAGTGGACATTAGCTGGAGCCCAGCTGAGAACACACACACATACACATGCACCACACAAAATCTGTCTCAGCATCTACCTCCATGTATGAAAATGGACAGTAATGCTAGTGGCCAGAAGCAGAGAAGGTCGCTGCTGCTTCAGGTTGATGGCTCCATATAATCCTCATATAATTACCCATTCCACAGAGGCAAAGGCGAGAGTGATTGCCAAAGACATACAAATGGCTCAGCAGCTCTTCAGTGTGTCTTGCACCGGTGTAAATGTTTGTTTAAGGGAATGAAAGGTCAGAAAAGCTTAGCTGACGGATTCTTTAATGCAGACATTGACTTATCTCTTTTGAACTCAGTGTGCGAGTGCAGGTGCTCAGGTCACTACTTTTTAAGCAATTTCCTAAATTGATTGCCAGCCATTTAAATGATGGACCAAAGGTAAATGAGGTTTTTGAATCAAAAATAAAATAAGCAAATTGTTTAAATACTAACCTGAAAAAGATAATATAATGTCATACAAATTGCTACTTTTTACATGTGTTGTTCATGGAGGGACAAAAGTCCAAATGGCTAAACATAATCATTTGGTGCAGCTTTGAGGCTACAAGAGGACACCAGTTAAATGAGACTGAACATGTACGATAAAGCATAATGTGTTCTTATACCTTCAGAAAGGGCTGTACTGTATAATGCATAAAAAGGGATGACCTGAAAATGAAGAGCCGTAGTGGACAGTTGTTGATGACAGTAGTTCAGAAAAGCTCAAACCTTCGACACATCTTCAATGTAAGCAACACCTGTTCCCCTAATCTTCTTTCAAATAGAAAACCACTGGCACCCTGCTGTCATGGGCTCAAGATTGATCAGTGAAATTCAGCAAGTCGAATCACCTAAACCACCTCCACAGACAGAGGCTCCTTCCTGAGAATGTGCAGGCAATATTCTCCTCACATCCCCTGCTGTGCAGTAATTGAATTTTTACTCTGATAATTTTCATGTTAATGGGTACCCACTGCTCACATTTCATTCTGTTCCTCCAGACTGATACTCTTCTTCCCACCACTAGATTATTTTAATGACAGTTACTTCAGTGTCCCCTGGGAAAAGAGTGGGGCAATGGAGGGGGTTAGGATGCAGCATGTGTCTGTGGGTCTCAGTAGATCAGCTTATGATGGCTTGAAGCTCATTGTCAGCTGTTTGACTAGTATATTTGATTCTAGTGCACCTTGTAGAAGGATAGCAGAGCTGGGAATAAAGGGTTTGCTCATCAGTAAGAGGTTAGGATGGGGTGCCTCAGCCCACCAGGACAGAGGAAGGGAGGGTGAGAGTGGCATGTTATTCTGTATCTTGTCACCCCTGAGGCTGTGCTGCTCTACCCTTGACACTCCAGGTATCACCAGATTACTACAGCTGATAAGGAGGTTTGCCTCTGAACCTTTGACATCTCATCTTAGGTCTAAAGGGGGTGCAACACCAGGTACAGCAGGGGTCTCTTCTTCCTGACTGTGTGCACACATACAGTGTTAATACACACTCATGACAGCTTTCCTTGAGAGTATGCTCTCCACCCATACACCATCCACTCTACAGGACTTACAGTGGTAACTTGAAGCACAAGGTAAACATTGGCAGGCACTTCAGGCATCTCCATAGATGTGCTCAACCTAAGGCCGTCCAGCAGTTGTTCTTGACCATCTGGTCCTCTTTCTTATAAAGGATTAGAATAGTCTGAGCTGTAGAGGGAGAATCGGGCAGATTAGAGCAGTATTGGGTGGTGTGGTTAAGGATTTAGAGTATGGCTTCTGCCATCAGCTCTATGCTAAAGCCAACAATCATCAAAGCAAATGACCTTTGTGTTGCCACAGTGCATGCGGTTTAGTAGAGAGGGGAATCTGTGCTCACACACACCCTTGGTGACTGTTTGACCAACCTAATAGGGTGATTCATGTTCAGTCCTATTGTTGTCAGCCTTGTGAGCATATCAGTATCGGCGCTCCTGCTGGGAGCAGGGATTTCAGCCTCTTCGTTTCTAGTGTGTCCTCTGCTCACACCCTCTTCTGTTAATCTCTTTTGTCCAAGATTACTTTTATTGTCCAGTGCTGCGCTTATTTATCTTGTCCAGTGATACTGAATGCCTTTGAAAAGTAAAATGGTACAAACACAAAAACCTGAAAACACAAATCACAAACAACCACACAAAATAAGTGCATTTCCTCAGTTAGGGAGATTGTAGATTGCACAGTAGCTAAATGGGCCCACCCCAGCTCATGCCATTTCAAAAGCCTCATTTGATATTCATATTTAAAGTGCCAGCTCAGCAGTGTTGTCCTATAAGTGCAGGAGGGGTGGTAGTAGCGAAGCTGCTCTATTGTTAGAGGAGAGAAAACCCAAATGCATTTAGCATTCATGAATTCCTGTGCTTACTTAGGGGATTGCAGCAGGATTTATAAACCATTTGGTCCGAAGCAGCTGAAGATTAGTTTCCGTATTGATTTAATCACAGAATTTGGCATTTAAGGTTTCAAATGCTCCGATGCTACAAAGAGCAGACCTATTGACAGACTCAAAGTGGTTACAAGTGTATATGTGCACCTCTGTGTCTGGTTAAATGAAATTCCATAAAGCGTCTCACAAAAGCTGTCCCTTTCCACTGGGGATTCAATCTAAGCAGTTTGCTTGTTTCACATTCCACATATTGGCACATGAAAAGTTCAGCCATGTTTTACAGCTCAAAGGTGCATGTACAGCATTATAACAAAATGTTTTTCTTCTTCTTTCTCATAAGTGGCACAGATGAACTCCATCAGTCACTACCAGATGAAACAAGAATTCAGGCACAGGCAAATAGACGAGGGTTGAGTGTGCGCTGCAGGATGATGAAACAAGCTGTATGTGCTGTGCTGTCTCATTCATTTAATCCCATCGATACACCGTGAAAGGTTGGTTCATGGATAGACGCTGAGTTTGAAATGACAGTATCAACCGCAGCCAGTCTGCTCCCCTTAATTTTACGCCTCGACTATGATAGGATACACCGTCAGTGGATTTAATCAATAATAAGGTACACACGGGGGCATGACATACATACAATGATACATACAACCACTTTCAGATGCTATAACAAACATTTCTGCTGTGTAAATCAGACTGTGTAGCTGGCTGGTCTTTAAATTTAGAACATTTAGCTAAGATCGCTATTTTATATGCATTTTAATATTCTGAAGTTTTTAATTAGCATCCCATATAGATCTCCATACGTGTGCCTTTGTCCGACGGAGCGTCTGGGGAGATCAGCCTAATTTACACATCTCTCCCACTGCTTCGATTTCCTGACCTTGTTGTGTAGTGCCGCTCAGCTCATTAGCTCGTGTTGCAGATCAACAGGGATATGGAGCTGCTGTGTTTCACTCTAGGGAATCGAGGTAATCGAGCAAGAGACTTTGAGGTGCATTTCACCCTCGGGTAGTGGTGGTGCCTTTGCCCGAGAATCAAGTCCCACCTCATCACTCACCATTGTTTCAGTGGGATGAGCTTCAGACTTCATGAGTTGTTGATTGGTATTGTACAAGGCTGAGCTTGACACATACGAGAAACTAAACAACATTTGACTTCAATGAGTTAATCACTTAATAACTTTCCACACAGAAGACACGTTACTTGCTACTAAGACAGGGACTCGCAGCAGCGCACCAAAATGCTACAGGTTAAAAATAAATGTTTTCAGAATTAAAACAGAAACCCTGTACACCAAGTAATTTTGAAACATGTAAATGGTTGATTATATAATGTATCAGAATTATTTGGTCATGATAATGGACAATGTAAATGACAGATTGTTTGAACAATTGCTCCTGTCTCCCTCCAGGTAATTTTGCTGTCATAATAGCTATTCACCATGGTACCAGTGTGACTGTCTTTTAAAGGGAATGGGAAACACACCCATAGGTTGATTAAGAGACTAAGTCCAGCCCCTTTAAAACAATGACCTGATACTTTTTGTTTTGTCAAAATAGCTAAATTGGTCTGGCCACACCCTTTCTACACCTTGATTGTTGCACCTGGAATGGTGCTCTTTAGATTGTCAGAATAGGGCCTCAAGTTGTCATTTAAAACACTTTGGAGAATTTAGATATATAGTAAAGTTTACTAGATTACAGTTTTAGTGTAATTGAAAATGCTAGTTTCAGCTGTGTGGCATTGACTTGTCATGCCAGGTGAATAAATGAAGAACTAGTTGTTAGCTACAGGAATTATAGCTCATTGAAAACCTTAGCCTTTGTTAAGTTCGTTACTTGTTCCCTTCTTATTCACAATACACGCCAGTGCAGTTCTCTTTAAATTTAGAAGGGGTAGACAGAGTACTGGGATGCCTCTATCTACAGTCCATTTCTGCCAGATC
>NW_018127939.1:1739982-1743514 GCF_001952655.1 Monopterus albus
TTTCCTTACTCCAGAGCATGAAACACAGATCTCACATTTCTAATAATAAAGTACGGTAGTTCAGAGTTGAGATCAGTGTCATTAGTTCTGCATACATAAGCAGAATCTTTTATAATGACTATGTGACAGATTTGGCACCTCAGACATTAGGGAAGGTGGCAGCAGTGTTGTGTGGTCAATAATGTGTTTGTATTGCTGAACTGAAAGGCTGTAAATATCCTCACTGGTCATATTTTAGAGTTAACGATCAAAAAGGTCTTGCGCATTCTTTCTGGTGGTTTTTATGTATTGCAGCCCATTCACAGCTGATGATGAGTTCCCATTTCATAAAGGAATTCAATTTGATGCAGAGTGATTGGTATTATCAAACAAAATACATTAGCCTCACAGAATCCATGATAGAAAATGAGTACAATTATTGTAGTATTTCATCTGCCTTTTTAGCTTTTTTGTAGCACCTGTGGACTTCAGTGTGGGACTCAGTATTAAACAGACACACTGGGATTTTGGCTAGCTCAAGCCAAAGACTCTTTGTGACACATTCTCCTGAATGTATGTCATCTTCTTACTGCTTTGTTCTGTGCTCCAGAAAACATTATATTGAATTTGGTGCTGCAAAACATGTTGGAGCTTTCACTCAAGCAATGTTACAGATGAAAAATCTTTCCACATTGTGTCCTTGTGCTGCAGGAGTGACTGTAAACTATCATATTTTCTATTCTCACCTTGTTTTTTCACCCCATTAAGAACAATCAGTATTAATGTAGAATGTTAGAATAGGTTCCCAGATCAGCTGCTCAATGGTTTTTCCCCTCACACCTAAAGGTAAATCACAGTGAAATCCATGGTTCCCAGTCTGTCTCCACCCCCTGTCTGCTGGGAAGGCTTATGGGATATCGTTTTCTTGGTCATCTGAGAGCAAATACAGTTCCTTTTAGAGCACCCTGCTCATGTTTAATTAACACTACATGGCATGTGTGTATGAACTAATTGCAAGTGGAAAGGCTGTGCATGTTTCTGCATTTAAAATAGTTGTTTGAGCAATGTGCCGGTTTTGAGTTCTGAGGCAGCTTCCGTAGAAATAGTGGAAGTCTTCTCAAGCTGCAGTAAAGTCCATCGGAAGACAACCTTTGGTGTCCCGGCCCAGCTCCACAGGTCCTCAAGAGGTCATCAGTTGCAGGCTGAGGATGCATCAGTGACTGACTCTAAGACCCATTTCCCCAGGGCCTCAGTTGATTCATTTGGGCCTTATTTTTTGTTGTAGCCATGAACCCACTCAAATAACCCACAGAGCATCCTTGAGAGCTGGTTTTTACTGATCTGTCTTCTCCTCTCAACATTATTTATAGAATCAGGATATACTGGACAACTGCACCACAATACAGTGAATATACGAGCAGCATATAGTCATTGAATTTGTGTATTTTAAATGTGTCATCTTGAATTAGGATCAGTGACTTGGGCATTCACTGCTAATGAGCCTAGGATACAACTCCAGCAGGGCTCCGATACACAGTGAGCCACACACTCATCCGCATTGTTAGCCATGACAAACGAGAGACAGATTTATGCCTCAAACATTAGAGAATCTATTGATTTATTTAGTGGAACCACCACAGATTACTGCTGTGTTAGGATTCAGCCATAAAATGCAACGTATATTAGCTTTCCAGATGGAAACACATGAGTACATACCCTGACTACACGATCGTCTGCAAAAAATTGCTTTTTTTAATGGGGGAATTTTATGTGGTATATGCAATATAATGTACAATTTAGGCTATCCGCAAATGTATTAGACTGTTTGCTTGGATTTGAAAAATCCTCTTGTTTTTGTAGAGTGAAAGCTAGATCTTCTTCAGAGAAGGTTGTTGTAGCGTTCTCATTATGTCTTTTCCAATTTGAGCTTTTATTTGATGTGCATGAGGTATGCTCACAACCGACTCTGATATTCTCCCTTCAGAAGGAACTGCAGTAACTAGTCAAGATCTTTCGTTTGCTACAGTAGCAAGATAACTGACTGGCTGACAGACTGTGTAAACCTACAGTCATAGAGATTATTGCCCTTCTCCCTGCATGCAGATTCATCCTCTTCCTTATCACAGCCCGACTTTAAACTGTCCCCTCGACTTTGCCCGAGTCTTATCATACAGCAAATGGCTCTGCTTGTTTATTTTACACCAATTTGCAATTACCAGTCGTATTTCCAGACATGAAAGTGCATTTGCTCTGTATATTTGTTCTGTTTCAGGAGATATCGAGGTGTTGTGTGTCCTGAAATTGCAAGTCCGGAGCAGTTTTGTTGCCTGCAGCATGCAAAGCCTTACACCATGTAAAAAAGGCAGAATGTAAAGCCAGTGTTGCTCCTGCATTTTTGTATTCTGTCTGGGGCTCATATTTGACTTTTTAGACAGGATTTGACAGTTTTATTGCATAGTAGAAATTCAAGAGCCATATGTTAAAGTGGTCAGTAACTGTAGATAATCACCTGATGATGATGAATGATGAGGTTGGGGAGATTCATCTTCATGTTAGAACTGCCCTCTGTCATGAAATACGAGACATTTAAATACTGAAACAGGCACAAAAACATTCAGCTGTCTGACTTCAACACATGTTCATTAACTGTTACCTGTTCTAATTCATTTCATAACAGTTGTATTAGCCTGTTGTGCAAGTATACAGTTATAATACCAAGCTTTAGGTTATCATTTAAGCTTTAATATAAAGAATTTAACATATTTTCTTTAACCGTGCAACTTTCCATGATTTATAGTAAAAGAATTAAGCAAAAATGGCATCTGTGCACAATTTTATCCATTTTATGTTTTTTGATTTTTTTAATTGAAGATTTCACACACACACACACACACACAGCCATGTGTTGTTTGCAGTCCCTGTCAGTAGTCATTATTTCTACACAGATGTCTCCATTTCTCTTATTAAGCCATCCAGGCTTCAGTAATAGGGGACATGGGGATGGTGGTGGATTATAAAATCTGGATGGAGGATCTGAATGGAGCTCGATGTGGGCATACCTAGGTTAGATATGAGAATTCAATTATGGGGTCATTGGCACCCTCAGTGAATGATCTCATTCATCCATAAGTGAACCAGAGAAATTAACATTCACCGTTTGGCTTTGTATGCAGGGTAGTGTGGTGAGAGGAATCCCCATCACTGTGTTTTAACCAATAATTATTTCAGCAAAGGACATAGCAGCATGTTTGGGGTCAGTCCATTAATGCCCTGTTCATTTCGTACACATTTCAACTATTCCAGTGTCTGCTTGTTGTCATGTTAGATTTCCATCATGACTGCTCACACTGGTTGCATGGCTGTTCTTGACCGCAGTTCACTAGTGAACCGGACAGATGGGTTGGGCCGGGTTTTTCTCCACAGTCCCCTTCTGAGAGGACAGACTGGCAGACTGAAAATGCTGTGCGCTTCATCGGTGGGAAGAAGTGAAGCACAAAGATTGGGAGGGGGTGGGGGAAGGAGGGCCTCTCGAGATGTTTTATGACAGTTCCCC
>NW_018127939.1:1743786-1753925 GCF_001952655.1 Monopterus albus
CTCGGGACAACCAGAAAATTGGTCTATTTCGGGGAAAAACATGTAGAAAGCAATTTAGCTTAAACGCTGGAGTGATTGAAATTTTGAAGCAAAACAACAAAGACAATACTGTGGAGTTAACCACTGTTTCCTGACTTTGTTTTTCAGTTCAGTAACATGTCTGTGTTTTTGATTAATTGCCACTTATTAGCCCATAATTTGCTGCATACCATTAATTAGTGTATGTTTTTGTCAGTGCTCACACTTGATGAAAGAGCGGCTCCACAGTGTGTGTGGTCTTTTAAAAGCAGCTCCACAGTAAATCTGTTATGAAGGAGCACTGTGTCGCACTGACCTCCATGGACAAAGTGTACCTCTGACAACATGCTAAAACACTGTAGGGTGTGGTCCAGTCACTTTGAAGAATCTGTGTGCCACCATTTAAAAGCAGGCCTAGTCCTGTCATTCATGGCAGCTGTGATGTCATGTGACAAGTCACTCTATCTCCTGAACGTTTTCCATTGATCTCTATAGATCTTGCTCAATAGTGTGTGGGTGAGTGATCTCTGGTCTACTAGTCCTCTCAGCTCCTGAGAACAAGTTGAAGTTCTAGCTCTTACATAAATACTTCATAAAATACTCTGGTGCCTGTCATCAAAGGCTTGAGGTTTAATTGCACAGGTCTGTGTGACACTTTGTGATAATTTGCCCTGTAGGTTCTAGCTGTCTAGCCTCGCTGAGTGCGCTGCTGAAAGTGCTTTTGGTTTGATTTGTCGTTGTACTAAGACTCTCTACAGAAAACCAGGTTTGGCTCTCTTTTTGTTGTTGTTCCTTTTTTTTCTTTACCATCTCTTATTTTATACATACTACTGTAATTCCGTTGAGTTAGCTGTCCCTGGTAAGCTAGTGGTTAAGGCGCAGCACTCTCGCCGCTGTGGCCTGGGTTCAAATCAGGGTTGCGTCAGGAAGGGCATCTGGCGTAAAACATGTGCCAAATGTCAACATGCGAGTCGTCAGTGTGACGATTCACTGTGGCGACCCCTAAACGAGAAAAGCCGAAAGTGACTTTCTTTACTGTAATTGGGTTGAGTTGTTTTCCGTCTGTAAAGTATAGTTGTTAATCTCCCTGTTTGTTGTATTCTCTGTTGCAGTTTATGCTTGTGTTTGTGTCCTGTTTATGCAATTGTAGTGAAGCTAAATGTGGTAAAATAAATGTGCAGCTTTAATCACTTCCACCTTATTATTTATTTTACTTCCCGTACCCCCAGTGAGCAGTGTCATAACAGTGCATGGGACATGAGCCAAACTAAAAATTCAAAGTCCAAATCAAATGAATCCTTTTCCAAGTTAGTTGCTGTCATTTTAGGGAAATATTATCACATTGATTTTTGTACTAATTGCAAGTTATTTGATGATACGGAAAGGAGTGAGTGTCAAATAATTTGACAGCTTCAGTTAGTGCTCTGATACCATGGCTCCACCTCTGGTCAAACTGTGCACAACCCGGTTGTAGAGTGCATCAGAAAAGCAAGATGGCCGCCCCAGATTCGCGATATGTTGAGGCTTCACTTTTGTACAGGGGCAGGAATTAGTGATGTGTTATCCATTTTTTATATACAGTTTATGAGCTGCAGCAGTATTTATTATCTGAAACAACTGAGTGAGAGATATAATTTATCATTAGATAAACAAATAAAACTCGAACTGTGTACCAAGAAAGAAAAAGTTGGAGAGTAAAATAAACCGATGAAATACGTAAGTAGCTTTTTTCCTTTTGACAGTTCTGAACTCCCAAACAGCATAATAATCAAACACTGGTTTCAAAAAGTCCAGGACAGCAGACTAACTGAATTGCAATAGCACATTATGATGATGCTGAACTTTCTGTGTTAGACAAAGATGATGGAAGCCTACATCTCATTATTGCAAGCCCTGTAATTGGCACATAAAAGCACAATTCTGTTTGCTTCAGTTCTCAGACGTCATACACCTTCCCCAATACAGTTAATTTTTCATGGAACTGCCTACCTTGCAGAAGTGAGAGATGAAAAAATACTGTGCTGCAGCCTTTTCTCACTCTGTCTCTATTTTTTTTTCCACAGCCTGTTGGAGAGATGAAGGGATCTCTTTGTAGTCTTGCCAGTTTTTATCCAAAATCATCTGGCATGGTTTATGAGTCTTTTCTAATGGATCGTCTTAGACACCTATAAATAATTGACATGACAAATTTGCCAAATAAACTGTTTTTCAGACAAATTGCCCCATGTTTTTAATTTTGTCCTGCAGAAAAAAATGGCTGAGTCGCCAAAGGGCTGTGGTCACAATTATAGTGAGAAATCACATCATGGTGGCCTACTGTACATGAGAATGGCTTTATTAGCCTGGTATAGTGGCACATAATCATGGCACCCCATATTGCGGCCTTGGTAGCATGCTCTCATGTTTGTTTTTCCTCATTTTTTATGTGTTCTGCCACCCATCCCAGATTATCCTTACCAGAGAAGAACTTCTAAGCGTCAGACAACTCACTCCGAAAACCCTTCCTTTGATTTTTGATAATGTAAAAAGCTGTATGGACATTCTAGTTGTAGGGGCAGCAGTAGCCCCCTATGGGACTTTGGGAAAATACCAGTGAGGGAAGAGAGTACGGGCCCTGGTTAAGTAACGACAGAGAGGGATCCGGACGCCGCTCCCAGCTGTCCATCTAGCAAATCTCCACTCTGGTTGAACTCCTTCTTGTTAACCAGACTAACTCTGACTTCTCACGCTCTGCTGCTCTATGCTTCATGGAGACTTTGCTCAGCGACTCCAACTCGGACAGTGTAATACAAATACCGGGCTTCAAGGTATAAAGAGCAGATCACGTAACTGCGTTGTCCCGGAAAACGAGAGGTGGCGGAATCTGCTTCTACATAAATGCAGGTTGGTGCAAAGATGTCACAGTGTTATAAAGAACTTGCCACACGGACTTAGAGACTCTTTTCAACAACTGCAAATCATTTTATTCTCCCAGAGAATTTTCGTCATTCATTCTGTTCAGAGTGTATATAAGACCGCAGGCCCGCACTAGCACATTACAGCACCTGGCCGAACAGTTAAGTAGTGTGGAACTGAAACATTCCGACTCCACACACATTGTTCTAGGGGATTTTAACTGAGCAAAGCTCACCCACGATCTGCCCAAACACAAACATCATGTCAGTTGTCCCACCAGGGACAAAGACACATTGGACCATTGCTACATGGTAATAAAAGATACCAATCGCCCTGTCCCCCGTTCAGCCTTCAGCCTGTCTGGTCACTGGATGGTCCATCTAATCCCAACCTTATAGGCAGAAACTTAAAAGATTTGAAGCTTGTAGTCAAAACAGTGAAAAGATGGAGTGAGCAGCCAAAGTCAGAGCTACAGGTCTGCTTTGACTGCACAGATTGGAGTGTATTTGAGGCTGCATCTACAGACCTGGATGACGCACTGACTGTGACATCAACAACAAGCCTTGGTTCACAGCAAAACTCAAGCAGCTTCATCCTGCCAAAGAGGAGGCCTACAGAAGCAGGGACAGGACCTTGTACTGGCAGGCCAGGAACACACTGACAAGGCAAATCAGAGTAGCAAAGAGATGCTACTCTGAAATGCTGAAACCAGGTTTTAGCCAGCAACCCCTCATCTGTGTGGAGAAGCCTGAAAAACATCACTGGCTGACCCCACAAGGGCACCAGGCCCAGACAGTGAGACCCCTTGGTTGTGCCAATCAGCTGGCCCCCATCTTCGCACAGATCTTCAACAGATCATTGGAGCTGTGTGAAGTCTCCTGTTTCAAACACTCCACCACCATCATGGTCCACAAGAAACCCTCCGTCAGTGGGCTGAATGACTACAGACCGGTTGCCCTGACATCTGTAGTTATGAAGTCTTTTGAGAGACTAGTGTTGCCCCATCTGAAGGACATCGTAGACCCCCTACAGTTTGCCTATAGGGCAAACAGGTCAGTGAATGATGGATTCAACATGGCACTGCATTACATCCTACAACACCTCAACTCCCTGGGGACCGATGCATAGGTCCTCTTTGTGGAGTTCAGCTCGGCGTTCAACACCGACATCCCAGATGTCCTTCACTCTAAACTGACCCAGCTCACTGTGCCTGCCCCCACCTGTCAGTGGATCACCAGTTTCTGACAGACAGGAAGCAGCAGGGGAAGTTGGGGAAAGCCACATCAAGCACCCGGACTATCAGCTCAAGGATGTGTGCTCTCCCTGCTGCTGTCTTCCCTCTACACAACCAAACACAGACAACAACCCTCAGTGCAACACTTTGTAAATATATTTTCTGGAAAACTGCATCTGAACTGTGTGTATATATATATTTCTATATTTATAAGTACATTCATATATTTATTTTCCTAATGCACATTCATTTTTCTTGTTTGCACATTCTTTTCCTTTCTTTTTGCTTCACTTAGTCTTATCTTCTTTGCTCGTTGCCTTACGGAGCCACTGTACCAGAGACACATTCCTTGTGTGTCCAACACACCTGGCCAATAAAACTGATTCTGATTGTGATTTTGATAGAATATTGTCTTAAAACGCGCACCAGCTGAGGAATCTGACAGTTTTTCATACTGAGCGTGGAGGGCGGTCAGCTTTATCACCCATAGAATTCCTATGTGATCAGCAGTTTCCATTTTCATTCATGAGATAAGAATCACTTCACTGGAAAGACACATTTGTTTGCAGAGGATATGCTCTGGTAATAAAGAAAAACAAGACATCAGTATGCTCTGAAACTGTTTCACTCTGCATCAGTGCTGGTTATAAGGAGATGGAGAGTGCAGCTGCAGGGAGCCTGATCCTCATTATATCAGGGCCCATCTCAGATGCAGGCTGTTGTGTCCATAGAGATTCACAGTGCTAGTGCTGGCAAAGTGAATGTGGAGCTATTACAGGAGACGATAATTGCAGAACTGCCTGCAGTTTGCTGCTAACATGTATGTTTCTACATAATGCATCCGGCTGACTTCCTGTGTACTAAGAAGGCAGCCAAGGTCAGAAAAATCTAGTGCACGTATATTTATGCAAATGGCTTTACGTTTTTGTACATTTAAAGTTGCATTTTGTACATTTAAAGTTGTTTGTATGCTCTTACTGCTGTTTGTCAGTGGCTTTGCTTTGTTCAGTCACTGCTTGACTGTACATCTCAGCTGGTTTGCTGATCTTCCACTGTGTTTTTTCTTTGTGTGATTGTCAGTGTATTATGTCAAACAAAAGCTTCTTTGAGAGAAGATGTGTGATGGGAAGAAGGTGTAAAAATAGGTTTCCTTTAAATGGGGACCTTTTCACGGTTTTCTTATACAGAGTCTCCACTAATGTGACCTAGTGTTGTTAAGCAAAGGGGGACATACTGTAAAGTGGTCACAGCTCAAAGGCATAGAAAACTGGACCCTTGTTTTGTCTGAACTGTAATGAGCAGCTTGCATAAACCGGGTGAGCTGAGTTTTTAAAAATGGGTTACAGACATATTTTAGTTTGCTGTGTAAAACCACTTTTTTAAGGCCTTGCTAATTTGACAACATGGCATCATCTTGGGATTTTTCAAGGATTTGCTCTTACCTTTCTTAATACCTATTACTAATTAATTTTCTGTTGGCTTCCAGTTAACACATCTGGCTGTTCTAAGTAATATGTGGTTAAAATTGACAAGGACCATGGGGCCTCTAACAAGTGTGTCCCATTGGTTTCGCAGTCAGGCCAATACTAACAGGTAAAGGTAAAATAATGTGTTTTGTCGTGTTGATATCCTGTTTCTGGCAAACCAGTGGCTACACAATGAGTTCTACAATGAGCATCTACAAGCGCACACTGCCTGAGCCAGCTTTTTCCATATCATAAACCCCAACTCATTATAGTGAAGCTACCCAGTCACATATGGATCAAGCAGCGCAAGAGGAACAAATGGCCCCCACCAACAGTTGTTCTAAAAATACCCTCTCCTCATGTTCTTCGATATTAATTCATAAAGATGAGGAGGAGACTGATACTGCACATGTGTTCAGGATATCGTTTTGTTAATGTAAAAGAAAGGTAAACATTTCAACATGTAAGGCATAAATATTGCCACAGTTCGTATAATCAGCAGACTTCAGTTTGAAATGGCCTCTGGACACAGTGATAAGTCATGATGGCATAGATTAGCTTTAGCTTCTTCTGCCTCATTTGTTCCTGTCTAAACGAGATAGGGCTGCTCTCTGTTGGCAGCCGTCCTGCGGCAGCACAGTGACAATAGGACAGGCTCTTTAGAAGTATAACCTGTTTGCTACATGTGGAATGTAGCACACTTGTCACCCTACCATTATCTTGTGCAAACTCCCAGGATGAAGGACAATTAGAGGACAAATCAGATGGGAGACGGGTATACTGGAAGCATCTCAAGACAGCAGGGAACTGCGCAGTATATTAACTGAACCAACACCTTCGATGTTATTGCAGCAGTTCGACAGGTGGACAGGCAGATAGTCTTCCTCTTGAAAATGTCCCTGTCACATTGGCAATCAATGGGGAAAAGTGTAGAATGATTATTGCAGCTGCATTTCAGCAGGTAGAGTCCTCTTAATGCTCTATCTTGATCCGTCTAAGGTGGCCTACTTGAGAGATGCCCTGCACAGCACTTGTTGAAATGTGTGTATAATCTAGAGACATTTCTTTGGTAAACAAGCCAACTCCAAGGAGAGTTATTTGCATGCTAAAGCAGAAGAGAGGGAGGTGGCTGGTGGGTGTCTGTGATGGGCTTTGATTTTAGGCAGGAAAGTAGTCTGGCTCAATCTCTTCACACTCCTCCTGAGATTTGAGTGCTTTTCATCGACTTTCAAAGAACTTTTTTATTGTTTCCTTTCTTATACATTGGCTGGGTGTTGTGAGTGCAGCGAAGCACAGATAAAGCTGAGTCTGAGCAACTAAGGAGTCCAGGTATAATTAAGACAAAGTGCAAGTATCTGTACTTTCCAGTGCTTTTACACCATTTTATTACATTTTCCCTCTGCCAGTCCCATCCTTGTTTTCCCAACTATTAACCTCTAGAGTCCCTGCGTCCTCATATGAGGACCGCACAGCTTGGGTTTCCAAAGCTCAGGACTCTAGAGGTTAAGCAAGCATTTGCATTTTGTCAAAACCCCTTTTTTCTGATTATCTAGCAAATAGGTGAAAACTAAATCGCTTAAAATGTCATGTCATGATGTGAGTATCTGTGTTAAACACTACCTTTACACTGGGTTATCCTTTTCCCTAGATTTAAAACTTGTAAAATCCACTTTATAGCCGTGGGCGTTTTCTAATCGGCCAAATTTTATTGGAGGTTGGAGTATTAATAGCACAAAGAGCAAACTGAATATTCTCTGTGCTGGCATGCATGCAGCAGCCTAGTGCATCAGCTCCAGTGACCGCACACAGTAGCAGAACCAGACACAGCACTAGTGGCAAATCTTCTGATATTATTCCCATCTCTGCACAATCGTTCCACTGCAGGCTGTTCCATACACTGGAAATGAAGAGTGAGAGAGGTCAGGGCAGTCAAATAAACAATTTTAGGTGGAGAATTTCATTATGTGTAGCCTGAATAGAATGGTTTGCCGAGAGATTTTTTTTCTTAATTAATTCCTGCCTGTGGTTGCAGATTGGATCTTTTAGTTTCCCAACCCCAGTGATAAGCAAGTAGAAGAACATTTCTCTGCTATCAGGGAACCTTTACTTTCTATGCTCAGGAGGCCTACTGCTCCAACACCGAGGATTAAACCGAGAAACATATTTGTTAGTTTACTGGGACTGCAGCTTGTGCTGCGTCTGTTCTCCTACCCTTTCTTGTTGGCTCTGCAGTCTCTGGATCAACACTCCGTCACCACCACAGCTCTTCCTCAGCGTATGTTTGCAGTGTGATTGCTTTATTGTGTGTCTTTTAACAATGTTCTGTGGGTGAGAGATCAGACTGTACATTAAAAGCTTTCAGATGTATTCTGAAAGTCTTCACTTCTGTAATCTTTACTCTAAATAGATATGAATGTTTCAGCACCAAGCTACACATGCTCTAACAAGGAAATGGATGCAGACACACAAACATGCTCCTATACTGTGCCACACACAGAGAGAGTTGAATGTTGTATAACCTACAGATTCATCTTATACTATAGAAATACAATGTTCAAGTACATGAGAGACCCTTGATTGGGAAGAGTGCAAATTTTGGAAGTCCTGTTCACTTTCTGAATGGTGTCAGTCTTTGTGTTGATTCATCCCTTTGGGACCATCTGAAATACACAACTATTCAGTGGATTGTCATGAGATTCATTATAGAAATTCATAGTCAAATAGATTGTGAATCCTAATGATCATCTGACTATTCTTCCAGCACCACCAGCAGGTTGGCATATGTAGTTAAGATTAATATTTCAACACTATTGGGTGGATTCTCATGGAAACGGTACACACATTCACGCCCTCCTCAGATTCAATTGTAATAATTTTGTTGATGCCCTGAGTTTTCATCTACCACCACCATTAGACCAGAGATGAATCTGAAAGTGCAAAACACTTTCATCAGCCTGAGCTGCACAATACTTAGTTCTGAATGTTAATTAGCAAATGGTAGCTAAACAGGGTGATCAACATTTTAGCTGCTAAACATCAGCATGTTAGCATATTAAAGTTAGCATTTAGCTCAAAGCAGTCTCTCAGTACTGTAAGCTATGGCTGTGGACGCATGAGAATATCGCTGGTTTGTTGATTGAAAGAAAATGTGTTCTGTAGTTTTATTTTTTGTAAATTGCTTAGAGAAGAATGAGTAATGAAAATACTTGCTAGCTGCAGCTGTAGCTGTTTATCTCTATAGAACCACAACCAGTTACACCTCATGTTCTTCCAAACTTCTACAGCACATGTAATCACAGTTCTGCATTAAATACAGTAAATAGTGTTTGATTAAAAAACTAATTAATCTCCATTCCTGGTGTCATCCTTCTGCTTTTGATTGGAGATCTAGCCAAAACATCAGCTGACCTTGGGTTTACTCTGTGTCTGAATGGAATATGAAGTGTAGCCAGAAATCATAGCTACTGTCATGAAGCGGCTTGCTCTGGATGAAGATCTGTCTCCGTATGGCAAGCATGGGGGGTGGAGAAGACTGGACAATTCACAGGTGTTTACAATATACCTAACTCTAAATGTGGAGGGAGGCCAAAAAGCTACAGCATATGAGCAGCCAAAATACTGTAGTGTTTATAGCAGCCTGCTTCACAGTCAAATCTATTACCAGTCATCAGCTTTGTATATCTCTGTGTCCCTCTCTGATGTGCACCACGTTATTGGTTAAACATTTTCTGCCTCATCGTGATTGAGTACAGAGCTGGCCTGCTTGAAAATATCAGCATCATATTTGTTGCAGTTATTATCATTACCCCTGGGTGACTTTCTTCCACTCACATTTGTTAGTCAGAGTCTTGCTGATTGATTGCACATAATGGGGGAAAAAAGAATTAATTTGTTGTAACACCATCCACGCTTTCAAAAAGAGCCAAGTGTGAAGTTGGTGTTATTTTAAAATCAATTTTTGCAACAATTACAGCAACATGTGATTTATACCTCTTTTTAAACAGACACACCCTGTGGAACCGTGAAATTATTCACAAACTCATTAAGCATCTTCTTGCTTCTTTACAGTATCTTGCACTTCTGTTTGCAGTTTGATGGCATATTCTTGTTTTCATTATTTTTGAGATATATCCTTTTTTGTTTATCTTTAAACAACACACATAGATACCAGTTTCCTCACTGATGGTAACCTCAATAAGTAATACAGCACAGCCACAAGAGGTGCAATATGCACCAGGCCAGGATTGACTGAAGGCAATGTTAAAGGAATAATTCAGCATTTTGCAAAATTATTTCTTTTATTTATAGCTTTTTACTTTTTTGCTGCAACTTAGAAGAGAAATTAAATCACTGTCATTAATATGAAGCTATCACAAGCAGCTAGGTAGCTTAGCGTAAAGACTGAAATTAGGGGAAAACAGCCTGTTGCCATCCAAATGTAACAATTACTCACTAATTTGCATGTTAAAACACAAAACAGGGTCCAGCTGTTTGTTTCCCTTTTCAAACCAATAGTCAACATGTGT
>NW_018127939.1:1753985-1754425 GCF_001952655.1 Monopterus albus
TATTACTGTAAGAGTGACAATGAAGGCACATGATGACAGCCTACTGACACACATCTATCGCACTGATGTCAAACTGATAATACTCATCTAATGCGGTGATAACTTTCAAAGCGGGTGCCCTCAAATGTTTGTCCAAGGGTACAAATGACAAAATCATTAAAGTAAAAGCACCAAGACAAGACACACTGGGGAAGGATGGTTGTAAATGGCAGCTTTTGATCAAAAAATGTGCACCACACAGTGAAATTCACAGGCTGATAGTAACTGGTAATGGATGAGAAACCCTTTTTCCTTTAAGCTCCATTTCTCAGAAGACCTAAAAACAATACACTGTCCACGCCAGCTCATAACATAAAGCAGACCTATTAATTTATATTTGACAACCAACCCCTAAAGTTTGTCTTTGCTTCTCTCTTAGGAAGTGTCAGTGGCACATGGAA
>NW_018127939.1:1754462-1761026 GCF_001952655.1 Monopterus albus
TGCTGACTCAGTCACTCTGTGCGTGTGCTAACATACCGTACCCTCCCTACTTCACAGCATTTGCTGTTATCACACAGCAGAGCCCTCCGTGTCACTCAGTGACTCAGACACAGGCACAAAAGACACAGAAATAGATGCAAGATGATGTCTCCAACTAAGTGTCCTATTAACCTTCCAGATAAATTAGCACAGCCTTTGACACTTTGATTTTGACACCCATGAATCAAAAATATTTTAAAGGGGCCTGAAAATGGGTTCTGATAAACATGATAATATTGAAATGAAACTCAGAAATATTTAAAGCAGTTCAAGGTATTCTTCTTTCTAAGGGACTTTGCAGGTTGTCTAGAACAGACAGTGTGCTTTGACAGAGGGATAATTGAATTGACCACCTTCGCTGCCCACTGCAGTCCGCCTGCGTTTCACACCACCTTTGTGCCAGTGCACCAGATAGTGGTTTCTTTAAGCTTCAGGAGAAAATAGTAAGGTGGGAGTGTATTGATCATCCTTCTCAGGAGTGAAGCTTTGACAGATCACCGAGTTTCCCAGGCAGCCAACATTTTTGCACTAGAAGAGTTGCTCTTCACATCCAGCCTCTGGTTATCTCTCACCGAGTGCAGGGGCTGCTAAGAAGCTTTATCTTATCATTGTCCAGAATATAAATCACCTCTTATATACACATCCTCTTGTGAATAAAAAACAAAAACAAAACAGGGGGATATCAGTTACCAGGCATCTGCTTCTCTCTTTCGTGCAGCCTCATCACTTCAGCCAGAACAAGCATAATGAAATATTATGACGTAAAATTTAAAAACAGAAACAGAGTACTCTGGGCAGGCCTTGGTTTCCTGTGGTCATATAGTGGTAGGTAACCTGCAGTGACATATAACTAGGTAGGTGCAGAGGCATGATGGGGGAGGCGACCGTGGTGCGGTGGGTAGAGCAGTCGTCTCCCAACCAGAAGGTTGAAGGTTTGAATCTCGGTGCCTCCAGTCCACGTGTCGAAGTGTCCTTGGGCAAGACACTGAACCCCCCCGTTGCCCCTGATGGTTAAAGCTGTCAGTTGAGTTGGCGCCGCAGATGGCTGCCATTGGTTCTGTACCGGAAACAAATTCCTTGTGTGTAACATACTTGGCCAATAAAGGTGATTTATCATTATCCTTATCATTCATTATTGATGCCCACGGTGGCAAACATACAGTGAATACACTGTTGGTGCAGGTGAGATCTGCTAGAACTGTTGAGGGAAATGGAGCCTGTTCACACCACTGGTTTCAGTTATGATTTTTAGGGCCCGGCCTCTTTTTACAGGAACAGTCTAAGGTTGTAGTGATCTGTTGATGTCAAGATGAGACTGATCTGTTTGTTTATATTTTAGACATTTGGATTGCATAACAATCAGGTTCACTGTCTGCAGGGCTTCACTGTATCACATCATTTAAATTAAAGAGACTGAGAGCTGCCGCCCACACTCAGGCCCGCAGTTTTTTTTGTTTGTTTGCTTTTTACAAGGTCTGGCCATCTGCTAACACAAGCGCTATGACATGCATCAGAGCAAATGTATTGAGACATATATCTTTCTTTCTTACTGATAAGGCAGATGGGAGAACGTTAAGTGTGAAAAATGCGGGGACATATTTCTTTGTCCCTTTTTCAGTGTTTTCTCAAATTAGCAATGTACAGCAGGCTCTAGCCTTAATAGTTCAGAAGTGGAAAAGTGAGGCTCCATCTCTGTTAGGGCAGAGTCAGGAAACAAAATGCATAGCTGTATCAAAGTGAGTTCCTCTAGCAATACATCAACTTCAACACCACCTGACTTCCAGTGGTGGGAAGGTTACTGTTGAAATGTAATAGGTCACAGATTCTTAGTTACCTTGTTAAAAGTGTAATAAGCTATTTTGCTGTTTTAATTACTTCATCAAAGTAAGGTAACTTATTCCGTTTAATTTCTTTTGGCTTACTTTTCTAACAGAGGTTTTAAACTGGGCAGTAGTCCTAAAAACATGCATTTAAAACCGGCAGTGTAAACCTAACAACAGTACTTGACAGTGAATATTGTGTGTTTTTATAAATGCCTACTTGACCGTGTACGAGAAGAAAGCCACGCAGGGTTGCTGGGTCAGATGGACAGAGTAGTAACGCTAGACTTGGGGGTGTTTGTGTGTTTTCATTTTAATCAAGCCTAACAAATACATACACAATGAGGGTGCGTACCGCCTGGTGATTTCTCAGCTCTAATTTCCATTTTTGTTTTCCATGTTTAGTCCAACTGTTTCATTTTCATTGTCGTTGTGCAGGTTGTGCACAGTTAGTGCTGTCGCCTCACAGCAAAAGGTTCCAGGTTCAAACCTCGTGGCCTTTCTCTGTGGAGTCTGCATGTTCTTCTCGTGCCTCTGTGGGTTTCCTCTAATGCTCCGGCTTCCTCCCACAGACCAAACACATGCTGGTGAATCTAAATTGCCCGTAGGAGTGAGTGTGAGTCGTTGTCTGTCTCCGTGTGTCAGCCCTGTGATAGACTGGCAACCTGTCCAGGGTGAACCCCACCTGTCACTCAACTGGCTCCAGCCCCCTTGCAACCCTCTACTTGATGACACTGCTATAGATAATGGACAGATGGATTTTATGTCCCACAGGCACTGATTCACTACTGATTATAGCTTACTATACTTATAGCTGACCTCATTATAACAAAAGACCCTACACCACTACAGTAATGATGAGAAGTGCTCACACCCGCACTGGGCACTCCAGTATAATTTTATGACCATTTCTTCCCTGCTTTTGTTCTTTCTTGCTCTCTGTCTCTGTCACTTCTGCTACAGCGGCCTGCATTCTCTTCAGCCTCAGTCAGTACAACTTCACAGATCTGCATTGTTACACTGAATCTTCTTCCATGAATCTAAATCACAACACCTCTCAGCCCAGGATGATAAAGAGACATGAGAAGCACCGCGACACTGCCAGAAAAGAACCCAGAGATGCCAATTTAGATGTCATTTTGTCTTGTTTTGAAGTCCAGTTTGTCTGATAGCAGCAGAGAGAAGAGATGTAGCGGAGAGTGGTTATTGCCTCCAGTGCCTTATCATTCACTAGTATCTAACAGCTGAATGTGGTGGATCCAGGGGTTGGAGGGACTGTTAGGTACCAGCAGGTGATTCTTCATTAGGCCACACTCTCTGCTCGGTGTTTGGCACACAGGCAGGCGGACTGTCCCTGAATCCCAGCCTGCAGTTATCCAGCAGAATCCTAATGCGCATGCATCTGCATCACAGAGGACAAAATGGCACAGGAGCGGCCACCTATAGAGCACCACTTGGCCTCAGTCAGTACTCATATAATCATGATATGGTACATGGTTTTATTCATAACCATAACGTTGTTTTCCTCACAAAAAGACCAAAAATACTAACCAAAATCATTTCAGCCACTGTGTTAATTAACTGTGAGCTGAAGTGTGTACTTGGCTCCCGAGACTCGGTTGGCTCCGGCACGCGACATTATTTATTTTTTTTGGGTGCATTTTCCTTAGCAATCTGTCCCTGGTGTGCTTGCTGAGGTTGGAAAGGGCCAATAGGCAGGCTTAATCAAGCCAAAAATTTATTGTGCACAACAATGCCAAATGGAGTGTTTTACTCCTGTAATGACTGTATAGGTCATAATGAAGCGATTGGACATGTAACTAATAGATAGTGTGACACTCGCAGCGCATGTCAATATTCTTGTCACTGGACTGGATTTATTGCATTATTCTGATACAGTTTGTTCAAACATGTTCATCTGTCTATTATTTGATCTCTGTGGATTTATCAGCATTGTGGCGTAACATATTTAAATACTTCATTTGAACACATAAGTACAGTTTAAAGGCCTCATTAGGTAGTAATGAATAAAATGATAAATGCATTATTAATGTGAGAGTGCACTGGTGACAGTGTTAGCCAGATTGCAAAGCGCAGTAAGTGTTTACACATTCAGGTGGAGAAGCAGTAGTTTATTGAAAGTGTATCCAAACTAATTTTCAGAGCCTACCAGTTTCACCTGTCTCAGTCTGTCCTTATTAAGGATGAATGGAAATAAAGGGAACATGCACTACACACCGTTCTCCTTTAGATTTTTCTCGGCACTAGTGCTGTGCGCACACATCCATGAAGACATTAACGGAGACATAGCTCAAAATTACCTTAGATTGATTATAGATAGGTTTATTCATGGGTTCAGATAAAGATTTACAGAGCTTCATTTCTCCGTGTTCATTATTGTCTTTTCATAGATGCCTGAAAATTCAAATATAACATAATTTGACTAATAAGATCAGTGTACAGGACAAACTTGCACCAGTTTTTGCTTACGTTTGTACCTCTGTGAAGTTGGCACTCCAGGATCAGGGTATTAATAAAACCATTTTGATTCGTTTGTGCAGGCAAAATGAAAATTCATGCTTGCACAATTAAAACCAACTTAAATATAATTTAAACATTACATTTTTAAGCAGAGGCCGCTGCACCCACTATTAACATCCAAATGACTCCAACGTGGAGGCTCATTAATTTACATTTGCTTTGAGCACATTTGTGTAAGCAAAACAAATATTTTTGCCTTGTCAGTTCTCAAGTTATGAGAATTACATTTTAAATAAATAAATTCTGAACTTGAGAAATAATGATGTTGAGGATAAAAAAAATTCATTTTGTTTAGGCAAACAATGTACAAATGAATGAGATCACTTTGTAGTCATTTGGGTGTTAATGAGGTACTGTCACATGGGGCCTATGCTTAAAATTGTAATATTTAATTTTTGGTTCAAAAATGGTTCAAGCATGCATTTTTATTTTGTATGCAGTAATGCATTGACATTTATGTCCTGGGCACATGCCAACCACGCATAGGTTGCACCGTGTTCCCTACAGATATCTGTAAATTGGCATGATGTCGGTTTAATTAGGCCCCCTGAGCCATTAATGTACAGTGTGCAGGAATTTATGCAGTGTATGGGACTAATCTGTAGCTAACAGGATTAACTAGTGACAGTTTATCTTTGCTTCTATCACTGGTCATTTGGAATTGTTTATTTTGTTTGGGGCTTAAAGCTACGCTATGTAACATTTTTCAAATGTTTTTGTTGTAGAAATCTGCTCCAAAACTTGTCCTAATGTGGAGTGGTGCTGTCCAAGCCTCCTGTGACCCAGACTCATTGGACAGCACAAAGTAGCAATGCAGAGATATTAGCTTCTAAAAGGTTTTGAGTGGGCTTGACTTCTCTAACCAATCAGAGAGCTTCAATTATTCTTGTTTGATCAGTAATTTTTGTTGCATTCTCATTTCTTTTAATGTCAACGACAAATATCTGAAGAGCTGGGCAGAGCGCGGCGGAGCATAGCAGATCATAGTAGAGCATAGTGGAGCAGGGAGACGGAGTGCTGGGCAGAGCACAGTGGATTGATTTGGAGTTTCCTGCTAGTGGTACATTAAGTTACATATTGTAATTTTAAGTTTTATTCCAAAGAAGTTAGCCAAGGAAAAGTGTTTCTATTAGGAGAGATGGGTAGTTTCTACCTTATCGCCCTATGCTGTGTCTCCTGAGTGAATTGACCAGCTGCTGCACACACATTCACGAACAGCTTGCTGTTTGTTGGACTGATAAGCAGCAACGACACTGTGTGTGTGTGTGTGTGTGTGCATATATTTGTTTGTGAGCGCTTCATTTCAGCCAAGTGCAGTGGTTACATTTTTTTTTTGTGCTTAATGGATATAGGGGGAACACTGCAGTCATACAGAGTAGGAGACCACATAAGATTAGAGGCTAGAAGCTGACTTTGCCATCAGGGGGGTTTTCCTGACAGAAGTCCAAAGATTTAATTTACCCCATGTGGCATCTCTAAACTATGAGTCTTTATTTTTATCTAGCCCTCCATCTTCCCTCACCAAATCCTTATTGCTGCTCCTCTTGTCTGAGCAGCCAGTCTGTGAGCTACAACCCAAAAACACCCAGCCCGAGGCAGGAGATGACGTCTCAAATTGGATTTGGAAAAACCCTAAGAGGATATATTATGCAGGTGGTGACGAGTACAGAGGAAGCTTTCCATATATACTGCAGGGGCTTTTAGACGAGTTCGGTTGAGGATGAAGATAGTTAAAAGCGCTCTCTCTCTCTCTCTCTCTCTCTCTCCTTGTATACCCCTCCACACTCACTCTCTCACTCTCTGTCTCCTTCCACTGGGAGACTGACTCTGCAGATTTTCAATTAACGAGGGCAAAGTTGTCTTCATTAATTACACTACATTAAGATGATGGAGGAAGATTTTAAAAGGGGAATTATGCAAGAGAATTATGCACGGATCCTTGGAGCAGACATTTTTTCTGTTGCTTGGCTAGATGTCCCTCATATTGCACTTATCAGGATCTTTCAGTAAATATGAGAGCTATGCGTATGCCTAAGCTTGGGTGTACAGCTGTCTGGGTCTTAATGTCAATCCATAAAACACCACATAATACCTAGCTCGCTCGGTTTAGTGCATAGCATTACACTGTGGTCATGTCTGAAATCATGTTGTATGTTTTTCTATA
>NW_018127939.1:1761106-1765751 GCF_001952655.1 Monopterus albus
GTGGTGTGAGATTCTCATACTTTCTGTTTGAACACAGACTTAGTCCTTGTGATTTTTATTTTTTATTTGCAGGTTTAAGGTGAGCTGTGTACACTTTTTCAGTTTTTTCATCCATAACTTGAAAGTGGAGCAGCAACACCTTTTTTCTGTTATTCATGACTCCCCACTGTGAAGAAACTCTCTTGTCTCATCAGACTCTCTAATTTAAAAAACAAAAAAAGGAGAAAGGTTCTTTCAACAGCCGGACCATTATGCTGTGCTTACTTATGAGTTTAATTTAAAGCTACAGCACAGCTCACCAGCCAAGTACACTGTAATAAAGATGACGATAGCATGGCAAAGTAATCAGACAAATAACTCCCATAAAACAACTTCTGTGACTCTGACAATACAGGCACCTCTGTCTCTCTCAGGAGAACATTTTCTTTGCACCCTATTAATTTTCAATTTTTCATCAGTGTCCACCCAAAGAATCCCAGTGGCTGCATTATTTCTTTGTTGCAGTTAATTACCTTTGAATGAAGATAGACTGTTATATTGAAGTAGACACTAAATAACAGAAGATTTGAAAAGTAAAGGGGAATCCCCAGAATAAAATGTGTATATTTTATGCATGTCATGTTCAATAGCTTATTTTATTTCAGAAAATCAAATTATGATGGCAGCTCAGTAGGGCAAGGCAAGTTTATTTATGTAGCACATTTTCATAAACAAAGGCAATCCAGAATCAGAATCTGCTTTATTGGCCAAATATATTTAAACACACAAAGTTGTCGACTCCAGTGCAGAGACTCTCAATGTGTTTTGTAAGGCAACAAATAAAAATGTGTGCATTCAAAATATAATCAGTCAAATTGGACAGAGAACACAAAAAAGAGAAACTATCCATTTATAAATATATACTTACAGTGTATATATGCATTGTGATACAAGAATTTTCACATTGATAGATATACAGTGGTTATACTTGCAAGTTATTGCACTTGGGTGATTGCTGTGTCGTGTCATGCAAGAATTTAAAGTGCTTAACACAATGCACACCAATAACTAAAACATTAAAATGCATATATAGATAAAACATTAGAATGCAAGTTGGACTAAAACATTAAATGCAAATTAAAAGCACAAAGTAGCAACATGCCAATGTATACAGTATGTCTAGTACTTTTAGGATAGCTTGGCATACTGGATTCTCACTGTTCTTGTTGTACTTTGTACCCCTTTACAGACCTCTGAGTACTTTAACATCAGAGGTGGGCGTACTCTCTTCTGGAAATTTGAAACATCAGTGTTTAAACGTTTGGTATAGCTGCAGCATACTCTGGATTCTCACAGTATACCTTGTACCCCTTTTCCTTAGTCTTCTTTCTACTGGGTATTTGGTATATTGGTGTCTCTACAGTCGAGTTATTAAAACAAGTTATAAAGTCCAAGGAAATCTCTGCAGCCCTCCACAATAAAACTGCAGGAAGGCATAGATCAGGGCTAAAGTATAAATCCATTTGTAAAGCTTTGAGTGTTTCCAGGAGCACAGTGGTCTCAGTACTTGTGAAATGTAAGAGATTTGGAGCCACCAGGACTCTTCCAAGACTTGGCCAGTCAGTCAAACTGAGTAACCAGGCAAGGAAGGGTCTTGGACACGGAGAGAGAGATGAGAGAAGCTGCTGGAAGGGCAAACATCTCAGCAGCTCTCCATAAGTCAGCCCTTTACAGTTGAGTGGAGTTTGCCAAACAGCATTTAAAGCACCATGAGAGCATGAGGAGAAAGATTCTCTGGTCTGATGAGACAAAAATTTTGTTTTTAATCCCTTTAAAAAAATCAAACCAGTGAGTACTTTATAAAGCCACTGTATGTTCCTGCAAATATTTATGACTTTGCACATGTGTCGTATATGTGTTGTGTGAACCACCTGGGGTCTATGAATGTGTGGGGAACAGCAGCTGCTATGCATTCAATTTCTCTTACTACCCAGACTTTGGGAAGACATTAGATGCTGTAATGCAGAAGCTGCTGTAATGAAGTAGCACAGGATCAGTTCGCCATAGATTTGCTGTGTCATGGAAGAAGAGAGAGAGTGCCCGAGGGAGGGAGGCTTCGATAGTCAAGGAAGAGCAAGGCATTAATGTCAGGGAGCAAATATAGCTCAGGGTTTGTAGCAGTCCCAACCACATGGGAGGCAGTGTCAGGCCTCTGTGTGCCAGGCCTGATGGATGACGTGGAGCACGTCATCAATCATGAGAGCTCCCATTTCCTCTAATAGATTGGGCCTCACAGTGACAGAACATGCCCCTCGGCTGATGCCGCCTGACATCCACAGCAAGGCAAAAAGCCAGTTAACCTGCAGCATAAAAGATGCTGCCCCTCTGACTTCTAAAAAGGAATCTCACCTCCACAAACAACTGGCCTTGACATAGCATCAGTATTTTGGCTGTCAACTACATTTTCTTAAGGTCATCTGCATATATTAAAGCACTAATCACTCTTCAGAGGCTTGTTTCTGACCAGCTCTGGTCACATAGTTATCAGCCTCAGAATATAGCTCCATAGCATTTGACACTAATGGAAAGGCCAGAGCAATTAACCCATTTCCAAGGGGTAACAAGAGTTTGTTTCTTAATGCAGATCAGCTGTCTTGTGGTTAGTGTGTGTTTAATGAATGCTGCAAGACTCAGTGTCAGATAGTGGTTCTAATTCTGCTTTCAAGGCAAATGCCACAGGTCGCTAGAGGTCCAACGCTACAAAATGAATCCCCCTACATTTATATGATATAATTAAAGTCACTCCTTTATTACCTGTACTGCCTAATTTACATGCTAGGAGGCATTTTGTAAACCTATTTTAAAATCTCTTCTGAGCATTTTGTAGTGTGCTGCCAAGCTGCTTCAATAGTTCAAGGTCTTTCCTAAGCTCGGCTCTGTTTACAGTTTCTACTGGTACTGTATAAACTGGTTTATTATTGATAGGCAGTGGCTTACAAGGTGAGAACGTCACCAACTGGCAGCTCAAGGCGCACTGCCCACACCTGGACGATGTGTTGAAGCACAAACAAAATTATCTTCTCTGAGCAGGAATTTGTGTTGAGTCTGTGTGCAGTCACCTGCTGCCTGGTTTGCCCCAGCAGCTGCATTAAGCTTCATCATCCGCACTCACTGAAATGCCACAATACTACTGAGGTTCCACAGTAATTTCACATGTTAAGTACAGCACTTCTTGCTGTGGAGTCTCAGCACTTGCACTACATAAATCCAATTTGTAACTGTTTGAATTCTGTATAGTTATTTTTTTTTTTTCATTAGCAGTGTGCACATTTGCAAATGCATTTCCATACTTTTATCGTAAACTGTCCAAAAATGTAGTTACTGGAGTTACAAAAAAACAACAACATAAAAGCAGTAATATTCAAAACAGTAATTTTTCAGTGCTCTTTAGTCTGCCTACTCTGCGTCGCTGTCTTTGCCCAGACAGACTTTAAAGGTAACTCTCCTTTGCTCGGCCAGCTCAGTAACAGCGCCTCAGGAAATCTTTGTTTTAATGGAGTGGTAGAGTGCATGTGTGAAGGAGTTAAATTCCCCATGCACTGACAAAACATTCATTCATTTAGCAATGCAGCGGGAAGAAGAGTGCAGTGGTATGTGTCCTGCATGCAGAGCCATCCTTTGAACATGTGCTGCTTGAGCTAAATTTATTACCTCTGGATTTTTTAAAACACAAATAAGAGCAAACGCTGGCATAATTAATATGAAACCATTGTTCACTTTGAAGGAATTGAGTAAAAAGTCATTGCCAATGTTGTTAAAGTATGGCCTGTGCTTTGAATTACCGAGCAACATCTGCCATGCTGGAGACATTAATAAGTTGATTCTTTTAAATATGTTATTAATTGTATTGGCTGTTTGTGTTTTTACTTGAACTAAACAAATAGTTCTTTAAAAGACTTGAACAAGAGGGGTGTTTCTGTGGTAGAGAAAATCAAGCCAAGTGAATTTTCTGTCTTGGCGTGTTCTTGGTGAATAAACAAACACCCAGTCCTGTATTGATCTGATTTAATGAGAATCCTCTGTGCCATCATTCTGAACCTCAGGGACCCACAGAGATAGAGATGCTCAACTAATCACCACCTGATGTTCTTACTTTTAATTCTAACCAGTAGCCTATACTTCCTGTGGGACTCTTTTATTGTATCTGTCTGTTTAGAGTAGTTTTCTCTGTCTCTCTCCCTGTCACTCTCTGAACCTTTTAAAAGTGTTGAGTTCATGCTGCATTACATGGGATTGAATACGTGAAGAGCCCACTGACAGTCGGATAATCTGAAACGCCTGCTCCATCGTTATAGCAGGTCTCCAGTGACGTGACTCAGGATCCAGCTTAACCTTTGAAGAAGGGAACATAATGGAGAGCAAAATGAAGTGATTATCACCTTTGGAGGACCGATTCTGTGACTTGGCAGAAAGGAAAGCAGGGTTGGACTTCTGGGGAAAATAGTGTGGAACCGCTCAACTTAATCAGGCATGATTTCTACATAATTTAGCTAAGAGGTCAAAGGTTGTTTCCTCCTGTGGCCTTTCAGCTCCAGTTTTTATCTTTCCTACGGGAGTGAAGCACAACAGAAAATCAGCTTTTCCTTGTAATTTTGTACAATTATGA
>NW_018127939.1:1765773-1781698 GCF_001952655.1 Monopterus albus
GAGAGCCTGCAGGAGAATATTATCTTGTTTGGCCCTTAGCTCCTCTGCATAGCTTAGGTTTTTCCTCTTTTAAGTCCAAATGATGAAATATGTCTGTAAGTTTGGTGTTTGGGTGGAAATGATAACCTGGAAGGTCTTTCTTCACACCAGGCTACCTACCAGTATCTCGGTCTGTGATACTGTCAACTTTTAGTTTAGTTTTGTTTAACTTATTTGTCTGAAAAACAAGAAATGCACATTTAGTGATCATAAGAAACCAAAGTAAGAAGTATGATTACCAAAATGTCCTCTCTGATCTTCAGCAATGACCTAAACTTTTCGAAACAAATCTCTGGAGCTCCTCTCCTCCTCTTCCTCTTCACCAAAACTCCACTTATTTGTATACATTGTGCACAGAGACCATCAGCCACGTGTGAAACCATCACAACACAAGAGGCCCACTTTTTGCCTTCCCATGTGACTGATATATATAAAAGATCATATAAAATTAGATTTTATGGTAAGGTGTTTAGCCCTTTGGTCATGTGCAGCCCTTATTTTTGCCTTCCAGTCCAGTAGTCACAGCTGAGGACTCCTCCAGGGAGCAGTACCTTTTCTGCATGCAACATGCCCAGATATCCTCATCCCAGATTGTAAAAATAATAATTTTACGGTAAATTTTTGAATTTACTTAGCTGTAATGGGTGTCAACAAACTGCAAGAAATCCACCCATTCGGTCTGTGTTAACTCCCAGGTCAGATGTAACCTTTTGGCTGGCTGTTGTGAAGGTCTTCATTTCCTCAATCCCTCCTATTTGTGCTCAGCTAACAGGGATTGCACCAAAAAGTCTGTTTACTGAGATACTTATGAGCAGCATGGATGACAGATGCAGCTTAAGTTCATTATTCATCCCTGACATTTAAAGAAATACACCTCTGCCCCAGCTCCTGTTTTGCTCTGCTAGTCCTTCTCTACAGTAAACACAACACATGCGTGCACACAAACTCACTCGCACACACTCACACACATTCATTATATACTTAATTTATTGATTGATTACATAGTTTATAAGTTATTCATTCATCTGTGTTCCACACTTGACAATGGAGTGTGTGTGTGTGTGTGTGTGTGTGTGTGTGTGTGTGTGTGTGTTCTTATACAATATCCAATATCTCATGTACTGTAGTGTGTAATGGAGTTAATAATTAATGTTAGAGATGGATGGTTTCTGTTCATCGCCAGCTGATTTTTGCATCATTTGGACAGCAGAAAAAAATCACAGCCTGTGTGAAATCTTGGTGCTGCTGTTTCCCTCTCCTTCTGCTTTCATTTTCATTTTCATTTCTAGGTTGTGTACGAATTGAATTCCTTTTCCGCACTCAGTCATGAGTGTACAGTATGTATGCCATCAAGCATCAAGCTTAATGAATGTTATTTCCATTTTTATTATAAGCAATCCATCAGTCAATAGCTCCCTTGTGATATAAGCTGGCGAGATAGAATGACATGAATCCTAAGTATAGTAATTAAAAAAAGAAAAGACACTTAGTTCAATCTGTGTGTTTTCTATCAAACATGTCAGTCTTTTAGACCACAGCGTTTTCATACGTCTCATTTCATGTGGCTAAATAGGACATTTTTTCAACATTAGGACAAAAATAGTCAAGAATACTTATGTGTGAGTGCAGATTTGTCTTTCTAATAAATCTGAACTAAGGCTCTTTCCACCACTCAGTTTTGCTCAACACATTTTATTTAATGTGGTTTAAAGGGGACAAATGTGCAATTTCTTCTTTCAAAAGGTACACAATCAAGATTTAAATTAAAGTGAAAGAGATCTGTTAATTAATTTTAGTGACTACTTTAAGAAGTGAATATTAAAAATTATGCACTTTTTATTTGATTGTAGTTAGAGTTAAGATTAAAGGGTGTATTCAGACAGACAGCAAATTTTCATTTCATGTCATTCATGCAAATTTGACCACTGGGCTCCTTGTGCAGTCTGTTTTTATAATATGGTGAATAGATGCATTAGGCACAGCAAAAGCATTTGAAAGTGTAGAAAGTGTAGTCTGGGTTTTTTTTTTTTTTTTTTTTTTTCTCAAAACATTACTAGAATTTTCTTTTGATGTCATTTGTATTGACTTGGTCATATTGCTTTATGCATCCCCACAAGTTGCCACATATGTTACCAGGGTGTTTCTCGTCTCCTTTACATTTTGCTTTGGCTGTAGAGTAAGTGACCAGATAAGAGACAATCAAAGCACTGTACTAGAACACATAGCGTTTCAGTGATGTTCTTTTATTTATGAAGTATAATATCATCCTTTGATTGTCACCGGTGGCCTCAGTGTCCACTGTTCATCAAATTAAGCAAACGACTCATGAATTATGGCTTTAAAATGCAACGTGTCTTGGCAAAAGTAAGAACCTCTACAAACCCAGAGCATCACCTTGCTGCTTTGGCCTGAGTGATATTTGCTTTGCCTGTGACATTGGAAAAATGGTCCCTCAGCCACTCTCTGCCTAAAACCCTGTGCTCACATACGCTGCATAGCTTATCTCACATTAACCTCTTCCAAAATACTGGGCTATTCAGATCATGTACCACAGGCATGTTCCCTTTGAGTCACAGAGGTAATAGTTGACCCCACTCACCATGCTCCCACTGCCCTGCTTTTCAGATCTGCTGCACTCCCGGCTGCCCCTCTCTACTGCACCCACAATTAATGTCTCATCATCTCCAATTTATCTTGAATCGATTCACTTCATCTCCTTAACCCTCAGGGGAAATATTGTTCTGGTTTGTGTCATGGAAATGGCTCCGGCTCCATTACGTCATTGGCTGATTTTAGATTAAAGATCACACTAAATCACTGCAGACCTTGTGACAGAGCCCCAGCCTGGTCCCCTGCATGAGTTAGGTTGCCAGTACTATCTATATATAACTATCTCAATCAGCTCAGCAGACGGATGGACTTCAGCTGACCTTACTGCATTATATGGGTGATGAGGGACTCATGGTTTTACTGACCCTGTACTGTATGTAGACCTAATGCTCTTTGTAATGAGTCGCAAATTCAGGTTCTTTTCTAGAAACACTGGCTAGCTACACAGTACACAACAACACAAAAACATTTACATCACATGACTCAGGTCACCTCAGAATTTACATTGACAACTAAAAAGTATGACTTTCAAGATCTGTATCTTTGTCTAAATAGAACCATTGGATTCTTCAGACTTGAAAAATTTGAGCGTGGCCTAAATTCAAAAATGTGTGCTTGAGATAGAGTTTTGAATCTGTAAGTGTTATTTTTGTAAGTTTTTACATTTAGGTTTCTACCTGCAGACACCATTTTGCTAGACAGAGTCAAGTTCATATTTTGGTAAGATGGCTTGGTGCAAAGTTGACGAGAATTTGTTTACATCTGAGTTGTTTTGTGTAGATCCCACAAATGTAAAGGTTTGCAAAGCTCTATAAAAGCACAGGCAACTTGGCCAAAAGGCAAATAAAACGCTCCTCTTGTGACCATTGCTTATGCCTCTTTTACCATTTCAGGGTGGTTGTGTCCTTGCCACATAGCCTTGGGTAATATAGGCTATATCTAACATTAGGGAACCTTTGAAAATAGGCCCTTTTGAAGATCAAGACGGAAAACCCTGTAGTAGTCGAGCTGTTTCTGAAACCTCCCATTTAAACACTGAATTCTCTTAGCAAATCTTTCTCTACCTAATGTCTGAGCAAGTAACCTGGGTCAGCATCTCTCAGAACTCGGTGCACCTTTTATGGGTTGTAAAGAGAAGGTAACATAGTTTCCTGATTCCTCCAAAGTCACAGGTTGCATTCCAAGTATTTATTTATAACTGCTGTTCTGAAGGGACTCTCAACAAATAACGAACCCTTCAGCTGTCAGCTCTCATATAAAACCTACAGTCTCTATTTTCTCATCCTCTCAGCTTGCTTTGCATTTAAATGACCATGTCACTGCAAAATAAGAACTTGTCAGAAGGGGTTTTTTTCCTGCTTACTGGTGTAATTTTTCTTCCGGAGACCTGACCTAGCTTATCCCCTCGATGCTGACCTGGACCATAGGCATGGTTGACAGGTTTCTAAAGCAACTGGGGGCCACGGTGTTCACATGGGGACACAGTCATCAAAAGTAACCTGAGAGACATGATACTCTCACTCAGACCTCTTGTAATTCTGCATGAACCTTGTGTAGGTATTGAACTGTTCCTACCTCATACACTGACAAGGAATGTGAAACTGATAGCTGATGATACAGTAGTGATGTATGTGTGTGAAGGATTTGTATCTTACTTTATAATCATGTTTTTGGGATGCAGCAGGGGTTTGTCTGCCTGTCTGAAATCCCATGTTTGCCAGCAAGTTTCCCCACATGAGAGCTGCTCAACCTCCCTCTCAAATACATCTCACAGTGTTTGGAGGCTAAGTAAACAAAATTATCTCATGGCATTTAATTTAATCTCATGACATTGCATCTCAACCCCCGCCACCCCTTAGACTGAATAATCAGCCTTCAACTAGTAAATAAAAGTGAATTTCTCCTGCTTTATAGTTGTGCTGTAAGTACAGAAAAAAGTTAGCTTAGCCAACAAAGTTAGGATATTGGGTCTTGTATTTTATTGAAACTCTTACATCTTTTATAACTTTGGTGTAGAGAAGACTTTGTCCCTTTTCTAGCTTTTTTGCATCCCCGCTTGAGCCAAAAGACACAGAGACTTTTGGCAGAGTTTAAATAAAGCTTTATAGTAAATCTGTGATCATATGACTTATTTTAAGCAAAATGGAAATATTTGTGTGCCACTCCACTGACTTAAAAAAGGGGGAAAGTTAGGTCTTTTAGAATGACCATAGCTCATATTTGAGGGTACTGTACATGACAAAATGTTTCTCTCTCCTTGTGCTCTGGCTTGCAGCCAAGCTAAAGGCTAGTGTGGCAGTGTAGCGATCACGTTCCAATATTGCACACAATACTCAGCTGAAACTAGTTTCCCTGTTTGCTTTGTCTTTGAACTCGTGTCTGCTGACAGACTGGCCTCCGCTGCAGGTGCTAGAATTCATCAAGTGATGATTAGGGGTCACTTATGGCAAGTGAAATACACATAACATGTGGCTAGCACATACAGTAGGTGCACACATGGCTTTGTCGCTCTTAGCTGTGCAGTGCTGTTTAGTTATTTAATATATTTAAGGACCTTGATTTTACAAATGTGCTTTGCATGTGCGCTGCAGTTATTAAGGCTGTGCTTTTTCGAGAGGTGAATTTAGAAATTCTATGCCTGATGGTGTACATCAGGCATAGAATTTCTAAATTCACCTCACTACTTTCCTATGTCAGGCCATCAAAAAGAATCACTACAGTTTGCTAAAACCTTTCAGTCTTCAGTAGAAGTTGTATCTTTTCTATATTGAGCTGGTTTTTAATATCTAGCAAATATTTTGATACTTAGTGTGGCCATGTATTAACAAGCTGAACTCTGCTTTGATTGAATACAGTGGTTTGTCATTGAAAAAGAGAGCACATATTTATCCACCAGAGACGGAGACAGTACTACATCGCCATAGATAGATACTGAATCTCAGCCACTAAACCTGGTTAAAATATACAGTAGTATAGACACATCTTCAGGGAAAAACATGAAATAATAATGCCTGTAAAAAGAACTCAGACTTGTACTAAAAGAGCAGGTGAAAAAAATTGTCATCAAAATCGATGACCTTAATACTTTTCATGCACATATTAACTGTCCTTGAGGGGCATTGTAGAGCCATCCAGAGATATACTGTATGTTTATAAGATTTGCACACTTGTAGGGAAGTGGCTTTACTGTACTAGTGAGCATAGAGTTTTCACATTGCTCCGGTATATAACAAGCTCCTTCTCCTTCACATGCTCATCAGAGAATAGCATATATGATGCTTAAAGGGTTTCTAAGACAAGTTCAAGGCAAGTTCATAGAGTACAGAGTGTTTGTTTCTGACAGACTTGAATGCAGATCTAATGAATACTGATAAACTCCAACAGGCATTGTTCCATATGTTCCTCTTTCAGTCAGTCATTCAAGTTATTCTGTTCCAGAAAGCAGTTTTTCCTGAGTAATGCTGTTTAACCATAGTTTACTTATGCTTCCAACCACATAACCTTTATGTACTTGTGTCATCCCTGACCCAGGGTTTATTCAGAGCAGGAAGTGGAGTTGTGGGAGCTGATGCAGGTTGATGCCTGGCCAGTGGAGGTCACCAGTGGAGTCATATTACAGCATCTTCAATGCAACATTACTGCCTGAGTGAAGCCTCATTTATTCTCCATCTCACTCTGATTTCTTTGTCTCCTCCTTATCTCCTTCTCTTTCAGTCCTGAGGTGGGTTACAGTGAATATTACAGCTAACATTATATCACATTGATTGATGCGCTGCTATTATTTCTTTGTGAGATCAGTGGATTTAGATCAGTGGCTGATGGAGATTCAGGGCTTGGCTGACCACAAAAGAGTAGTTACACAGTCCATTCCCTTCTGCACTAATTAGTATGTCAACTGTAAGGCGCCTCCAATGAGCTGTGTAGGTGTGGCTACAGGAGAGGAGAGGAACAGGGGCAGAGCCAGCACAGGAAGCTTTTCTCTGTCATGAAACTGCCAATACAGTTTGACCTTTACACCAGTCACAAAGCTAAGACTGCAGACATTAACAGTGTGGTTGTTTGGTGGTGGGGGTTTGTCATTTTGCAGTCAGAACTTCAGAAACTGTGAGAATTTTCTTAAGAGTAAACTGAAGGTCATTTCCAAGAAGAATTTCATATCCTCAGAGATGCACCCAATACCTCCTAATTCTCATCCTGTTATCCTGCTTGAGCTATTTTTGAATGAATACAAGAAGCGGCAGGATTCTGAGGGAGAGAAGGGGTATTAAGGAGGATAGCTCCAGCAACAGCCATGGGGGACACTGACTAGGGCTTCACCATATGGCAATAAAATTTAATTCTATGAACATTAAAAGTTAGGGGTGTTAGTTTTTTTCCTAAAGAAATTGTTTTTATTGTGGTTAGAGCTGAAGTATTTCAGGAATCTCATTTTTAATAAAGCTGTCACAGCTTTATGTTGCATCAATAGCTGTTTTTCTTTTTACCTCTCGGTCTTGTCCAAATCAAGAAACGGTTTTCACAATGATGGAGTAGCAGAGCTTTTTGGCCTTTAGACAAGACTCAGGTGCTGTAGCTGTCGCGCTAAAGGTGAAACAGAATGCACCCCCATACCCCCCCACTTGGATGATGAGCCGATGCAAACGGAGCATTGTCAGCATTCAAACAGCGTCCGCACACACTGCACCTCTACGAATACAGATGAACTCTATATTGGTGAATACAAGGCCTAATTTTCAGTCTGTGTTCTCTCACACTCTGAGTCTATTTTCTCCAAAATGAAGTCGGTTGTGGCACACGTTCGTGGAGGTCGGACAGTTTTCTAAGATTTTTGTAACTTCTTGTGACAAAAAAAGAAAAAGGAAAGCCGGATGCAGAGGCTGTGTCCTGCAATACTCCCGAGCTTTTTTCCCCCTCTCTGTCTAATACACTATGAATTATGGCACGAATCACAGAATGTACTGCAACATGCTTGGATAAAAATGAGTAGAAAAACAGCCGTTCTCTACAGCATAAAAAGAAGCAACAGGGGGGCAAATAAGATATTAGAGGACACAGAACAGGGCCAATAATAAAAAGCCTCAGTTGTGCACTGTCAGGATATTTTATGACTTCATACCAAAGGGTGTAATAACATTAGCAAACCTTTCCCTCTACAGTGTCTTCCCTTAGCTCTTTAAAAGTGTGGTGAATAATTTACTATATGAAGAAAAGGGGTATTAGAAGCTCTTTATAAATGCAAGGGAATAGTCATTTACCCTGTGGCGTGGCATACAGAGTGACTATTGATTATGTGTCTTTCAGTCTGAATATCCACTGCCTGCCTGCTCTGGTTTTCACTTAAGCGGATGTGCATATTTTGCGTCTTCATCTTCCCTCGGTCCCTCCAGGGATGCATAATGTTTTGCGTTGCATAATCAGAGTGTTTCCATTCATAGTACTGCTGCTCCAGGAATAAACATATGCTTAGATGTTCACAATTTTACTCTTAGGCATTTGTTATAAATTTGTTCCACCCTTTTGCAAAGCACAAATAGTGAATAGATAACTGCTTGTTTTTGCACAGCTACTGTGCAAAGTTACATCTCACTTCACCTCTTCATATTTGTTTTGGGTTCCGGCCATCACACCCGTTAGCAAATGTAATTCCTCCTATTCATTAGGAGTGTGGGTAAGCCTTCATCACATCAAGGTGAAATGATACAGGCCTTGTGCTTGCACCAGTGTCTCTAATGGATGCTGTGTTCATGCGGCAGCAGGTCAGATCTTGGTAGGCTGTGCAGTACTCATACCTGCAGCAAAGCCACACACCCACTCTGTGCTATTTCCAAGTGAAATGCGATAATAAACCATCTGATACACGCACACACAGGTCCAATAACACATTCATGCCTGGTATCATCTTTCTCCCTTAACAGTTCACAATGAATCCAGCAGCCTGCCCATCATTGCACAGGGTCAGGCAGTCTGACCTTGCAGGTAAGACCATGAGAGTGCACTTCTGATACCCAAGTGCTTTGCTCGTTTCCAGGAAGAAATCCCAAGGCTGCTTTTCACCTCATTTCAGCCTGGTGATTGTCAGACACTTGAAATACAATTGTAACGACATGTTTTGCTTGTTAGGCAGTCTCTGATATTGCCAGCCAAGGTCACCTCAGTTCATTGCACAAAGTCCCGATGGACGTTAGGAAAGATAAATAATACAGCACTTGTTGATGTTGTTAGTGGAGGCTATTGTTTTCTGAGGTTGGGATGCAAGGAGAGAGATGTGTACCAATTAGGAATGTGGACAGCTCCGCTGACCCATCCAAGTCCTTTTACAGTAGCTCCTGCGTTTTCACAGTGCCATTGAGTATTGAGCTCATTCTGATACTGTGGGGAGTGAAAAGGAGCAATGAAAGGTGCCCAGGCTTTCTCCTTTACTTACAGCACACTATATAGCTACCATAGGGATTTTCCACTTCTTTGTACCTATATTGGTGCTGTGCTTCAGGTACTGTGCTGGGAACAAGGTGAGTGTCCAACTTGTCTGATACAAGTCCCTGGCCATGCTCTAGACAACATACTCATTAAACCCTTCAACTAGTGAAACTCAGCAGGAGACTGTCTAACTGTTTGCCTGCCTCTTAGGATATCCAGTATGGCTGCATTGGCATACCACAGTGAGATATTTATACAAGCCAAATGTTTGGATGCCTATACAGGCCAGGCATTTTATGTGGAGGAAAACAGGCACAGCCTTCACACAAATAGATATTTATATTTCTTAACATGTCAAAGTTTTATTGTGGAGTGTTGACATAACATTCTGTTTCCGGGTCTAGACTTTGGCTCATTCTCCTCCTCTTGCCACAGTGTTGTGTTCCCCCATTGTTTCAGTAGATCTGAATCAAAAATCACAGCTGAGCTGTCATTTTACCAATTTCTTTGCAATGGGAAGGAGAAAACGAAATGGCTACAGTTGATTAGATAAGTCACAGTATTCTTAAATTAAAAATAAAACCTCTTAAAGTGCACTGTTTTGCTTCCTTGTAATGTAATGTTAGCAAGCTATTTAGCATGAAGTTAATGTAAACACTAACTTATACACTGTCACATTCTACACTGATGAAAGTAACGATAAAAGCTGGGAACTATTAAGAATGAGTTACACATATTATTATTTGTAGTTATATATATTGCATTGGAATAAATTTACTACAACATGTAATAAAGTTTGGTTTTTCTGCCAGGTGGAATGGTGACACTGACTACTATTTGAATCTTAAGACAGTTTTTTTTATTTTCAGCGATGCCTCGCTAATGAAAAAAAGATGTTATTGTGTAGAGGGTGATGAGTTCTGCCATTTGGGTCTGGGGGAGTTTGGACCCAGAAGAGGAATGTTACTTCAAACTTAAAAAGCGGATTTAAAGGACTGAGCATGCTAAGTGTCTAAGCACTGATTCTGAGCTGACTGGGGAGAGACAGCTGTCAGACAGGGCAGCTGCCATCCCTGCAGCCCCACCCTGCATCTGTAGCATGGGGGCATAAAGGAGCTTTTTTTGTCCTTGTGGCAGTGCTTGCCTGCATTTGGACCAGGGCTGTGGTCTTTGGCTCTGTGCTTTGTACTCTCTTCTTAGCTTGCAGGCCCCATTTCCCTGTGCATCTCTCTGAGTTTCCATTCACACTCTCACTTTCTGTGACTGGCTGTGGTAAGTTGAGCGGCCTCATTTTTTATCTCCAATCATAGCATGACTTCCTCTTTCTGGTGCTCTCCTTCTTGTTCTCGATGCATAATTGAAGTTTCTGCAGGTTCTTAGGCTGATTGAAGAGTCTTGTTTGGAAGGTAGGCATCTAACAGCAGAATTTGTCAAGGATGTCAGATTGGGTTTTTTTTTCTGCCATTGCCTTCACTTTCTTACTTTTAGTGTTTTGTCCTCTAAGAATAGAGGCTAAGGAGGGTTGTTGTGTCAGCACAGACAGTAGGAATAGCTCTGGACAGGCAGAGAAAGCCTCATCTGTCTGTAAGCCTTCCTGGCCTGATTGATTTACAGTCACTTTCTGGTGAATAGGCCTTTCAGTTCTTTACAGAAGTGAGAGGGAGGAAGGGAGACATGGCAGGCCCTGCATCATTGATAAGTTCATCACTGGGGACCCTTAAATAGGGTAATCCTGGGCCCTACTTCAGAGTGCCCAGCTAAGGCATCCAACCAGAACTACCACAGAACTGCACTATTCTGGATGCTTGACTAAGCATGTGATGGATAGTGGAAATGCTTCACTATGGGAACATGTCAGCACCGAATTGAAGAGACAAGTACCCAGACAGATGCTGAAAGCCCATTGAGATATGGAGACAATATGGACCGGACCCAGTGAAAAATCAGCTGCCTACAAATTAAAGTGTACATTTGCACAGAGAGCAGCATGTGTGTTGTTACTTGGTCTGTCAGGCAGTGTGATTGTCTAGGTAACCTCTCACATTGTGTGAATCTGCCAGGACTCCACTGGGTCAGTGAAACATTAACAAATTACTTTTTATTCTTGCACTCTGCATTTATCTCAGCCCTTTGAATTCATGCAATGTTTATTCCTAGTATGAAAGCACAGTTTCCCCTCAGCCACCATTGCACCACCTGTGAATAATTTCGTTTGCTATACAACTCACATAGGCTGTACACTATCCACTGGGGAGTCAATAGGATGCCCTTAGGCAGCCTGGGAAGACAAGGGTGAGGGGAGTGTTATTGGAAAGCTGTATATTGCCTACAACTTAGGTGGACTACAATTATCGGGATAAATATTGTGTAAAGGGATGTAGTGAAACACAAGGGCCTCATAAATGAAGGATTAAGGATTCATGTCCTGCTGTAACTGCTCGTGTTTCATGGAGGAATATCAATCTTAAAAAGCCTGTTTTTAATTCACAAATGTGTTTTTTAAAGCAGATTCACTTGCCCCAAGGGAGCCATGTGATTTTCACATGGTTTTAGTGATAGCCCAAGGAACACTCCACTGACAACCTGCTCTGTAGGCAGGAAAACAACAAATGGAATCTGTGTATTTAGCTACTTGTAACATCCTGCACATACAGTACATATGGGTTATTAGCTGGTAAATTACTTTTTGAAATGAAGGTATTTTTCATTATAAAGATGTGTGTACTTGACTCCAACAAAGAACTGTTAATAGCAAGTGTCAAAAGCCAAAGTACAACAGTAAGCTGCTGTTGACATAAGAATTGCTATTAATGCATTGCATTTAGTATTATTTAGCCTTATTTTTGAGCACACAAAAAAAAAGAGAGACATCGGTTCCTTGGCCTTGTCAAAACATGACAAGGTGAGTCAAAGAAAATACAGTAAAAGTACTCATTTATCCAGAAAAGAACCTTCTCTGATAGACACACACACAGTCTCTCTGGAGAGCCTACTCTTAAAATGAGTCCTTTTCTTTCCCAGCATGCCTGAAAGAAGACCTTTTCCACTTGCAGGGTAAAAACACACAGAGCTTGTATTTACATTTGGGTTTTTTCACTCCTATTTGATGTTTACAGTTGCTCTATTATGTTTGTTATTCTCAGATGATATTTCCTTTTCACAGTTGACAGGCCATTTAGCACTTATATGGTAACAAAGATCACATGGCAAGAAATGAAAAAAATCTTTTTTTTTATTTGAGGCGAACATCCTTTGTCTTTGTTTCAGAGCAAAATCAATGCTGGCTAAAGCAGAAAATGTTGTGTGCCGCAAAAACAAGAAGTATTTTTTGCCAATAAAAAGAAAAATGAAGTTACACTAAAGGACAGAGGGAATCATAATGTGATAAAGTGACTCCACTGTCAAGTGGTGCAGCCCGGTTGGCATTTTCCCCAATTTTATTGTTTACTGTGCTGTAATGATAGGTGTACTTGCTAATTATTCAAGCAAAAGGTTAGTCATCAGCATGGTAGAGCAGATGTCTGTAGAAGATTATTTCTGTGTAAAAGACAACTCCTTTGTCAACCATTTATTTACTTTCTTGTAAAACCTTGAGTAAACTGAAGGAAGAGTTTTCAATAAACGCATTCAATGCACCTACAGCCATATATACACATCACTCACTTACACATTCATTCACAGATGCATCGAGCCCTTGGGAAGCCACAGAGGACAGCAGTAATTTGACAAAAAGCTGCTATTCTCTGAGAGGATGGCACCTGTGAGCAGTGTGAATAAGGTCTTCCAGCATTCACATACACACAGACCACCAACCCAAGCTCAGACCTCCTTCCTTTGGAGGAGATTAACGTAGGGTCCTGTGTTGGGTGGCTCCCTGTCACCGAACCACTTACTGCAGCAACTGATAATTCCCTGAGCCAGCCACTTGGATGAAAAGTCAGCCTGTATTGTCTTCTTCATCTCTCCCTCCAAGTGCAATCTTTGTTTCTCTTACACACGTTTCATGTGTGTATCTTTAGTATTATCTATCTCTCTTTCACACACACCTTATGGTTCACCTCCATCACCTCTCCTTTCTGTGCAGAAAGTCAGCTCACAGTCTCTTCACACAGTATTATTGCAATTATTTTTACCCTGGGCTTGTTACTGGGCCCCAAAACAGTAGGGCCCCATTCATCTAGCTAGACATCTAGCATCACATGTACTCCAATTTCCTCCAGCAGAAAGTTAATGTTGCTTTCCTGTGGCTCTCCTCTCTGCTGGGCTCTTTTTATCACAGCCTCCACAAATGACATTTAGACATTGGACTGCAGTCTGTCTTGCTGTAGAAGTGCTCTCAAAATATTACCTAATACCTAAGAAAAGGTTGCATATTCTTTCACCTCGTTTTTACTCTTTTTCATAGATTTTTAAAAAATTACTCCCAGTCATGCACAATTACATGTGCCAAGCATCCGTTCAGAGGTGCTGTTAACTTTCTGAACTCAATTCAGTTTTTAGAGCAGCCAGTTTTGTATTCTAGACTGCAAAGACCTTTTTCGTTATCATGGCTAGAAGATATATATGTTCCTATCAGCCTCTAATGTGAAAGCAACTTTCAAAGTGATAACTAGGAAGGAAGCATGGCTGTGCCGAGTCCACTGCCATATACGATGGATGTGGTGTCATCACTTCCTGCCACTATGCAAAAATGAGGCCAAAATGTCATGAATATGGTGCTGCCATCTTGCTTTTTCGCAACCAGATTCCAGAAGTGGTGTAACAGCATCAGACCACCAATCAAAATTGTCAAATCAACTGCAATACACCTTTTTTTTTATATCAAATAACATATTAAAAGCAACTTTTTTCCAGAAAAATGACTACTTGTACAGAAATCAGATGATAATATCTATTGTAAAACACAGAAGTGACCTCTGGGGAAACATTTATCTGATTTATACTTTTATTTTGGCTAATGTCCCAACCACCCTGCATTAACATGGAGGAGACAGAGTTTGACCTATACTGCAACCAGCCACCAAGAGGCAATTGCGTCACTGTGGCATCATTTGTGGTAGCTGTCATGGCGTCCATATTTTCTACAGTCGGTGGCCAAGACAAAACAACCAAGTTGTTTTCACAATTTCCTATCCATAAATATTCACAGTTTCTTATCCAGAAATATAAAAGGTGGAACCTCGGTTTTCGTGATTAATCCGTTCGAAAAGGTCTGACGAAAACCGAATGTATGAAAACTGAAGCAATATTTCCTATAAGAAATAATCAAATCCAATTAATCCGTTCCAGACACCCAAAAATATTAATAAAAAATACATTTTATAGAGAATAACTATATTTTTACATACAGAAAACAATGAGAAATTAATATAAATGACTAATGAAATGGATAAATTAACATTTAACATCACTTTTACCTTTATTGAAGACTCTTGTTGGCGTATGGAAGACGGCAAGGAGGGGAGAGGGAGGAGGAGAGGTTATTGTTTTCTGGGAATCCCGCTCCATAAGGACTTCATATATCAAGGCCCTATCTGAGGTTACTTCCCTTCACTCATTTTTTCCGGGAAATGAGTGGCCGAGTCACGTGGGCAGGCAGACGAGTTTGGTACGGACTAATGACGCTGAACCAACCAATCAACTAAATTGGTACAAAATTTGATGAAAAAAGTCATCAAAAACCGAATCGTACGTATAGGGCATACAAAAACCGAGGTTCCACTGTATTTGAAAGTCACTGAAGTAGTGAATCTGGCAAACCATCATGTGTCACTCCTATTTGCATAATGATGAGTCAGTGCCCAGCAAAGTTGCCTGCATGGATTGGGAGGACAGTGAAAGCCCAGAGTATCTGTACCGTTCTCTCTGCAGAGAAAACTGGTTTACACTCCCACTGGGTCAAGTTGCATAGATGGGTAACCCATCAACAAACAGTCTTATGTAAATGGTGTTAATAATACTGTGGGACATTTGTATTGATTGCCAGATCATATTGTATATGAAGTATGAGTGCTAGTCTCAGTAGATCGGACATGTCATTGCATCAGTGTGTTAACTTCCATCATATCATCAAAGATTCTGTATTTCCATAAGTGGAGTAAAACTATGGAATAATTTAAGTGTGGACATAAAAAACAGTAAGAAAATTGATGAGTTTAAACACAGATATAAAGGTATGTGTCAATCAAGATATGGGCAAGAACAGGCTTAACGATAAATCAGATGGGAGTGTGGATGTAGAATATGTATCCATGTAGTAATACTGCTTGCAAACCAATGATGATAAGATGATGTTAGGGGGTAGGACTAGATAAGTCTAACTTCTTCCTACTCCATTCAAGCATGTACTAGGTATAAGCAAATTGAAAATATATTTGTGGATATGTCTGGAATTATGTGTGGTTACATATTGATTGTTACATGTTTGAAAGAATAAATAAATCAAATCAAATCAAATCATTCAGACACTGTTCATGAACTGTTATTTTTGTATTTCCACATCCTGAGAAAAATATGGTAATAGAAAAATGTTTTCTTCTCACCCAAATGTTAAATCAAATCAGATTTTATTTGTATAGCACCAAATCACAACAAAAGTCATCTCAGGACACTTTACAAAGTAAGGTCTAGACCTTACTGTTATCAATATTATTACAGAGGGAAAACCCAACAAATCCCCCTTGAGCAAGCACTTGGCGACAGTGGGGAGGAAAAACTCCCTTTAACAGAAGAAACCTCTGACAGACCCCGGTTCTTGGCGGGCGGCTTTCTGCCTCAACCGGTTGGGGTGAGTGGATAGAGGAGAGATAAAAGAAGAAAAGCAACAAGACACAACAATCAATCAAACACTGATCAGGTC